>NC_137984.1:13586218-13628718 GCF_963924665.1 Micromys minutus
GTAAATCCTTGGAGATGTAGTTGAAGCCAGAGTGTCAGCCACCCCACAGCCTGGGTGAAGAAGCACTCACTATTCTTTCTGCCACCGCCGGGTGGCTTTCAGTGGCACAGGCTGTTGGATGCCATCTAGGGGGCTCTGGAGATGTGAGGTCCCTGGACAGACAGACATGGCAATGTCTTTGTAAACACAAAGGCCACCTCCTGGCTCCCCCAGATCCTCCTCTCATCTTCCTGGAAATGACCCTATTATGAGATCTATGTAACAAGCATAAACCTCAAGGGCAGGTAGATATGGCTCTGGGAGAAGGGGTGCTTGCTGCCAAGCCTGACCTGAGTTTGAACCCCACGATCCCCAGATGATGGAAGGAGAGGACCCTTCCGCAGACTGTCCTCTGACCACCACACACGTGCCACAGCACCAACTGTGTTCTCCAATAAACAGACAAAAAATAATGAAGTATAAAATTTTAAAAATATTTTTTCCCTGGACTTACAAAATGAGTCCAATCCCTGGTGCTGGACCAAAGGGTCTTTGCTTGTTTTTTCTCCCTACAAGAACTCGGAGGAATCCAGGACCTTGGCTGAGGGTGGGGTTTGGGCAGAAGGATGCTTGCCAGTATGCATGAAGGCCCAGCTTTGATCCTCATATCAAACAAACCGTGTATGGTTGTACACACAGCCCTGGCGGCTTGGGAGGTGGAAGTCAGCTGCAGTTAGTTTCAGGTCAGCCTGGGACATCAGACCCCATCTCAGACAAACAAGACAGTGAGGACTGTACTTTCTCATTTGGCTCCGCCTTTTTCTCATATGCCTTTCTATAAACATTTGGATATTGAAAACAACTCTTAAAACATCCAAGGCACTTTTCCCCTTCTAAAATAATTTTAAAATATTTCTTTTTTTTACACTTACAAGAATTACAATACTTCCACTACAGTATACTTATAGTAATCACAGTGTTAATCCTTAAGTTACAGTTATTTTTTTAAAGTTTATTTAATGTGAGTACACTAGCTCTCTTCAGACACACCAGAAGAGGGCATCGGATCTCATTACAAATGGCTGTGAGCCACCATGTGATTGCTGGGAATTGAACTCAAGACCTTTAGAAGAACAGCCATTGCTCTTAACCTCTGAGCCATCTCTCCAGCCCTGTATCACCGTTTTCATTTTTCCTTGTTTATTTATATGTGTGTGCATGTGTGTGAGTGTGTGTTTATGTAGAGATACATATACAAGTTGTATATGTTACATATATGTGTCTATATGTTACACACACATACACATAAATACAACATGCTCAGTCTTCATGATGTTGCCCAAATGTATGATGAATGTCTTCAGGGCTGACCTTTTGGGGCGCTCTTCCCTGGGTAAAACAAAGTCTCTGCTTTCAGCTTTCCTTCAGTGTCTTTAGTTCTGTGTGTGGGGCTGACCCTCACCTCCCCACCCCCAGTCCACATTAGCATGTCTGTTGTCCTTGTTCAGCTGCTGTTGATGGGAGTCTCTGGGTGTGGTTTCTGACATCTCTAGGAAACAGGCGGATCTGTATGACTGTAGGAGGTTACAAGAGGTTATGGTACTGGGAACCAAACAGGTTCTGCACAAGAGTAACTCGGCTTCTTAACTGCTGAGCCCTCTCTCCAGCACACTTGTTTTCCCTTTGTGTGAGACAGGGCCTCGCTATGTTTTCCAGGCTGACCATGAATTCCAGATCCCCCTGCCTCAGCTTCACCAGTGGCTGGGACTAGAGGTGCACAGCACCTTTACTGCCTCACGAGACAATGGTGGTCACGACAGCGGCCAGCTAGAACCTCAGCACTGCTCCTTTGGACTCTGGACTCCTGGTCAGTTTCATGTAGCGGCAAGAAATGGGCTTTGGATCAGAAAGGAAGAGAATTAAATCCTTGCCCATGGCTTCAGAATATGGCTCAGTGGGAGAACACGCTGTGTGTGAGAGGCTCCAGGTTTCATCCCCAGGACCTATTAATACCCCAGTCGCATCCCTACCTGGTGGTCACTCACAACTGCAGCCGACATCAACCGAGTCCTCCCAGAGTCTGCAGAGGGGAAGGGTGGGTATTCTCTTCCCAGGTCTCTGATAGCTTCAAAGGATGTCCCATTTCCCCCTGGGCTTTCTGCCTAGCATTTATCACTGTCTGAGATCCTTCAAATACTTGTTCATTTTCTGTAAGTGCCCCTCCTTCTCCTCCTCCTAGGAGCAGGTGTCCGGATGACTGCCTTTGGTCGGGTCACTTCCTCCATTGTCCAGGGGCGCGCCTGCATGGAGAAATGGGTCAGTGACGTCTTACGGGACGGATGAAGATGAAACGGGTGCCTATGTGAGGCGTGCAACACAGGCCCCACGACTGAGGTTATTACAGAACTGAACTGTGTGGTTCAGCCAGGCCCCTGTTGTAGCTAAGATCCTTCCTAGATTCTTCACTGCTCCCCGAGAAGGCATCCTGAGGGGTTGTCACCGGAGGTGACAGATGAGGACTTAGCTCTGGGTCGAAGGCCATCTGGGTAGGTTGGCTGGCTCATCTTACTCCATTCTGTTTGTCATCCTAGACACAGTTGTGTAGCGGTGTGACAGTCGTTCAGTAGGGGGCACTCTCTGCCAGAACACCGTCCTTCATGGATCAGGTTACAGTGTCACTGGAGGTGGTGTAGCCGCGCTGGAGGTGTAAAGGCTGGCTGGTCTTCTCAAGTCTGATCTCCCCTCTTGATGTGCAGCGTCCTTTTCTCACCTGTTAGGACTAGAACCAATCAATCATCTACTCCGTTGAATTGATGGAAAACATATTGACGTTTTTAAAAAAAATAATCAGGTGAGGGAAGGGATGCTAATTTATGTGTTTTGAAGTCTAACCTTGGTTGTCTTTTGAAACTTCATTCACTCAACTATTCTCAGAACTTTTACCAGGAGTCAACATATTTCTTAGCAAAGGGAAGAAAAGATGGGCTGGGTTAGGGGTGGGAGCCAGGCTCTGAAACCTGGGTTTGTGGGCAGAGCCATTTTCTTTACCTCTCAGGCTCCTAAGTCCTCTTCCGTAAAGCGGGGTAGCAAGAAGGCACCTCACATACTTGCTTGAAGGATTAGATAAAGCTATGGCAACAAGAGTTTATTAGATAAATACATGCTAATACATTGCTAGGGCCTGCTTTACTTTCTAAGAGACATGTTGGAATAGGAATTTTAAAAAAACGGTGCCCTTTTTCTAATTTAGTTTTTGATTTAAGTTTATGAGTATGTGTGTCTGTATGCCATGGGTGTGTGGGTACCGGAAGAGGGTGCTGGGATTCCTGGAGGTTGAATTACAGGCTGTTGGAGTCTCCGAGTGTAGATGCTGAGAACCAATTTCCGGTCTCCTGGAAGAACAGCAGTAAGCAGTCTCACAGAGGGCTGTCTCTCCAGGCTCCATGGTGTGTGTGTGTGTGTGTGTGTGTGTGTGTGTGTGTATGTGTGTGTGTGTGTGTGTGTGTGTGTATGTGTGTGTGTGTGTGTGTGTGTGTACGTGTGTATGTGTGTGTGTGTATGTGTGTGTGTGTGTGTGTGTGTGTGTGTGTGTTTAAAGACAGGGCCTCACTACTGTAGTCCTTAGTAGCCTAAACCATGCTAGCCTCAATCTTGTGGTGATCCTCCTGCCTCAGCTGCCTAGCTGCTTGGGGTTAAAGGCATGTAGCATTATGCCCTCAAAATTCTTTTACTAAGGCCATGTGTGGTGGACCACACCCGTTTCAGTAATGAAGAGGAGAAGGAGGCTGGGAGGATTTCAGGTGCCATTTTACAAGAGACTAACTCAGAAAACAAATCTTTGATTAAAATATACAGTAAGAGCAAGGGATGTAGTTTCTTGGTCAAGTAGCTGAGTTCCATTCCTTTGCTTATCTGTCCCTTTTACAAGGGGGTTGTTTGCTGGTCCCAATCCTCGAGTTGGGCAGTGCTGTTCTCCAGACTGTAAGTGAAGCAATCACATGAGCACACAGGAGCACACACTCATACACACACACATATACACACACACACATATACATACATACATATATATACACACACATACACACACATACACATACATACATATATATACACACACATACACACACATACACATACATACACACACATACATACACATACCCACACATACACACACACACACACACACACATAGAGCCAAAAGATCTGCTTGTATTTTTAGCAGAGTAGTAATAGCTGTATTTGTTTTTCTATTTTTTAAATTGGATACTCTCTGTATTTGTTTTTCTATTTTTAATTGTTATATTTTTATAATTGGGATTCGGCCCAACCCTAAAGTGCACATGGAAACCCCGTGGGTGTTAGGGATTTGCGCAACCTCCAATAAACACCTAGCCTCACTGCGGTGCTGCTCCTGACCCCCAGGTGTCTGCTGAGTCACATCCAGCCTGCCTTCCCTCTGGGGAACGGAGGCGGCTGCTCTTTAACAAAACCATGCTTTGTGTGGGTAAAACCTGCCTATTCTAGAGTCTCCAGAGCAGACTAAGAAGGGCCACGAGCTACGACATCGTTTACCTTCCTCAGTTCTCTCAGTTCTGGAAGAAGGGAGCTATGGTTAGGATCCACATGGGTAGCTGTGTCACCTGAACGAAGGGTCACGGGATCACATGGGGGCCATTTGCCTTGCTGTCCCACATGCCTAGGAGTGTGTTAAGGTTAAAGGCGCTGCTTCGTGGACCATATAAGGACAGAGGCACAGTTAGTCTCTGGCGTCTAATCGCCCAGGCTGTCTAAGCAGGGCAGCGTTAATAAATGAATCCGGACATGCCTGGTGGGACAGTATTAAACGCACACCTTTATGGAACTGGCTTTTTGTCGTCACCCCCAGAGAAGCGGTGCTGAAGTCTTGGAGGAAAGACACCATCTTTGTTGGGTGGAGGAGCTCCTTGAGGACATGTCCTCGGCAGACTCTCGCTATGCTCCGGCCCCACCCCACAGTGTTCCCTCATTCTCGGCCTTCTTTCCACTCGACCCACCCTACCCTGACTGCCTGCTCTCTGCCCACAACCCTCTGAGATAGCATATCGCAGACCCACAGAGATGAACTCGGCGATAGGCTGAGCCGTGAACCTGGTGCATCAGTTTGACCCCTGAGCGGAGTCCCCAGAGTGTCATTGAATGGAGGATCAGAGGAGGTCACACACTCGAGCTTTATCAGGGTGTGGCATTTTAACAGATAACTCAGAATTGCAAGGGGCAAAATGAGAGTTGAGGTCTTTTGTTAGGAGGGTGGGGTGGGGTGACGTCCTTCCTACTCCCTAGCTGCCTCCCTCCACCCCTGAGATCTTATCAGGGGAAGGGGGGGTGCAGAGACTCCATAGAAATGGAATCTTCCAGAACTTTTATCTTAGTCTTTCCACTCCTTTATAAAGCAGACTAAGTTGCTTTCTAGTTTGCACAGAACAGATAATCCTATCAAAAGCAGCAATTCCCCCAACAGCTGTGCCCCCCCCCAGAAGAAACACAGAACAGGATCCACTGAAATGTCCAGCTCTTTGATCAAGTGTGAGGTTTCTACTTTGGAGACTTCTCTGCCATTTGGGGTCATAGTGGTAGGCTGTTGACTTTTCTACCAGCTTTCTGTAGTTCCCCACCTGTCTGTCCTTCTACACCTCAAACCCTTTAAAGGCAGGCCTGTGGTTTCTCAGCATTGAGCTATGGTGGCATGTTCCAATTATCTTGGCACTGGGGAGGCTGAGGCAGGAGGATCACTGAGAGTTTGAGGCCAACTTAAGCTAAATATTTCTATTCTGTCTCAGATTCCCCTCTCTCTTTCTTATCTCCTTCCTCTCCATTTATCCACCCCACCCTGCTACACACACACACACACACACACACACACACACACAAACTCACTCACTCACTCACAAATTAGAGGCTAAATATTTCCTTTCTGTGGATGATTTGGAAGAAAAGTACCATCTCCTGCTTTTAAAGATTTATTTATTTATTTTTATATGTAAGTACACTGTAGCTATTTTCAGACACACCAGAAGAGGGCATCAGATCTCATGACAGATGGTTGTGAGCCACCACGTGGTTTCTGGGATTTGAACTCAGGACCTTTGGAAGAACAGTCAAAGCTCTTAACTAATGAGTCATCTCTCCAGTCCCATCTCCTGCTTTTAGAAACAAAGCAATTTCCTCCCATAGATTTGGCCAGCTCAGTTGGGAGGAATCTTGGGGTTGCCTACCAAGTCGTGGGCTGAGCCCTCTCAAGACAGAGCCTTCTCTGAGGCCAACTAGCCCCTCCCTTCTGGTCATTCTCAGACCATCTTTCCTTCCTCTCCTTCCAGGCCACGCAACAGCACACAGCCTCATTTTCCACCTCAGAATCCTTCCCACTCCTCTCCGCCTTTTCAGAAAGCATAGGGAAACTACATCCCTCTCAGCCCTCCCTGGAGACCCAGAAATCATCGGGGTACAGAGGGCAGACTGGCAGTGTTACAGCTTGGCTGCTCAGTGGTCTCTGTCCCCAGCTACTCCAGACGCCCATTCCATCCCTTCCTTCTTGCTCTGACTCCTCCTCTAGCACGGTGGAGAGGCGACAACCAAATGGCAAATGCATCTCTTTTCCCAGCAGTTCTTGGTTCAGATGAGGTCAGGTGGAGAAGCAGCTACCCCCGAGGTGAGATATGGGCAGCTCAGGGAGGGAGGGCCCTGCTCCAAAATAGACTCCATGAAAACACCTGAACTGTTTGGTGGCCAGCTCTTTCCTTTCTTGACGACAAATACTTGTTGAATACACCCTAGGTGTCCCCTTCCATTACATGGAAATAGTGCCCGGTCTCACTCAGAGTGAGCAAGATGTTGGGAGCTGGGATGATCATTATGATGCACCCCTGTAAGCTCACCCATTCAGGGAGCAAAGGCAGAAGGCTCAATGTAAACTTGAGGCCATCTTGGTCTACATAATGAGTAGTACCAGGTCAGCCAGGTCTACACACGGGGATTCCACCTTTAGAAAAACGTCTGCAGTCACTAGGATTTAAAATCTTACATTGAAGGAGATGAGGTTGGTCATAGTCAGCCTTCTAAAAGCGACTCTCTTGGATGGGACGTGCAGATGTTTGGCTTAGCGGCAGAGTACTTGCCTAGCATGCAGCAGGGGTATGGTTACATCTGCAGCGTTGCCTGGTCAACAAAATATGGCCGACGTCAAGGGAAGGTACCAAGGGCTTCTAGTAAGGCAGGGGAAGGACATTATGGGGGTGTAACAGGAGTAGCAGAGCCCACCCACTTCAGACATAAAATATCCTGGAAGAGGTGTTAGTAGATAGGAAACTTTAAAAGGTAAGTAAATCACCAAATAGAAGTGAATAAAATGAGGTCAACACCAGGAAGAGAACAGTAAATGGCAAACTGACAAGAAACAGCTTGACGCCATTCCTAGAGCTTGAGGTCTTGGAATGCCCAGCTACATAAGGTCCCCGTGTGGCCTGGGGAAGCCACCTTCAACTTCTTTGCTCAGTGGCCATCCCAAGTTGCAGTGGCTCTGCTGTGAGTTCCTGGATCACGTAGCTACTTTCTGCTTATTTAAAAGACATTGTGCTGGAGAGATGGCTCAGTGGTTAAGAGCACTGACTGTTCTTCCAGACGTCCTGAGTTCAATTCCCAGCAACCACATGGTGGCTCACAGCCATCTGTAATGATATCTGATGCCCTCTTCTGGTGTGTCTGAAGACAGTAACAGTGTGCTCTTACATAAACAAATAAATCTTTTAAAAAAATTGATTGACTCTTTATATTATAAACTACAATGTAGTGTGATATAGCTAGATGCCCTCATCTCTCCCCCACGCCCACCATGTAGGCAGAAGTGGGTCTCAAAGGAGAGGAGCTCTGCTTCTTCACGGGTCTAGTCTTGGTGTGCCCCGCCCCGCCCGTCCTTTCATTCCTTCCACACACGTGTTCAGTGCCTGCAAAGCACACAGTTGGAGTACTTGATTTCTGAAGAAGATGGAGTTTAGTTATGTCATACAGAGATGTTGGGACATGGACTATGTCTCCTGAACTTCGCGGTCTCCTTCCCCCTTCCCTTTCATTCTTTTTCTATCTCTCTTTATTTCTCTGATAGGGTCTCATGTAGCCCAGGCTGACCTCAAAGTAGCTATGTGGCTGATATTAACCTGGGCTCCTGATTGTCCCGTGTCCCAGGCGCTGAAACAACAGGCATACACAACCATGTCTGGCTTCTGGCTTTCCTTTGAAGACATTTTACAGACACCCTCTCTGGTGTCTCTATAATTCCCTGTATTTCCCTGACTACTCCATAAAGGCTTTCAAAGTAGGGCTGCGCCCACCTCTGGCAAGCCTCTTACCTTTGTGAGCCTGACTTTAGTGTTCTGGGAGAGGCGACTTTAAGAATATCTCATGACTGTTGATGCCTGGGGGGGAAGCAGATGTTGAAAGGGCAGGTGGGGGTTCAGGAATGAAGGCGCCCAGAGACACAAGTAGCTTCTTGCTTTCGCAATCTGGCCCGGGGGCTGATCCTGTGATTGGGTGTCTCAGCCAAGAATGTCCCCAGAATTCCAAGTCACTTTTAGACGCCATTTCCTTGTCCTGTGGTTCCACCTTGGCAGATAAAGCAGGTTTACGAGCAGAATACAGAGGAGTTCTGCTGCGGGGTAGAGGAAGAGGGAAAAGGGAGTCATCCTCTCTGTGTCTTTGGGTTAATTTCTCTTGAATATGCAGCTGGGTGTGGTAGCACAATCCTTTAATTCCAGCACTTGGGAGGCTGAGGCAGGAAAAACTCTTGTCCTGTGAGAAGCCAGCCTTGTCTACAGAGTGAGTTTCAAAAGCAGTCAGGACTAAAAAGAGAAACCCTACATAAAAAGATTTTTTAAGAGTCACTAAGGAAAACTCACTGAGATCCTTCCTTCCTCCTTGCCTTCTAAGCAAAACTCGAACAAAATGAGAGTTTGATCGAAATCTTCAGTGGCTTTATTTTTTATCCCCCTCCCCCCATTCTGTAACAAGACAAAGAATTGTTGCTGTCTCTGCTCATGTGACCACATGGAAGAAGAAGTCTTTATGCTTATTGCAATATTTTTCTAGTCTGGATTTACACTGTAGCCCAGGTTGTGTATAAAATCCTGCCGCTTCAGCCTTCCCTAACAATGAATTACAGGAGAGAGCCAGTGTACCTAGGCAACAACCTTTAATTTATTGACTTTATAAGGGATGCTTCATACACAATTTTGCTTTTGGTTTTTTCCCAAGACGTCTGTTTCTCCATATAGCTCTGGCTGTCCTGGAAGTTTCTCTGTAGAGCAGGCTGGCCTCGAACTCACAGAGATCTGTCTGTCTCTGTCTCCTGAGCAAAGGGCTCAAAGGTGTGCACCAGCACCACCCAGCCTCATTTTATGGAAGCAAACACCACTGTGGCTGCAAGGAATAATTAATGTCTGAAGGTCATGCTGGCCACAGGTTCTGTGGGCATATTGCCAGTTTAGACAGACGCAGATGGAGAGTGTTAGAGGGAAGATGGTTTCAGTGTTGAGCACGTACAAACATTTTGTTGGTTATGATCTCCTATGCAGTACAGGGTAACTATATGAAGTATTTGTATTCTGTTAGGCAAGTATGACTGAGATCCCAGCACTCTGGAGGCTGAGGAAGGAGGTTCTAGGGTTTAAGTCTAGCCTGAGCTACATTAGAGAGACCCTGTCCCTAGTTCTGCAGAGCACACCTGTCACCTCAGCACTTAGAAGGTGGAGGTAGGAAGGTCTTTAACTACACAGTGAGTTTTAGGTTCACCTAGAGCATGTGGAATTAAAATTAAATAAATAGCCCGGTGTGGTTAGATAGCCTGGGCTATCTATTAAATGTGTCAGGCCAGCCCTGGAAATACAGCCAAGCTCTGTTTGTTTGCTGTTGGGTATGTCTGTAAATTCTAGCTGGTGACCACTAGGTAAATGGGTTTCTTTTCCATTGTTGTGTTTGCAATGGGATTAATACTTACTGGCCAGTGGGTAGAGAGGCTACCTGTATTATTTAAAATATGAGCCAGAAAGTGAGTCATGGTGGACCAAACCACACCTGCTTTCTCAACGCTCAGTAGTCTACACAAGGAAGAATATACAACCAGGGCCAACATGCACTACATCATTTCAGAAATAAAATACACCACAGAAATTTTGGTTAGAAGGGGGCTTTAAGATCATGGCTAATGAGCCAGGGGTGTGTGTCAGTGAACACAGTGCTTGCTGTGAAAACACAAGGACCAGAGTTCAAAGCCCAGCACTCTGTACGCTCAGCACTCAGGATATAAGAATCTCCATGGAAACCAGACAGGTAGACTAGCAGGAATTGATGGGTTCTGAGATCAGGAGCAGATCCTGTCTCAAAACATAGTCTGAAGAGCCACTGAGGAAGAACCTTCACATTTCCAGCCCTCTGAGTTCCCATGTGCATGCAGGCATACACACACTCACACACACACATACACACACACACACACACGCACACACACACGCACACACACACGCACACACACACACGCACACACACGTATACACACTCAGATACGTGCACACCTACACACATATGTGTACCTACACATATGCCAACACACATATACACAAGCAAAACTGGAGGTGGGGGAGCCAGAAAGAGCCACTTGAGAGGTGCCATAGCATGATGTGATTTACTTTGGAGCTTCTGTGAAGCTTGGTGGATTAGAGTTTACTTTCTTCGAAATTACAGCTTGCCAGGGGTTGATCTTCAGAGAGGGAAAGGCGTGGTTATCACCAGCTTCTCTTGAGAACAGTCCCAAGCCAGAAGTTTGTTTTCCCATGATGCTAAGGCTTGTGAAACACAAGCCCAGTGTTTCTCTATATCATTCCCAGAGGCAGACAGAGAGCTGGGGAGCTAAGGCCTGGCCAACCCCACAGTGTTGATCTCCGGCTCCATCTCCTTTTAAATGAGTGACTGAGAAGTCTTCAGACAGAAATACAGCCTTCTGTAGCAAAATACTGAGCTCTGCTCAAACCTGGCAAGTTTCCATGTTCTCTTCCGATCTTTATTTAAAACAGTGCTGAAGGATTTCGGAGCCACTAACGTCCCCTTGGACGTCTTGCCAGATCCACTTTTCTCACTTCATAATGGATTATGACCCTGAAATTGTAAGCGTACTTTCTACCAGTGTGCTTCATTTTTCTTGGTGAAGGTACTATCCTAAAACGAAAATCCAGAGTCAGCGAGAAGGCTCTTGCTACCAAGCCTGATGACCGGGGTCCAATCTCCAAGACCTGCATGGAGAAGGACAGCACTGAGTCCCGTAAACTGTTTCTGACCTCCCGATCATGTGGAATTAGAGGACCTGTTTCCTCGGTGTCCTCCTATCCCCTCTGGCTTTTACACTCTCTGTCTTTTCTACAGGGTTCTCTGAGCCCTGAGGGAAGGGATTTGATGGAAACATCCTGTTTAAGGGCTGCGTGTTCCAAGGCCTCTCGTTCTCTGTGTATTGTTTGGCTATGAGTCTCTGCATTTGTTCCCATCTGCTGCAGGAGGAAGCTTCCCTGATGATGTCTGATCAAGGTACTACGAACACAGCAGAATGTCATGAGGAGTCATTTTATTGCCACATTGTTGTTTGCTTTCTAGAACAGAAGTCTTTGGTTTTTTTCTAGGTCTCTAGACTACCTAGTGTCAGGTTCTTGGTCACCCAAGCTTTGTTGGGTATGGGATCCTTCTTGGGGATGTGAGCCTTAAGTCAGATCAGATGTTGGTTGGTTCCTCCCACAAGCTTTGTGTCACCATTACACTAGAACATCTTGCAGGCAGAACACAACTGTTGACCCAAAAGTTTGTGGCTGGGTTGGTGTTTATTTATATTTCTCAGAGTACCTTCTTGTATCAAACACGCTAGAAAGTGGGGTGAAGACTCTTACGTAGGCTCCAGCTCTAAACTTCTCCATGTTCGGTGAATTGTGTAAGTGCTGTCTTCAACAATGGGGTCCTGCTGTCAATTTGTGGAGAGTAAACTATAGCCCTGGCAAACGTCTGGGTTGTTTGGGGATTCCCACAGGATCCTTTTGGCCAACAACTCAATTAGATGTAACAATCAGAAATTTCACTTGGTCACAAGAGATGGCTGGTTGGAGTTCTGTCTTGACTATTATTTGGTGATTTCAATTAGATCACCTTCCTAAATACAGGAAGCTTCTCCTGTATCAATTCTCCATTCAACCCCCGAAATGACCCTTTATTTTACCTGTCTCTCCTCAAATTCCCTCCACCATCCCCTCCTTCCCTCTCTTGACATCGCACCCCTCCATAACTACCTATTGTATTTCCCTTTCCTAGAGAGACCTCTATGTACCCCCTAGTCCCTTACTCTAGATATAACCTCTGTGGTTTTGCAGGGTGTAGTTTCATTATCCTTGACTTAACAATTAGTATCTACATTTAAGAAAATGGATATCATATTTCTCTTCCTGTGTCTGGGTAGTCCCACTCAGGATAATTTTTTTTTTCCAATTGCGCCTATTTTCTTGTGAGTTTGACAATATTTTTCTTTCCTCCCTTCCTTTTTCCTCTCCTGGCTGAGTGTATAAATGACCACATTTTCTTTATACATTCTTCTGTTGAGGGATGTCTAGATTGTTTATAGTTTCTGGCTATTATGAATAGAGCAGTAATGAACATGGATGAGCAAGTGTCCTTGTGGTATGGTGAAGCATCCTTTGAGCACATGTCCAGGAGTGCTATAGCTGGCTCTTGAGGTAGAACTGTTCCCAGCTTCCAGAAGAAGCTGCCACACTGGTTTCCATGGTGATTGCATCAATCCTTACACCACATCAAACCAGCATGAGCTGTCCCCTGTTTTGTTGATTTTAGGCACCCTAACAGGTGTAAGATGAATTGTCAAATTAGTTTTGATTTCAGTTTCCTTGATGGCTAAAGATGTTGAATATTTGAGTTTTCTCTTTTGAGAATTGTGCTTAGATCTATAACCCACTTTAATTGAGTTGTTTTCTTTCTTTTTAAAAAATATTATTTACTTATTTATTTTTATGTATATGAGTACGCTGTAGCTGTCTTCAGACACACTAGAAGAGGGCATCAGATCCCATTACAGATGGTTGTGAGGTACCATTCGGTTGCTGGGAATTGAACTCAGGGACTCTGGAAGAGCAGTCAGTGCTCTTAACCGCTGAGTCATCTCTCCAGCCTGGGTTGTTTTCGTGATATCCATTGTTTACAATTCTTTCTGGATTTTGCATGTTAGCCCTCTGTTGGATGTGCAGGTGGTAAATCTTTGGGGCTGCTGCTTTGTCTGAGTGATGCTATACTGTTTTGTTTACTTCATATTTTAATTATTTGAGGTTCTGGGATTGAAATATCAGGCAAGTGCACAGAGCTGCACCCCAGCCCTTTTGCTATTTGACAAGTTGTCTGTCTGTACTTACCCTCATAGCTCTCTTAAATGTGTCCTTGCCCTGGTAACACCTGTGTGTGGCAAAGGCAAGGCTAGGCATTCAGTCTCTTCCCTTCCAACCTCTTTCATAAGCATCTCAGACACCCATGTCACTCCCACACCTTCCGGCTTCCTAGAAATGGTCCAGTTCTCCTGTCTTCTGTTACAAATCACAGCGGCCATGATTCCTACTGTGTTGCTACTGAGCAAGACACTCTACATATTGTTTGATTGTCTCAATGACTTTGAGAAGCAGGGATTACCATCCTCGTTTTAAGAAGTAAGAATGTCGGGGGAGAGGTCATTGCCGAAAGACAGATAGATAGAGAGAAAGATTGAGAGAGAGAGAGAGAGAGAGAGAGAGAGAGAGAGAGAGAGAGAGAGATTGGAATAGTGCTCCTCTCCAAGGACTTATTTTCATCAACTGGTATTTATTGAACCTCTAAGAATGTTTTGTACAGAATACTTTCACCTATGTTGCCTCCTTTAGCAGCAATCCCTCACCCCTCCTCTGCTGGCTCGTTTTCCTTCACATGACTAAGCATATGTTGACAGGGCTTTGTCCAACATTGTTGTATAGTAGTAAAGAGAAAAGAGCCTTTATTTGGAGCCAGGGCTCTTGAATTCAAGGATGTCTTTGTCATTTGTCAGTTGGATGACCTTCAGCAAATCACTTAACCTCTCCGAACCTCCTTCCTTATCTGTAAATGGGGAATCATAATAGTGCCCATAGTGTCTGGGAATCAACACCATAACAAAAGACTTGAAACACTCCCATCTTCTTGAGCAATAGAAGAACTTGGAATCAGAGTCAAAAGATCTGGATTCCTGGCTTCTCTGAATATGTGGCAGAGCTGGGGTGAGGAAGGGCCTGGATCCTGACCTCCGAAAGTCCATGCCTTCTGCACACTTCTCTTCAGCAACCCCACATGTTATTACAAGCCATGGCATTTCTTGAACAATCAAGCCAAAATCATCAGATCAGATTCCAGAGACGTCCACAGAAAACTTGATTGTCAGGAAGAGAGCATTCTTGGAGAAACATTTCCTGTTCACAAATGGGTCAGCCAACTGGCGGTCCTCAATTCGAGCTTTCCTGGCTACTCGGGTAGCCCATACTGGTCTGACTTGATAAGGAGCTGACCTTGAGCTTTGCTTCCATAGAACTAGGATCGCAAATGTTTGCCATATGATAGGTTTATGCTGCTGACACGAAACCCCAGGGCTGTGTGCATGCAGGCAAGTACTTTCCCAGCTGAGCTGAGTCCCCAGTCATTCTGGGAGCATAAGGCTGCCTGTGACTCCAGCACCAAGCGATGTCCTCTGGCATCCATAGGCAACGGCACTCATGTGCAATGCTCACATGAAGACACAAGCATAAACAAACAATTAGAAATAAAATAGATCTTAAAAATAAAGATGAATCTAATCAAAATGTTACAATATTAATCATGCCTATCTCTGGGTATTTAAAATATATTAGATGTGTTTTGATTTTGGTGCAAGGTGGTAAAGGCTGGCTCAAACTCACTGTGTATGGGAAGGAGTTGATACTCCCTGTCTGCTATTGCCTTCAAGGGCAAGGATTGTAGGTAGCCCAACTGTGATCAGCTCTAAACTTTTCCTTGTTCTTAAGAATGTATCTTTTCTTTCTTTTTACCTCCTCTTCTTCTCCTACCATAGGCATGAAAAGTCTATACAGCTCAGTCAATACAAAGATAATTTCCATTTGATGTTAAAAATGTTAACACTGGGCAAAATCCAGCACACCAATGATACAATGAAATTTTATAAAAATGTTACGTGTATAAATGTTTACCTGTGAGTAGTGACCAGGAGGTCAGAGAAGGAACTGGGTGCTGACAACTGAACTTGGGTCCTCTACAAAGACAATGAGTGTTCTTAAGTGCTGAGTCATCTCTCTAATCCCCTTTGAGACAAGGTCATGCTCTATAGCCCAGGTTAGCCTCAGACTCAGCATTCCCCACTTACCACACCTTCTCCTAATGCTAAGGTTAGACAACACTCTATGGCATCTTTTCAACAGTTCATGCCGGAAATGTTGAGTTCATTGATGACTCTAAGATCAGGCCCAATTTTTTGGCAAAGGTATTTATTCTGTAAATTCTGATCTACAGCTATGCATTGTACAGGGATCCGAAGGATGGGCTCTGAGGTTCTGAGAACTCTGGCCTCAGGCAGTTTACCCTTGAAGTAAACACCAGAGACAAGCTTAGCAAGGGTGCTTAGTGCACTCACAATTCAAGGTTGTTAGCTGAGCTGGGTGCTCCTCACCTGGAATTCCAGCTACTTAGGAATCCGACCAGGTCCTCTCAAGTTCAAACCAGCCAGACCAGTATAGCTCGCACAGGGGTACAAGATGAAGCTGTGGTTCAGGGCTGGAGGATTTGCCCCCCCCCAACGTGAAGTCCTGGGCTTTGTCCCCAGCACTGTAAACAAAGCTAAACAAAGCTGGGTTCACGGCTCCCTGTTGGCTGATCTCTGTCATTCCAGATGTTTAGGAGGCCAAGGTAAAGGGAAAGTTTGAGTCCAGCTGTTGGGAGTCAGTCTAGACAATAGAGAGACAGTCAGGAGTCAGGGATGGGCAAACATGGGATGCACGGGGTGGCTGGCAAAGCAGATTATGCCATGGTATGCAGTGGCCAACCCTGGCTCTACTATTACATACCATATCCAAGCCCAGGGAGGGGTTGCGTGCCTCTAATTCCTGTTTCGAGAGGCAGAGGCAAGAGGATCTCTAGTTCAAGGCTAGCCTGGATTATATGAATCTCTATCTCAAAAAGCGCATAAAACAGTACATATGTAAAAACAGTAGAGCCCAGCGAGATGGTTCAGCCCTTAAGAGCTCCTAACTCCTATTCCAAGGACCCACGTGGTGACCAATTCCTGCAAGCTGACATCTGACCTCCACATGCACACTGTGGCGCATGCTCTACTTCTGCATGCTGGACCTTGGCCTGGCTCTTCCCTCGGTGGTAAAGCCCTAACTGTGTGTTTTATACACCACATGGAAGAAATGACCTCTGACTGGGTTTGATGGCACTCCGTTGTAATCCCAGTACTTAAGAGTTGAGGCTGGAGGGTCACGAGGTCAAAGCATAGTTTGTCCTAGGACAAGTGAGACCTTTTCAGGAACAAAACAAAACACAGACCCCAAGTAAAGAAAGGGCTCAAGAGACCCGCAGTTAGTACAGTCAGTACTTGTCAGGCCTGACAGAACTGTAGCTTGACTTCATTTTCAAACTATCCCCAGCCTTAAGGAGTCTGGTTGGATATACCCTCAGGAGGTAAAGACCGAAATCTGGGGTGGTTCTAAATACACAGTGACATCAAGAGGTTCATTGACAATCGAACAACAATAGCAACTACCAAGTAAAAGGTGAAAAAAACCACCTCAGAGAAGGGATGTGAAGGCAGCTGCTGCTCCCACGGGACCAGGGAAGAGAGCTGGAGGGGCTGTTGCAGGCGTCTGAGTAACAACTTTTCCCTCCATTCTTCCTGGTGCTGTGGGGAGGGGGCAGGCTAAACAGCATCTGTACCTACAGGGCTCTGAAGAGTGAGAAACCACCCAATCTATACTGCAGCCCACTGCCCCGAGGTGGCGGTGGAGGAATGCATGCTCAATCTAAAGGTCTGAAGAGTTAGAGCCATCCCCCAACCATGTGTCAGAGCCCCGTGAAGAGTGGTCTCACACCACAGCTTACTTGATGCTGAGTCAGGGTGCCCCATGCAGAGACCAGAGGTCTGCCAGCTGCAACTTCCGCAGAGGGACCGCTTTTGATTTTAGGTTTTGCCTGGTTGGAAAACTGTCCTGTCAGGTGTGGAAGTTCTAGCCAGCATCATGCTATCCCAAATATGGACAGCCCGAAGCCACTGTGAGATAGACTTTCATCTGGCTCTGCTTAACACATCTGGGTCCCAATTCACACTTCAAACAGGGGACTCTATACAATGAGGTCGGGGAGCCTGGCCCCACAAGGGTCAAATCACTTCCCTTTCCAGGAGAGCCAGGAGCCCCAGTTCCAGGAGCTCCATGAATACTGAGTATCTGTTCTGGAGTCTATCAGAATGTCAAAGTTCTAAAATAACACCACCAACAGAAAGCAGGGGGCGTGGGGAGCTGGGGGTGGGGGACAAAGCACATGTTCCACCCCAGGCAGGATGGTCCTGGTCCTCAGAGACCTCTGCCTCTGGGAAACCTGGTTAGAAAAGACTAGTTGTGAATAGACTTCAGGCTTTTGTTGTCGCTACTTTTGGAGACATTTTGGAGACATTGTAAAGGCCCTTTTAGGGAAAGAGATACAAAGTGGTAGGGGCAGAACCCATTAGTCTTCTTCCATACAGCACTTGGTGCGCTTGTTTAGATGCAGGATCCCATTCCTGTGCCCTGGCTGTTGTGGAACTCACAAGGTAGACCAGGTTGGCCTCGAACTACAAGATCCGCCTGCCTCTGCTTCTGCCTGCCAAAGGCATGCACCACCACCGCCCTAGAGCACAGCATTTAAGGTTTATTTGGTTTAGGTTTTTTAAGGCAAGGTATCATTGTGTAGACAGACTGGTCTAACTGGTGATTCCCCTGCCTCAGCTTCCCATGCGCTGCTGGGATTATAGTTGTGAGCCATCACGGATGGCTTTTGGACACATCCTTTGATCTTTGTACCTCTGGACTCTGCCTGAGCAGGTTCATAATGCCGGACTCCGAGCTGTATACAGCTGGCTTACTGAATAGTTAAGGGAGGGTCTCCAGCTTGCTCATTTTCTCTGGTGCCGCCCTTCCAGAGCCTCTGCTCTGAGGCCTCTCAGCTCATCTGCGGTGTTTTCTCAGGGTGTGACACTCGGGTCTCCGGCCCGGGTATGTGCCTCAAGCATGCCCCGTTCTGTACTCAAGCCTGACATCCTCTTCTTAGACCTCTGTAAGGGACACTTCTTCATGTCATCTAAGCCTCTGTCCCATGCCCCCTCCTTAGAAAAGCCCCCGTTAGCTGGGCAGAGTCCACACAACTTTATTCTCAGCACTGTGGTGGGGTGGGGTGATGGAGGGGGATGGGCAAGGCAAGTGGCTCTCTGTGAGTCTACAAAGTGAGTTCCAGGCCAGCCAGGGCTAGACAGTGAGACTCACTCCTGCCCTTCTGACTTCCCTGGCTACTGCCCTTTTACATGTTTCTCCCAGCAGTTATCACCTGAAATTAATCTGTACTCTTTTATATGTCTTTGTGTGTGTGTGTGTGTGTGTGTGTGTGTGTGTGTGTGTGTGAACCTATGCTCTCCTGTGCACGTGGGGGTTCTGTGCACTCTGTGTGTGTGCACTTACACTACTGCCTATTCGTGGAAGTCAGATTACCTTCAGGGGCCAGTTCTTGCCTAGTTTCAAGGCAGTCTCTCTAGTTGTACAGTGTACTTCAGGCATTCCAGATGACTCTCCTGTCTTGAGGCCCATCTTGCCCACCTGAGTCCTGGAATTAGAGGTACAGGCTTCGGCATACAGCTTTTAATACGGGTTCCAGAGATCAAACTCACAGTGTCAAGTGTGTGACATGAAATTATTTTAGTCACGTGTTTATGAGGACTTTTCTCCCTGGTTTGCCTCCCCCGATCCCGGACAAAAGTCCAAGTGGTCGAGACCTTGTCTGCTTTTTCCCAAGGCCTATGTAATGGCCAAGCTCAAACAAGAATGTGTTTGTTTGTCTTTTGAGATAGGATCTTGCTATGTAAGCCATGCTGGTCTTGAACCCTAGGTAATTTGAGCTCCTCTGCCTCCCAAATGCTGGGGTTATACAGTTGTATACGACCATACCTGAGAAAAAACATTGCTTAATGAGCCAGTGAGTGAATAAACTCGGGGACCTAGGAAGGTCTTAGGAGATGGCTTTGTCCTGAGCCATGGAGCAAAGGAGAACCAGGCCCTCCTGGTTCGGGGGCATTAAAAGCCCCTCAGACACAGCTTTCCTCCCTCTTACCCAACAACTATGGCATGTAGAACTAACTCTCTGTGAAGATGAAGGTAATGATAATAATTTGTCCTGATAGCTGGGGCTCAATAGGGCTTTACAGATGTTAGACCAACACCGAGTTACTGCTCCAGCCCTTTTCCTGAAGAGTCTGTGTTTGCATGAGTTTCTCTTTCTGAAGGGTTCCCTGCTCTTAGAGAGCAAAGTGTGGTCTGGTTTGACTTTGGTCAGTGCCAGAAAGTGTACCACTTAAGCACACTGTAGGTCATAGATGCTAGACAATCAACAAAAATGTGTATCAGGTCCAAACACAGTCAGGCAAATAATGTTATAAATAACGAATCACTGGCCATACATAAAGTGTTACTAATAAAGTCATTCCTTCACGCTTCTCTCTAGAAACACTGGCCCTTTTCATCATGGATGTCGGCTTCCACTTTATTCGGGGGAGGAGGGGTGTTTCTAAAGTCAGATGTGAAAGTGTGCAGGGTGTACCTTGGTGCCTCTGGGGCAGAGTGGAGCTGGAGGCCAGGACTCCAGGGTAGGGTGCAAAGTCAGAATTGTTTAAGCTTCCTTATTGCCAGAGAATAGGACCTAGCAGAAGCCCAGGTGAGGGACTGTTGGAATTTCCTGCAGGGAGGTAAGTCACCCCACCCTGCTCAGAGATTCTGGGAACCAGCCCAGTGGAGACTCTCCAGGGTGCAATGGGTGGGGGTGGGAGGGGTGGGGACTGGGTGTGGGGGGTTGGGGAGTCAGCAAACAGGATCTAAAGAACCTTTCCATAGATAATGTGGGCGGGGAGAGGGAGAAAAACATCCCCAGGGAGAACAGAGGGAGGCTATGTAAAATGCACACTCAGGTGACCCCTGAGAATTCCAGTCTTTTCCTAACCCCACCTGTAGGCCAATTGTTCTGCAATCTTCAGGACCGTTTGGCTGGTAAATTTATCTAAATGCAATTCTCTGGGAATGAGGTGTGGAGAAGAAATTACTTCCCTGGGGGTGGGGGGGGGTTAGGAGGGTGGAAGACAGCTCTTGTGACTTGCTCTATTGCCAAAATTTAAAATTCTTCAAAAACAAACTACTTAAAAAAAATAAATAAATATACCTGACCTTCCCTTTTAGAAGTCCGGTTCCCTACTCTGCGCCTGCCTCTTTTAAATCCTGCTTGTGGAGGCGGGGAAAACCTCTTGCCTAGCATAAGAAGTCCAGGGTTCTATCTCCCCCACACCGTAAATTAATAATAATACATAAGTGGGCTTGTGTGTGGGGCTCTAACTGGCTTCCGTTGGAACTACTCTACTCTGCTTTAGTGGCACAGGGCAAGTCTCAGTCTACCTAAACCCGAATGTGGAAAATGGCAGAAGGCACAGTCCCTACTTTATGCCCTTGTGGATGTGAGATCAGGTGATGTAGGGAGGCAGTAGTGAGCATCAGAACTGCACTGGTCTGTCTCTGTATGCCTTGGGATAGCTGGGGTTACAGGTCTGCACCACCAGGTGCTTTTCTGTTTGTGGTTTGAATTCATGGTGTCTGGGATAGGTCCTAGAGGCTCATGCCTGCTAAGTAATCTGCGTTTTACTCAGATAGCTCAGTCTTAGTAAGTAGGAGTCACTTGGATTCGCTTCCATTCCCCTGACTTTGGTTTGATATATGAAATTCTGCCCTCAGAGCTTGGACCGGAGGCCCTTACAGCAGAAAGAAAGGTATAGTCAGAATAGTACACTTCAAGAAATGAATAAGGTATGTCCCAGGGGCTAAGGGAAGGGCTGTGAACATCACCTATTTTATTTCTGAGGGTTTGGTCTCAGTGTGCCAAACTAAAGGCCGCCTTTTAATGCAGTCTTATATTACATATTTGTGGGTATCCCCAGCATAGGGCCTGTCAATTTTAACTCAAATAAGCAAATAAGTAAATAAATAATTAGGTAAATAGGGAACAGAGAGCAGATAGAGAGGCTTGTTCAGCAAAGTCTCCTCTGGCGAGTGTGAGCCCTTCTGTGTATGGTTAAGAACAGAGCTTTGGCCTCAGACAAACCAGGCAAGCTGCTCCTAAGCAGGCCAAATACTTCCGAGTGTTGGTGATGACCATGGAAGGAAGGGGTTTTTCAAGTGTCCAAGAACTTCCCAAGCATTTACCTCCCGTGTATCTCAAGGGGCTTACTCATGCTTTATGCTGAGATCGAGCACGGGAGAAACGGAAGAGCTTAGCATTCATCGCTTCCTCATACACATGGCACTTCTGGGTGAGTGAAAAGGGAGAGGTCACCGTCCAGCCTGAGACGACTTGGGCGCACTCTTTTTTTTTAGTGTTAATTAATTAGACAGACTGGGGCTTCTGCGCTCCCAACTTCCTTCTAAAAGATTCACACCCTCCCCCGCCGTGTGCATGTGTGTGCATGAAGGTAGGTCCTCTCAGAGGCTCAAGATAGTCTAGTTTGGGGTGCCACAAACAGAATTTGGGTCCTCTGCAAGAGCAGCAAAGCTCCTGACTGTCGAGCTGGCTCTCCAATCCCAAACTTGAGCTTTTAGTCCTCCACCTACCCTTTGGCACTGGGGCTCTCTCGAGGTCCGCCACTCCTCCTGCCCACGTGGTGTGGTTTGGGAGATCAAACCAGGAGTTTTTTAAATGCTGGGTGAATGCCCTTCCACAAGAACTATTTAAATTCATCTCTCGTGGTGATGTTAAACAAACAAACACCCTGGGTTACGGTATTGATATGCCACCATCACAGAGGGAGGTAGGGGACCAAAAAGGGTTAAAAGAGTGGGGCCCAACCCGGCGGTCCTATTTAGCATGACTTTGTCCCCTGGCAGGAGCGTACATCCTTTAATCTCAGCATTTGGAAGGCTAGAGCTGGATCACTGCAACTTGTAGTCTTACCGGGTACCTCAGGAGCTCTGGGCAGTTGGAGTAAGAGAATAGACATCAGAGCTGGACCAGGCAGACAAGCAGGAGCCACGGCTCCTGTGAGGAGCATCGGCTTTGGAACAGGCCTGGGCAAAGTGAAGGAAAAAGAGCCGCAGTCTGTGGAGGTGGAAGGTTCAAAGTTCAGTTTTATGTCATGCCATATTTTTAGGCTGGGGTTGGGGAGAGGGTGAGAGAGGGCTCATGTAGCTCAGGTTGGACTCAAAGTTGCTCTGTAGCCCAGGCTAGACTTAAATTCGTGATCCTTCAGCCTCCACTTCCCGAGGGCCGAGATTAAAAGTGTGCAACACAACTCGGCTTTTCTGTTCTTTACTATTCAGACTTCAACGAATCCATTAGTCTGATTTCCCTATTCTCAAGAAGTCCGTCTGTCCCATGTCCCCAGGTTAGAGTGGAGGTGAGCAGTGAGTACCTGGAGCCAGGGCCTTCCCAGTCTTGTTAACTCACTGTCCTCTGGCCAGTGACCTAACCATTCTCACTCCTCATTTTCCCAACTGCATAACTGCGAGAGCCTGACTGTGTTCAGGTAGAGGGCAGAGCCAGAGGAAGGGAGGCAGTCACACTTGAGCCGCTGACCCCTTGCCTGGACACATGTCCACACGAATGAGAATGCCCTGGCAGCCAACACCCCTAAAGGCTGCAGGGAACCTTAGTATGTCTAAAGTTGAGGTCGGGAACTGAGCGTGTAGCACAGTGGTGGAGCGCTTGCCCTCTGGGTGTGAGCTCCTGCGTCTGAAATCAAGTCCCACATAAAGAATTAGAAAGAGAGGCTTTAATGCTCATGTTTGGCTTTTACTTTATTGTTGTTGTTACAGATGGGGTCTCTCTTCAAGCTCTAGCTGTCCTGGAATTCACCCATAGGCCAAGCTGGTCTCATAGTCACTGAGATCTACCCCCCTCTGCCTCCGGAGTAAGTGCTGACTGGGATTAAGAACTTACACCTCCATAGATGGTTGATAAAATTTTAAACAGCAGGAAAAGAAGTGTGTGTGTGGGGGGGAGTGGGTTTTAGGTTTTGAAACATCTCCCCCTAACTGATTAAATAAACAGCCTAGATGTCCGTCATGAATGAAAAATGGAAATGTGAGGTAATTATATACATATGAATATTATGTAGCAGTAAAAAAATGAAATCATAATTTTATTTATTTTATTGTTTTGAGACAGGTTTTCTCTGTGTAGTCCTGGCTTTCTAAGAACTCACTCTGTAGACCAGGCTGGCCTCAAACTCACATAGATCTACCTGCCTCTGCCTCCCGAGGGCTGCCACCACCCTTACCACACAGCATGTTTTATTTTTAAGAATATGTTTTGGGATGGGACCTTACTGTTGCCCTGGATGGCCTTGAACTCATGGGTGGAAGCCATCCTCTAGTCTCAGTCTCCCCAACTTAGAAACAGGCCAGAGCTGGCTCCGTGTCAGGAAAAGTTGTTCATGTGCTTTGTGGACGAAGGAAAGCAAAACCTACGGGGAGACTTGGATGGGAGGTGTACAATAAAGATTCTCCTCCAGAGTTTCCATCTGCGGAGGGATGACATCACCGAAGGCGGAACCTGCAGACTTCACCTTTCACCTATTGATCACAACTCTTCTAGAAACCTTCCTTCAGGGTCTCACCCTACTTCTTTTTGTTAGTTTTTTTTTTTTTTGACACACCCTTTTTCATCTCTTTCATTCCTTTCTCTGTGGGGTGTGTGTGTGTGTGTGTGTGTGTGTGTGTGTAAGGGGGGGGGAGACTGACTCAAGTGAAGTCACTATGTAACCGAGGCTGAACCTGAATTCCTGATCTTCCTGCCTCTACTTCCTGAACGCTGAGACCGCAGGCATGTGGCGGCCACACCTGGCTTTCTGCTCATCGCCCGGACCCCTTAACTTCAGCTGTCCCTTATCGGCTCTTATCTCCTCCGCTAGCTCCAGCATTGGTCCTGACCTCCTGACCTGGGTCAGCAGCTGCTCCCACACGGCCATCTGGAGCGTTCCTGGGCAGCCAGGTGGAACACATCACTCCTCCCGCTCGTCCCTGAAACGCACACGGAACTCTCTCCCCCACTCCCTGACCTTCGAATAAGATCCCTGTGCGCCGTCACCCAGCCTGAGCCTTAGAAGTTTCCACCGCCCCTCCAGCTCTCTGCCCACACCCCGTCGTCCTCACCGGCTTTTTTTCTGCCCCTGAAAGTTTCTGTTTTATTTCTCAAAGCTGGGAACCAACTTTGGGAACCTTCAAGGCTGCTACACAGACACTGTTCAATGGAGCTGCACACCAGGTCTTCTGGGTTTCGAGTCTGACTCTTCACTGTCACATGCCTGTCCCACCCCGAACTGTTCCAATATGTCCTTTATTGGCTCCTCTACCTCCAGGTGACTTCCTGTGTCGCAAATCATGCCACAAGTCTGGTCACGCAGGTCTTTCACTCGGGCCCTTCCGAGGCCTCACGGTTTATAAAATGAAGGTTAGCCTTGGCATTTGAAGCCTTCACAGTATGTCTCCAACCCGTGTTTCCATCTCAAGTCTGCCCGCTCCACGCTCCAGGAGCACTCGATAATACAGAGCTTTGTACTGAGGGCACCTTTGTATGAGATCGGGGCCAGACCATACTCACCCACAGGCCATGTTCATCCACCCACACGCTCCTCGTTAATCACTTACCTTCGCAGTACCGGGGAGGGAGCTCGAGGCTTTCAGCATGCAAAAGACAAGCGCCATCTTTGGGTTCACTACATTCCTAGACCCTGAAGGTTCAAGGTTTGCTTGTAGTCTAGAATGTTGGCAGAGTTTCCCGTGTGGTTTACTACACAGTAGAAAATAGCTAACTCTCTGGGTAATGAGAGTGGACAGTGGCAAAGAGACTTTATTTTTATTTTACTTTCAGGCTCACAGAGCCCTGTCTATCATCGGATTTTTTTATGTAGCAGAGGCTAGCCTCGAACTCGTAACCCTTCTGACTCTGTCTCTTGGGTCCTGCCTGGGATGATGGGAATACTGCCATGCCTGGCCAGTGAGTGTGTATTTCTGTGTGCACACATACACTTGAGTGTGAATATGTGTTTTGAATTTTCGAGACAGGGTATTATTATTATTACGTAGTTCTGGAGGTCTGAACTTCCTGAGCGGACTAGGATGACCTTAACCTTCCTCTACACCCTGTGGGCTGAGATCAGAGGCGTGCATCTTTATGCCAATTTTATGTGCCCGTGTTTTCTGCTGTATGGCTCCAACTGGCCTGGAGCTTTGAGTTGTCCGGCCCTGGCCCCCTGCTATCAGTCCCCAAGCTCAGCTTTCCTTTTCATTTGTTTGGTTACCAGCATGCAAAGGCCTGGACTTCAGTACAGAATTTTCATTTGCACGTTATTCTTGCTGCTCCCCCACACTTTCTGCTGGTTCCCCTTCCCCCCCAGCTTCCCCTGTGTCCCTGAGTCTTTCCATGTCCTGTACATCCCATCACACTCTTTCCCAATCCTTTCCTCCCTTAAGGCCTCTGGTGTCTTTCTCTACGACGCTTTACCTTATTTTGGGGGGACAGGGTCTCTCACTGAACCTGGAACTTGCCATTTCTGGCTCACAGCAAACACCCGTCTCTACCTCCCTGGAGATGGGGTTACAGCTGTGTGCCACCTGGCCTTGCTTTTGTGGGGGTTCTGGGAATTCAATGCAGACCTTTCTTTCCCCAGCCTCTGTGTGGAACTTCCTGAGGAACAGTTAAAATAATCTGGGGATCTTGACCTTATTGCCACACCCTGGATAGTTCCTGGATCTCCTGGGGCCTTGTAACCCTGCTTTCTCTTGGCATTGATCTTTTTGGTTTTATTTCTAGTGACCCGAAGTGATTTGACAGCAGGGGATGACATCACAGCTCTGCTTCCGTTTGCTAATGTTCAGAAAGGAGTACACTGACCAAGAAGGCTCCTCCTTCCCAGCTCCTAGAGCGGAAGTACCTCACCGAAGGAGCAGGGAAGGAGTAGCTAAACTCCCTGGGGTGGATTCGAATTTCATTTAATTAACATGGCTTTCTTCTATTATTGGCTCAGTCTTCAGAAACCAGTCTAGAGAAGAGAGGTTGTCTCACTTGGGCTGTGGTCGCTAGCAGAAATTTAAAAGACAAACTGGGTATCAGAAGAACTTTTATTTTGTTTGTGGGCCTCACTTATTGGCAACCTAAATGTCCAGTGCGCAGGTTGGCCTACACCTAACTCTGAATGAATGATGGTGGCTCTCTGGACTACACCTGTCTGAGTTTCGGGCCTGGAGCCCACAGACCCTTTTAGCGACATTGGCTCGTTTGAGACAGCACTTCACAGAATACCCCTGGATGTCCTGGAATTCTCCACAAAGTCCTGTTCAGGCTGGTTTCCATTGCTGCAGTCCTTCTTCACCTCCTCGAGTGCTGGGTTGCAAACACGAGTTCCTATGCCTGACAGTTGTTAGCAATGCTGACCATGTAGAAAATTCTCCATAGCTTCAAAGGCACCATTTCTACCTCGTTCTTTCTGCACGGGTTACTGTACCATGTTTAGGTGAGAACTGGGGTAGGCGGCACGGCTTGGTGAACACCAGGCAACACTCTACCAACCGAGCGTCAGCCTCGGCCTCTCCCTGTCATCCCTCCTTCATTTCCTTTCCGTCTTCCTCCCCCTCCCCTCCCCCTCCTTCCAATACTCAAGTGGACCTTGAACGTGCTATGCAGCTGAGGCTGACCTGGAACTCATGATCCTCCCGTCTCCACCTCCCAAGTGCCAGAATTATAGGTCTGTGCCCCTTCGTCCCTTTTCTGTTTCTGAGACAGGTTGTCACAGCTGGCTTGGAACTGGTGGCTATTCTCCTGCCTCAGCCACCAAAGCAGTGCTATTCCAGGTGTGAGCTGCCATGCCTGGGCCACCTCCATGTTTGTGCTCCATTTCCTCTGGATTACTTTTTTTTTTCTCGGAGCAGATTCCAGCTGACGTTCAGAAGTCCTGAGAGGTAGCGGAAGCCTCAGTGGAACCTGAATCCACGGAGACATGGGTGCAGTGAGCCACTCAGGGGCCAGGCCCACAGCCTCATTGTGAACAGGAAGGAGCTGGTGGGCTTCCTAAACTGGACCCCACACATTTCTAATTTCCAATTGCCTTGCTATCCTAGCCAAATTTATGAAAATGCTCTACAGACGGTGGTACACAATATGAAAAAAATCCAGAAAACAACCCAGAACAAAACCCCAAGTGTGTGTGTGTGTGTGTGTGTGTGTGTGTGTGTGTATGTGTGTGAGTGTGTGTGTATGTGTGTGTATGTGTGTGTGTGTGTGTGTTTGGGATTGGAATTGGAATTGAACCAGGGTCTTATCCATTCACAAACAAGTGCTTTTAAGGAAGGCTTTCTCTCGAATGACTATTGTTCAAGGAACTTGAATCATTTATTTCTTAGAAAAGATATTAGTGCTAGTATTACTTAGTAACCCCGTGTTACAAGTGGGAAGAAGGCTAATTAACTTCTTCAAGGTTACTCAGTCATTAAAGATCCCCTCTGCTTATACTAAAACTCAACAACACTTCAGGATCCTTGGTTGTACATCATATCCAAAGAGGAGGGAGATAAATTGCCTACAGTCTTGGGTTTCAGCCGCCGTGTGATAAGTCTAGATGGGAACACATGCTTAGAGGAGGGCTAAGTACCTCAAGGGAGGCCGTTGCTGTTGCAGAGGGCCCTGGAAAGAGGTTTAGTGGCAGGAAATGAGAGGACCACCACAGAGCCCTCCCCCGCAGCCCTGGAAAAGGATGAGGGTGTGTTCAGGACTCGGAAGGCCTTGTGTGTTTGGCACCGTGGGGCAGCAAAGAAGCCTTCTTGAGGGTGCGAAGCCTCAGTGACGATCTGGTCTCTGGGCGTACAGAGCTGAGTCCGGATGATTGACCAAGGAGACACTGTCACAGGCAAAGTGGGTCCAGAGAGCGGTCAATGACAGGCAAAAGGGGAGGGACCCTGACAGGAAGGAGAGAGGAAGCAGGCCTCAGATTTGGGGACTATCTAAAATAGAAGAGTATTTTTCCTGCAGGTAGGGAAGCACTTGGTCTAGGGCCCGATGGGG
Organism: Micromys minutus; assembly: GCF_963924665.1. NCBI lineage: Eukaryota > Metazoa > Chordata > Mammalia > Rodentia > Muridae > Micromys > Micromys minutus. Next base: position 13,614,638 of record NC_137984.1, read on the forward strand.
TCAGAATGTGTGATGTTTCATGTGATAGGAGATGGGAAGGGAAGGGGAAACACATTCCAGTGAGAAGCTGTAAGGCCCTGGCCTTAGGGTCAGGCTCAGTGAGGTGGAGTCTGAGCACTGGCTCCCTGGGAGGTGTTCTGCCCCAGTGGTGTCCTGAGGACGGTTAACCGCTCTGACACCACTGACAGAGAGAGGTGTGAAAAAGGGGTTTGGACTCATGGTCACTTAAGCAAGGAGTAACGGCCGCTGGCTGGATGACCAGCTAAAATGTTAGGGAAGGAACTCAGGTTTTCTAGAGCAGTGTTGAGGTTTTCCTAGGACTGGAGGTTGTAACTGGGGTCAATTGTAGTCACGGGCAGGTTTCCCCCTGAATCTTGCTTCTTCTTGACTCAGCCTCTCGAGTAATTTACCACGAATGACGAGTGCCTCTTAGAGGTACGTGTCTCTCTCTCACACAGGGGCTGTGAGAGGGAAGAGAATTTATGGCAACCGAAAGTTCCTCCGGGCATCAAAACTATCAGACTTTAAATTAATTCCCCCTTGGTCTATCTATTTGTGGCTTGGAAAATAACGAGTACATTTTAAAGCGTTCAGCAGTTCCCTCTTTCACGTCCTTTCTTTTCTCCACTATCTGAGGGTATCGGGTAAACCCCAGCGTGAGGGCAAAAGACATACAGTGCAGCCATTCCTAACGCTTGGCTTCCGGACCTCTCTTTTCTCTAAGGTGTGAAAGTATTTTAGTGAAAGTTTCATCTCAGGCTTTGTGAATAATTAATCCTCTGTTTCTGAAGCTGCCAAAATGTAGGAGGACAAAAACAGACACCGTAAAACACTCCCTAATTGAGCAAGGGCTCATTCTTGCAGCAGGCTCGGGCCACCGGAATGTGCTGAAGTCGCATTCCAGCACCTTCCAGGGCCCCGGCCGCCAGAGGGGATTAACCTGACTCTATCTCAGCTTCTGCTTTCTGAGAACGGGAGGGACACAGGAAGAGGCCTGGAGCCATTTCCGGGAAGCCAAGGTGGGGGAGCTGGGGGAGGAGGTTGTTCCTCATGGGGTGGGGGGTGGGGTGAGGAAAGCACCCAAGGAGAAGGAAAGGACAAGCGATCGCGATCGCGCTGCAGGGCGGAGGAGTGGGCAGCCCGTGGGGGTGGTGAGACAGAACTGTCGTCATCCTCTCACCCGAGACAGGGTAGTTGGAAATAGAAACGTGACTGCGGTTCCTATTTTGTCCTGTTGAGACAGGATCTTAACTTTGTAGCCCAAGCTGGCCTCTGAGAAGCACTTGCCCTACCCCAGCCCCCCAAATGCTGGGTCACCCAGTTTGCATGCGAATCCGGTGGGCGACGAGGTGGAAACCGCAGGACAGTCTTACTGGGTTGCATTTAGTAACCTCGAAAACAAAAGCGGAGTCCACAAGAAGATGTGTACGCGCACGCGCGCGTGTCCATAAACAAGCAACAAGCTCACAAAACACAAAACTTTAAAGATTCTATGATTCATCTGGTTATTGAGGCAAAATTTCTTAATGTGTTACCAGGCTGGCCTCAAATTCATGGTGTTGCCCAGGCTAGCCTCTGAACTTGAGATCTTCCTGCCTCAGTCCCCGGGTGCGGTGCTCACAAAAACAGGAAGTGACATCAGCTGTGATAAACGCTTTATTTATTTATCTTATTGACCCCGGTTGTGGAGTTGGTTTTGTAAATGAACTCAGTGCCACGCCATTTCCCGAAGCCTTAAACCTGCTTTTCTTTTCTCCTCACCCTCTTCCTCCCATCCTGCCTTCCTCTCTCTTGAGAGACAGGATCTCCTGTAGCTCAGCCTGACCTTGGCCTCATTATGTAGCTAAGGATAACCTTGCATTCCCCACCCGCCTGCCTGTGTTCCCCAGGTGGGTGGATGCAGATGTCCTCCACTTTCTTGGCTCGCTGGTTCTCCTTCTCCCCCACCCCCGCCCACCCCTCCCTCACAACCTCCCCCTCCCCACATCATCTCTTTATGCAGATAGCCTCTTGCTCTGGGGCCCAGGCTGCCTTCAGATGTAGCCTCCTGAATGAGGAAATTTTGTCTGTGTTGGGCTTTTAATGCTTTTTCTAAGGGACTTTAGTGACACACAACAGGGACACACCACAGGTTGCCTTAGTGCTCACAGGTCTGCGTTGATTTGTACTGTCTGGGAAGGGGTTAAACACTGGGCTGTGGGTGCTGAGCCACCCCAGCATAAAGATAGTAAGGCTTTTTAAGGATTCATTTGTATATTCTGCCAAGGTGGTGGCGAGCTGCCACGTGGTTGCTGGGATTTGAACCTCTGGGAGAGCAGTCAGTGCTCTTAACCACTGGGCCATCTCTCCAGCCCCAGGCTTCTTCTTGTTACTTGCACCTAAGCCCTCATTCCTACCTCAAGTTTTAGGCATCCGCAATACGGAATCCCACATAGCTGGCCTCTTGCAATGTGCACGACTCTTATTTTTGCTCTGTTGCTCGAGTCAGTGTCGCCCAGGCTGGTCCACCTTCCTTAGCCTCTTCACCGCTTAGCTTGCAGGTGTGTGTCGCCAGCTGCCTCTCCATTTGTACTGGATTCAGTCTAACTCCAGTCAGGAGCATGTTTTCTCCTTTTCCCATCTCCAAAGGTTCGCTCTGCTCAGGGCCAGCCAGGAACATGCTATGGCGTTCAGAGTTATGACTGCAGCCTCCCCAGTGCAGGCTGCAGTGTGAGCCACCGGGCTGGCTACAGCGTCACGGCTCATAACTGCACCACACACCACTTAACTGGTGGAGGGCTGGCACTCAGATTGTCCCTGGGTTTCGGTCCTGATGAACAGTGCATTTGCGAACCCTGCGTGGTTCAGTGTGACCTTTTCCTTCCCCACATCTGACGTGGTAAACTTACGTATAACATTTTTGAGACACATTTTGCAAAGCGATGGTACCGTTTTACTGATGACATAGGAGGGCACAAAGGTACCTTACTTCACACCCTGGGTGCTTTGGGTTGTGCTCTGGTGCTTACAATGGTAGCCAGGATACTGAGTGTGAACTGGTAACCTGTGCACACAAATGCATGCATGTGCTTGTGTGTGTGCAAGAGTACGAGTGTTTTGCCTGCATGTGTATCTGTGTAGCAGACGTGTGACCTGTACCTCAGGAGAATAGTACCGGGCACTGGCTCACCTGAACTGGAATTACAGGTGGCTTTGGGCTTCCACGTGGGTCATGCATCCCTTGGAATAAGAGGGGCTGTGGTGCTCAGTGTGCTAATGCCTCGTAATCGTCTCGTGAACTTATCTGTAATTTCCTACTGGCATGCCAGCCAGCCGTGTGCCGCAGACTTAAGTGTTTCCCACTGCTGCATCTTCAGGAGCTGGCACGTAGCCTGAGCTTTATTTGATGAACGAATGAATGAGGTTCTGGACTAGCAAATCAGTTGTGCAAATGAAACCACGCTTGTAGGTATCTCGGGAGTGGAACAGAGGCTTGGACAGGGCCAGCCCTGGTGAGCACAGAGACAGGAGGTAAGGGCTTATTTTAGGTGTATAAAGAGGAGTCTGTGGCATTGGATTACCGTGGGGGAGGGGAAACGTCTTGCGTTCAGTTCATTCTGTCTTTTTCCCTCTTTTTGTCGGCTATTTAGTCTTGGTTCCCTGGGGACGTTACTTTCTCAACCACGGCCAGAAAATTAAGAGTATAGAATGGTCCCGGGCTTCTAAAGTAGACTGCTGGCCTATCTCCGTGGCCTACTGACCAAGCCCAAAGCCCATATTTAGAAGCACCAGCCAGTGGGCGTGGCTTTCCTAGACAGCTGTACTGGGCGCCTAAGCAGGTGAAGTTCCAGCCAAGATTATATTGGGTGTGCAATAAAATTAAGGGGCCATAAAACCAGATAAACTGCTTCATTACAGCAGCTTACTGGTAAAGCCACTCTAACAAGACCATGCATGTCACTTGAGGTTGGGGGTCATTTGAGAAATGCTTCTGGGGACGCTTTTGTCCTTTTGCAAAATCTCCTCGAGTCCTTGCACAACCTGGACGGCACGGTTACTGCGCTCCTCACCTGGCCACGCGGAACAGCCACCGTCGCTATGGGCGGCGTCATTGCTTATGTGTGGCATTTTTAAGCTGCAACTGATGGACGTAAAGTAACAGCTCAGGAGAAAGTCTCTGAAATGGTCTAACTGTGGAGCCCAGGCTGGCCTGGAATCGGGGAGATGGGGCGCCACATCCCTGCCAGCCTCAGGAAAATGCACATACCTTTTGTTTGTTACTGAAAGACCACGGCTCAGCAGTCCGTGTGTCTAAATCCATACAGTTTAGATGTTGACCACGTCTGAAAATCACGCTGGCTTTGTATTTTGAAAGAACTCTTTTCCTTTCCTTTTTAAAATGCTCTGTTTGTGTCTCTCTGTATTTTGCCTGTGTGGATTATGTCTGTGTGTCTCTGTATTTTGCCTGTGTGGATTATGTCTGTGTGTCTCTGTATTTTGCCTGTGTGGATGTCTGTGTGTCTCTGTATTTTGCCTGAGTGGATGTCTGTGTATCACATGTACGCCTGGTGCCCGCAGAGGCCAGAGGAGTGTGAGGATGCTCTGGGCCTGGACTTACAGACAGCTGTGAGCTGCCATGTAGGTGCTGAGAATTGAACCGGGGTCCTCTGGAAGAGACAGTGCTCTTACCACTGAGAAGTGTCTCCAGCCCAAGGAACCATTTCCCTAACTTTAGGCAGCATGGCGGTGTGGTGTTTGGAAAGACTTAGGAAGGAAGGGTGGGCTGGGGAAGGAGACGGCTCAGTGGGCAACACCTGCCTGGCAGACATGAGACCCTGGGCTTGATCTGCTTTCTGCTGCAGAGAAAACATGGAATCGGTTTCTCAAAATCACTTGTTACCCACACACACGTACAAACCTACACCTCCACTTGTGCTGCATAGGGGAAGCAAATGACTGAATTAAGATTGATTCTAAGGTTCATTCCTTCTCTCATTCATTCATTCATTCATTCATTCATTCACTGTACAGGCTCATACTCTATGGCACAAGCTGGCCTGGAACTTTCCGTTCATCTGCCTCAGCCTCCTAAGTGGTAAGATTATAGATGTGTATCTCCAGATAAGACTTCTCTTTCCCTCCCTCCCTTCTTCCCTCCCTCCCTCCCTCCCTCCCTTCTTCCTTCCCTCCCTTCTTCCCTCCCTCCCTCCCTTCTTCCCTTCCTCCCTCCCTTCTTCCCTCCCTCCCTCCCTCCCTCCCTCCCTCCCTTCTTCCTCCCCTCCCTCCCTCCCTCCTTCCTTCCCTCCCTTCCTTCCTTTCCTTCTTTCTGCCAGGGTCTGTGTGGCTTCATTAGGCCTCAAACTCCCTGTATGCAGACTTTGAGCCCCTGCTTCTCCTGTTCCAGCTTCCATGTGCTGGGATCTCAGACACAAACTATTACATTATTATTACACGTGGTCTAACCTACGTTTGCGTAGACGTCAGTTTTTAACATTGGGGAAAAGGAGACGGGGAGTTGGGGAGACGGCTCAGTGAGGCGCTTGGCTGCACACGCCTTAGGACCTGAGTTCACATCCCAGCGCCTACATGAAAGTCTTGGAGATAGTCACCTGCCAGCCCAAAGCCGAGGACAAGAGACATGCAGAGCCCTGGGACTTACTGGCTAAGCCAGTCTAGCCAGAATGGTCAGCGTAGGTGCAGTAAGAGACCCTGTCTCATATAGAGGAAGACACTCAGTTTTGACCTCTGGTCTATGCGTGCATGTCTGTTCAGGTACATACACACTCATATGCATATATGCACCATATATGTATACACAAGCACCCCCTATGTGTATACATATACATACACCAAGTATAACAAACAAAACAAGTACGTCTAAAACTGAAAGCCTGTGTAGATCCTACCCCAATTTAGCAATTTATACTATGACTCCTGCCTGACCAGATCTCTCTCTCTCTCTCTCTCTCTCTCTCTCTCTCTCTCTCTCTCTCTCTCTCTCTGTGTGTGTGTGTGTGTGTGTGTGTGGTGTGTTTATAGACCTTTCTTGGATCTAGGACTTAAATCACATGCGTTGTATCATTTACCAACACAAGGAGAACAGCTTTTTATTTATTATTTTGTTCTATTTTGGTTTTGTTTGAGATGGGGTCTCTCTATGCGTCTTTGGCTGTTCCTGCACATCACTAGACAAGGCTGGCCTTGAACCCACAGAAATCCCCCTGCTTCTGCCTCCTGAGCCCTGGGATTAAAGGTGTGTACCCCCATACTTTGCAGTCTATTTTGCTTTTTGGTGTTTTAATTATTTGGGACCAGATCTCTTGCATCCTATGCAGACCTTGAACTGAGCCTCCTGCCTCAGCCTTTTGAGTAGCTGGGCTAACCGAGCCCAGCCTTTCCTGGGTTTACAAGGCCAGAACAAACTCCCAAGTGGCCTGTCAGAAAGCAGGAGCAGCTTCCCTGTGTGTCTAAAAAGGGCTTGGGAATGACTTACAAACTGGTCAAGGGCAGATACTCTTCCTTCAAGAAAATCCAAACCTAGCTAAAGGAAGCAAGGCTAACTAAGGCTTAGCAAATCCACACGCTCTGTGCATTATCCTAGCTGTTGCCGAAGTTTCCAACAAACCAACTCAGCTGACAATGGCCCTCTGCAGGACCGGGAACTCAAACACAGACCCAACTTGATTGTGCCAAAATAGAGCTTGCTAAAAGCATTTAGCAGGGGTTTGGCCCAATCATGTTCCAGAAACTAGATGACCAGGAAGGGTTAAGCCCCTCACACTGGGTGTTCTTTAGTGCAGAGCAATCCCAACATGTCATATTCTCTTTTCTGCATATCTCATGGATTGCTTTTATTTTATTTATAGCACTCGCTGAGTCCTCAGCTGGGACATGGCTTCGGCTCAGAGTCCCGTCAGAGTTGTATGTGACAGTATTTGGCATCCTTTCAGTCACTGCAGTCACAATCCCCAGCATGGTTTGGAGAGCAAAGCACAGAGGGAGAAAACTCAACCAACGCCTCGTGTCAGGACTGCTCACCCTACAGTGGGAGTGAGCAACCCAGTGCCCGTGTGACTGCTCTGCTCTGCAGCTGGGTAAGCAAGAATACACAAGATGAGTAGATGGTAATGAAAAGAGTGTGCTCCAGATAAAAGGTGTGTGTGTAGTATGTGGTGTGTGTGTGTGTGGTATATGTGTGTAGTGTGTGGTGTGTGTGTATGTGTGTGTGTGTAGTATGTGGTATGTGTGTGTAGTATGTGGTGTGTGTGTAGTATGTGTGTGTGTAGTATGTGGTGTGTGTGGGTGTAGTATATGGTGTGTGTGGGTGTGTGTGTGGTATGTATGTGTAGTGTGTGTGTTGTGTTTAGTGTGTGTGTGGTATATGTGTATAGTGTATGGTGTGTGTGTGTGTAGTATGTGGTGTGTGTGTGTAGTATATGGTGTGTGTGGGTGTGTGTGTGGTATGTATATGCAGTGTGGTGTGTGTGTGTGTGTGTGTAGTATGTGGTGTGTGTGTGTATGTGGTATGTATGCGTGATGTGTTTGTTGTGTTTAGTGTATGTGTGTGGTATATGTGTGTGTGTATGGTATGTATGTGTAGTGTGTGTGTTGTGTTTAGTGTGTGTGTGTGGTATATGTGTGTAGTGTGTGGTGTGTGTGTGGTATATGTGTGTGGTGTGTGTGTGGTATATGTGTGTAGTGTGTGGTATGTGTGGTATGCATGTGTACTGTGTGTGCTGTGTTTAGTGTGTGTGTGTGTGGGTGGTACATATGTGTAGTATATTTATATATACTGTGGTGTGTGGTACATATATTGTGTTTAGTGTGTGTGTGATGTGGTGTGTTCGTGGTATGTGACGTGATATGTTCCTGTTGTGTAATGTAGTGTGTGTGCATGTGCACACGTGTGTGTAACTCTTGACCTCATCATGCATTTAGCTACTCGTCTGTAAGCCCAGCTCTCAGAAGTACTACTGGGGCCGAGCATGCGCACAGTGAGCCCCAGTGTCAGGGTTACTCCCCAGCAGACTCGGAGAAAGATTCTTTATATGTGCAGTAGGATCCAGAGGCCCTCATTTCAACCGTTCCAAAGAAAAGTGAAAAACAAATCCAATTCCTAGAAAAATACTCCAGCCATTTAATTCCCCTCTCTTGAGGCAAGCAACGTAACTAACTTTTAATTTATCTGTCCAGAGACATTTTACCATTTTATACATTCCAAATATAACACACAATGCCCATCTTCCATTTTTCCTACCACCTTCTCTTTTTTATTTTAAAACAATTAGCTGTATTTACTTTTATGTGTACAAGTATTCTCTGTATATATTGTGCGCACACACACACAGAAAGAGAGAGAGAGAAACAATGTGTTACTATGTAGTCTTAGTTGGCTTAGAAATCACCATGTAGAGCAGGCTGGCCTCGAACTCACAGGGGTCTATTTGCCTGCACCTCTGGTTACTGATTCCTAAACCTGCAGAGAACGTCCTTGACTTCTGGGGTTACAAGCATGAACTATCACGCTTAGTTCTGAGCCGGCTTTAGTGCAAGTCACACACAGAATAAAAAAATATAATTTGCAGGTGATCTGAGTGTTGGGATTGCAAATGTATAATTGTTGATAATTTTATTTCATGCAATATTTTTTGCCTGCCCAGAAAAGCTCCTCTGTGGCTTCTCAGAACTCTGTGTGACAGTGAAAGGTCTTTCCAACAATGTCCCATGCCACCAACTCTTCTTTACCGTGGATTCTCCACTTTATTGATGGAGTGACCCTGGAACTTTTGAACAGTGTTCCCCATTCACTTTGTTGCAAGTGGCCCTTGGTCTTCACACCCACACACTGCGGTCAGTACATAGAGGGGAGACGGGGAGCCACCTGAAGGTCCCCTTCAAAGCTCCACATTCTGTGAATCTGACTAGACAGGCATGTCAAGGGTTTGCTTTTGTTTCCCCAGCTGTCCACAAGCTCATTAGAGACAAGGCTAGCCCACTGAACTTGTTCCAGAAAGGTGCCGTGCATTAATATCATTTCCAATCTTATTACCTGAAATAGGCCAAGCAACCTAATTTCCTTCTTTTAGGAAGAAGCACCCAAACCCCCACAGTGTGTTGCAACAACAGGATGTATTATTACCTCAGCCTTGGGTCCTTGTGAACCGTGACCATCAATAAGTACAGAGACTGTGTGATGACGGGGGGGGGGGGGACTTCCATCAGAGCGCAGGATCATGTGAAAGTATCTGCGCTTTCATAAATGGACACACAACCAGCTACTACTAGGTGGGTTCAAAGCTTGCAGAAGAGCTAAATAAATACCACAAAAAGATAGGGTGGGAGCAAAACCCAGTTATTTACTGTGATGGAAAAGCTTTCTTACCAGTGATCAGGTCCTCCTTGTAGTTTAAAGCTGAAATGGTCCCCCACAAGCCTGTGTTTTGAACACTCAGTCCCCAGCTTGTGGTGTGAATTTTGAAAAGTGGGAAGCCTTAACGAGATGGCATGTGACCCGGTAAAAATAGGTCCCCAGGGGCCCGCCTTCAGGAGCTGTGCCTTCTTCTGGTTCTGGCCAGTCAGGCTGTGAACACCCTTCTGTCACCACAGGAGGAGGGAGCCCTTGCCTCTGACTCCACCATCAGGATGAACTACAAACACCATGAAGAAATTACGAGACAAAGTGAAATATTTTCTCTAGTTCATTCTCTTTGGGATTTTGTCACAACTGGTAGAAAGTGACCAGTAGAAGGTTCAGCCTAGAATTGTGGCATGTTTAAGTAAAATTTAAAAAAATACACAATTTCAAGTTTAGAAGCCTAAACCCTATGTATAATGAATCAAAAATAATCTTAACAGCAATTACTGCTTTACACACTCCGTTGCAGCCGTTGGTTTTCCCATAACACCAATACACTTTCTTTACTGGCTTCTCTAATGTCTAAGTTCTGTACACAGTGTGCACTGGATTGTATGTGTATGAATGGGAGACACTGTGAAACTTCTCACAATCAAAGCAAACATACCGCAACTGTTCTGATCTGGACTGCTCCAAGATTTGTGACTTACAGGCTCAGTCCCTGGCGTGCTGTGTATGGGAGGTGAGTGAAAAATTTAAGCACCCCATTCATCCCGTGTCCTCCAACCTGGTACTGTATGTCCCCGACCCCAACAATGAGGAGGCTGAAGAAGGCAGACTGTGAGTTCCAGGCAGTCTGGGACACAGAGTGAGACCAGGGGCTCCTGCCATAGCCACAGACTCGAAGCCACAGGACCAACCTGCCAAGGACTCGAACCTTCAAAAGCAGTAAGTCATAATAAATCTTTAGTGTTTATGAACTGATTACCTCAGGAACTTGACATACTGTTGGCAAAAATAACAGCGTATGGGCTGGAGGGAAGAACATGTATTAAGCATGCACAGGTTCAAACCCAGCCTCAACAATAACCGGCAAGCTTTATGAAGTGGTGGCTATTTTTACCCCAGCACTGGAGGGTAACGGCATCTCTCGCCTGTCAATTGGGCCATATTTTACAGTTACACTGGGTTCCGCTTACTCCCAGGATTCTTTGCTGGCTGCTAAGACAGACCTGACGTTCTGCCAAGGGTTCTTGTCTGTGATCATGTGCTTTCTCTTCCATCACCAACTCCTCCCCTACGCATCTGGCTCATTCTGATTTCACCCCTGCCAAGGGAATATACCCAGGCTCACACTGCCCGTGGTGTCATGGGAGACTGTCCTTGTGGGATTTCCCTCTGTCTGTTTAGTTGTCCTGACAAGGATGGGCGGCGTCCAAGTTTCTTAGGCTGTTGGTGCACAGGCTCGGATCCTAACATTGCTGGTCGCAATCCGCTGTGATTCTTGCGCCAGGAGCTCTGCCACCTCTTAGAACCCAGCAAGCAAGGGCAATCAACATGTCTCCCGTGAGTACCCCCCTCTCCTACAGCACACGCCCCTCCATGCAGCGTCGACACATTGTTTTCAGTTTGTATCTCTAACCACATAGAGTCTTTCACATCTATTGATTCTCGAGCATTACTTGACAGCTATACGGTCTTATATTAAATAATTTTAAAAGTGAAGTAGCTCATAGAAGGATGGACATGAACTTTCAGTGCCTTGAGTCGGGTCTTCCCTGTGAGGTAGCCCAGAAGGATGCCCTGCACCTAATCAGGGTTTACCAGATGGACAGATGGAGAGCTCTGACGGGTGCCATATTGGTGCAGAGCTAGTACTGAGCCTGGTGTCTGTCTATCTACGAGGGCCTCTCCTGTCCCTTGAAGGCACTCTCATCCCTTACCATCTGTGATACTCTGCACAAGGCAGGCACCAGTGTTTGGAGGCAGGGAGAGAAACAGAGAACAATACCAACGGTAAAGATTGAACTCTTGGAGTTGATAATTGGGAACTCCCGTGTGCGAACCTCCCTGCTAAGCACACCACGTGGGCCACCTCATTATTTCCCCCCTTCCCTTCTAGACACAGGCACTCCATTGTTCCAGGTTAAGGGCGGGGAACAGGCTCTTACGTCAAATGGTTTGGCCAAGTGTCTACAGAAAAAGCAGAACTTGGAGACTTGGGGTCTTCAGGTAAAAATATGGGTTATTTTCTGCCTTTTAGAACCAGAGTGTGACTCAATATTTGTGACTTTATTTTTGTCCACTTGCACTTTAAGATTCAGGGAGTCTAAAGTCTGTAAGATCGGCCTCACCAACAGAAGGGAATTAACTGTTCAGTGCCAAAGACAGCATCCACGGGCCCAAAAGGTTTAGGCCTGTGGATTACTAGGGGCCTGGTGCTCTAGAGCGTTACATTTAGAGACAAACTTTGAACCAGCTCACAGCTGAGCATGCGTGGCATTCCTACCTGAAGACCACTTCTTCACAAATACATCTCTGTACTTAAAGCTGAGCACACGGAAAGCAGACCCGGGCCAATGTAGCCCACACCACGTGAATCGTGCCTTTGTTCTCTTGGGCTTTCTGAACTGGCCCTTTCCACCCCGTATTATTACTCTCTAAGGAGAAACACGATCGAATGTGGAAACAAGTATGAGCCTTTATCTGAAGTCTTTTGAAGGGCGAGGCCCATCCTGCCTGTGGCACCCCCACCTCCGACACTGCTGCCGCCACCCCCATGTCTACCCCTCTGATGTGCTGGATCTTCTCGGGTGACGGCTCCAGTGAGGAGCAAACCTGAGACTGGTATCAGCCTGGTCCTGCTTTTCCTACCCTTCTTAGGCGGTAGCCGGCCTGGACCAGAGGCAAGTCTACTGAACTCTTAGGTGGCTGCTGGGTGTGTTCCGGGGACCAGCAGGAAGCAGCAACTTGGCTATGGTGACAGAGACAAACAGATTCTTACACCCCACACTCCAGAGCACCCACCTGAGGCAGGTTAATCATCACAACTGCCTGTGGATGAATCATGGCAGAAAGGCGGCGGGCAGGAGACAAGGAAGGAGAGAAAGCTGGAGGTAGGTTTCGCAATACAGCGATTCACTTCCTGAACTGAGCTGGGTCAGCTTGACTGGGTTCCCCTACGATTTTTTTTTTTAAACTTACAAAACAAAACAAAGCAAAAAAAAAAAAAAAACTTTGTGTTTGTGAACGTGTGCCATTGTGAATGTATGAAGATCCCAGGGTAACTGAGGTCCACCTTGTTTGGGGCAGGGTCTCTTACTGCTCTTCGCTGTAGGACGAGCTATCTGGCCTGTGAACGTCTGCAGCTGTTCCTGTCTCTGGCTCCTATAGGGCCACAGGAGCGCTAGAGTTACAGATGTATAACATTGTGTCCGGCTCTACATGGGTTCTGGGACTGAAAGCAGTTCACTGGGACAGTATTGGGACATTTGTCCCAATCCTACCGTCTCCGTCTGATATTACATACCCAGCCTCTTCGCAGCCATGGTTTGGGGTATCTATGAAGACCCCTTTCACTCAGTCAGAGCCTTCAGCGCCCTGGGAACAGCGATGGCAGTGGAATAATAATGTTTTACTCTGTCATTCTGGGTTTCTGTGTGCCTCGTCCTCAGCATGTGTCACTTTACTATTGCTGTCCTGATAAATCACCACAAATGTGCCTGTTTCAGATGCATCAGCTCCGAGCAGCGTGGCGCCCGCTGGGACGTGTTTTCTCCAGGGGCTGTGGAGGAGAGTCTGTTTCTTGTGTTTTTTTTTCTTTTTCTTTCTATTTTCTGGCTTTTGGGTGTCACTTGTTTTTCTTGACTCGTGGCTCCTTCCTCCATGGGCAAAGTGGTACTTGAGCATCTCTCTTCTTTCCTCTTTTAGGGTGGCATGTTTTTAGCTTGTCAGGTTTTGTTTTTGTTTTGGTGGGGTATCACTGTGGTGCCCAGGTCGATCTTGAATTACTAGGCTCCAGAGTTGGTCCTGCCTCAGATTCTCAAGAAGCTGTGACTACAGGGACAGCCACCACATTGGCCTTTCTTCCATCTTTGAGCCCCTGTTTAGTCCTCATAAGAATATTTGCGAGTCAGCAGTTAAGAACGCTTGGTACTCTTTCAGAGGCCCAGGCATCAGCACGCACGCATGCAGGTCCACACACACTTAAAAAAAATAGAATATTTGTGAACCAGGGAGATGGTTCATTCAGCCAAATGTTTGTTAGATCCAAGCACCCACCCAAAAGAGCAAGACAGTGTGCATTTGTAACCCCCGTGGTGACAAGGCAGGCCCGCATGGGACAGTCCCTGGCGTGGCCAGCTATTCTGTTTAAAATAGTATGTATCCTTGAGTGTCTGCGCATGCACCACATGCATGGAGGAACTCAAGAGGGCCCAGAGAGGACGCCAGGTCCCCTGGAACTGCAGGTAAATGTGGTTGTGAGTTTCCATGTGGGAGCTTCTGGGAGAGCTGTAAACTCCCTTAGCCCCTAAGTTACCTCTCCGATGCAGGCCAGCTACTCTCAATATGTCAGTGAGCCCCAGGCCTAGTGGATTAGGAATATAGAATTCTTTGGGAGCTAGAACCATAGCGCCGGTCTATTACAAAGTACAGATCCAGCTTTCCATTTACATTTTTTTTTCCGTTTTGTTTTCTTTCCGAGATAGGGTTTCTCTGTGTAGACCGTGCTGGCCTTGACTCACCA
>NC_137984.1:13631218-13785763 GCF_963924665.1 Micromys minutus
CTTAGAGTGAACGTGTACGGAATGGTAGCTTGGTGTGTCAGGACCTCAGGGGGACTGGTAGACCTTGCTTATGTCTTCCGCCGAGAAAGAAGTTTAATAATAATGGCACGTGACGCCCATTATTGAGCCACGAGTCCTCTTAGGAGAGTTTCTGGGTTCAAGACTAGCTGTGGCACAGTCACTGTGTGGTCGGGGGAAGTTTTCTTCTCTCTGCATCCTCTGTTGCTTTATCTGTAAAAGAGAGTGGCAGCATGAAATATCCTTGTGAAGAATGACTGAGGTAAGGCAAGGTGTCAGCAGGGTAAGGAAAGGAAAGCCAGGTTTCCTGCCCGCTGTCTCCTGCGTACCCCGTCTTCTGCGAGCTGTCTTTTTCTGCGCTGCCTTCTATTGTGCTGGTGCGCTCTAGAGAGCTTGCCTGAAGCCGGCACAGGAAGACACACGCCGTGGGTGCCCTTTACTTATCCTCTAGAAGCTCTCTCTGTAGTACGCACAGTGCTCTCCACTCCATCTAGATGAGGAACCCAGTCATAAAGAGATTTTTCCAAGGTCACACCGCAAGCAGGGGGCACAGCGTCGGAACTCCAAATTCGTCCCCCACTAGGGCTCCACTCACTTTTGTCTTTCTCTCTGATGTGGCCTCTAGCCCAGGTAGGGTTCGTACCCCTGCTCCACACAGATGTCAATGAGCATCATGCGTCACAGGCTGACTGGTGACATAGGGCACAGCTGGGTCTGAAAGGAGCATAATAAAGGATAATAAATGACTGTGGTTTGTCCCAGCCCCTGCTGACCCTCAGAGCCCCATTTCACACTTTAGGAACTCAGCCTGGGAGGGGTGTAACTGTTGCTACAGGATAAAGTCATGTGATGCTCTCGAGAGCAGACTTGGGGAGTGCTGTGAAGTGCTGCCTGGGCCTGGGTGTGAAGGCTGCCCTGGGTGTGAAGGCTGCCCAGTGTCATCTCAGTGGCCTTCGTGAGCGATGTGACAGCGCTTCTTTTGGAGACATGCTGGGACATTCCAATCTCACCTGTGTCTCCTTTTCCAGCATCCTGGTTTGGGGAACCACCCTCTGCGGCTCAGTCGTGTGATGAGACTCAGTGTTGATTTGATGTGTTTGGGTTTGAAGTACCAGGGATGTCAGGTATCCATGTGGGTTGGGGCTATTTGATAGTTTGCAAGAGATACCTCTCCTGGTCCTCCTTGATATTTTTTTCCTCTTTTAAATCAGATTAAAATTTGCAAACTAAACTGAGGGTAGGTGTCTGCCTTTAGTCCTAGCTCTTGGGAGGTAGAGGCAGTGGGTCTCTATGAATTTGAGGCCAGCCTGGTCTACATAGTGAGTTCCGTGGTAGCCAGGGCTACAGAGGGAGACCCTGTCTCAAAAAAAACAGAAATGGAAACAAAAACAAAACAAAAAAGAAAGAGAAAGAAAAGGAAAATGAAAGAGAAAGGGTAAAAAAGAGTTTCAGTGTTTGGGGATAGAAGCTTGTGATCAGACAAAAGGGGCCAACGGTGGCTCTGTGCCTCCTTGGGAAGGGTGTGAAGGAAGGGCTGGGTAGATTGCTGGAGCCCTAGGTCATACTGAGCTCTTTCCTCCATTTCTGCCTCCTAAAGACATAGGCTAGCTATGTAACTAAAGTAAACATTTTTTGACTAGAAAAATTCTAGAATTTAGTATGAATGGCACTATGCAAATGAGATCTCAGCGCAAAGGGAATCCAGATTTGTCAGACATTACAATTAGTGATATAACCCTCGTAGATGAGGGGTGGAGAGAGAGTGTCAGGAGTTAAAGGTTATCTTTGGCTACATAGCAAGTCTGAGGCTAGCCTTGGCTACAAAAGAGCCTGTTCTCAAAGAAAAACAAAACGAAAAAGAGGAACAGGAGAGAGAAGACTGCTCTAAAATATAGCTCATACCTGCCTAGCATTTCTGAGGCCCTAGGCTCAAACCCCAGCAAAGCACACACACACACACACACACACACACACACACACACACACACACACCATGAGGATCTGAGTTTGATGCCCAGAATAAGCATGTACCAATCTGAGCATAGTGGTTGGTACATACTCTTAATCCCAGCATTGGTGAGACAGGAGGCAGACAGTGGATCCCTGGAGTCTAGTTGGCAAAGCTCCAGGTCCACGAGAGGCCCTGTCTCAGACAAAAATGGAAGACCAGTGAAAAAAGACACATCAGCTTGTTTTCTTACCTGCACATGCTTGTGCACTCGTGTGCATTCATGTGCACCCACCCCCACATACAAATGTGTACACACGCATTCATTCAAAAATCCGTATCGTGAGAGAAGGAGGGAACACCCTTTGGCTCAAGCTCCGTCTCAGCGTAGCAGCAGAACAGCGCCTTAACAGTACGGCGAAAGACAGCACACACCAGCAGTTTCTACGGTTAGGAACTGTAGATTCTCACAATCCATCAGACGTGCATCAGCTCCTGACCGTACGGGAAAGGCTCAGCAGAAGTGTCCTTCAGGCGGAGTAGGGACGTTGGCACCATGCGACACCCTAACGTGTGCCAGAGCCTCAAGAAGGTGTCATGCAACAGCTCTGTCCTAGCTGCGTAACGTGTCACAACCGTCACCACAACAGCTAAGCGTTTTGACAAGTGGGCTGTGTCAGGATGAAATTACCCAAGGGGGAGGAAGACTATCTCCCACTAAAAGTTAAATGCCCCTTCAGCTTTACGGTGCCACTCGGACTAGTCTATCCCGGGATATAATTGGAAACGGAATCAAACTGCCTCTCCAACCCACAAAACAAATTGCTGCAACACTTGGGTTGGCAGCTCCCAGGCACTTCTTGCTAGGGATAATTAGCAGCACATAAAAGCTAATGGCTAATTACCTTGGCCTGTGTTCACATCCCGGGAAAGCCTGACTTAACAGATAAACCCAAGCTTTTTCATTCAGTGAGTCCTGGGTCTGGTGAGGGCAATCATGGAGCTGGGGGCAGGGCAAAATCAGGGAGGTAGGGAAGCTAAGTGATAAATCGGCGGGTGGGGCCATGATGCACAACCTGAGAGGTGGAAGTGGGGGGGAAGGATATAGACCCGAGTTCAGGGCTACATGGAAAAACCCTGTCTTAGACAAGGCAAGACAAAAAAAAATGGGTGGGATTTGGCTCTCGGAAGGTAGACTTGGGTAATTGCCAGGCACAGTATATTAACACTGGAAATGGAGTTAGTTTAGGGAGGTGTGCAGTGTCTGTGTACATTTCCTTGAAGATGCTCTGTTGACAGATGCTGACATGTAAAACTGACTGCAGAAGCAGCTGATTATCCACCCCTCTCCCTCCCTCCACAACAGGGCTTCTCTGTGTAGCTCTGGATGGTCTAGAACTTCCTCTGTAGACTAGGCTGGCCTGGAACTCATAGAGAGCCTGCCTCACAAGTGCTGGGATCAAAGGTGTGTGCCGCCAATGCCCAGCTAACATCTGGTCAGAATTAATGAAAATAAATTATATTATCAATCCCAATGTAAGAGGTAGAGGCAGGTGGATCTCTGTGAGTTCAAGGCCAGCCACAGCTACATGTTGGATAAAAGGGTTGGGGGGAGAAACTGTACAATTCACTTTTCTGTAAAGCAAACAAAAAGAAAATCATGGGGAAAAAGATGAGTGGTTATAAGAAGGTGTTAGTAAGATGTCAGAAGAACACAAGGTGCCCCTCCAAAGTGCCTTTGCTTTGATCCAGAGAGAGTTTCTGTGAACTTGGGACAGTGGTGACACTAGTAAATAAACTTGAGAATCTATGTTAAAATTGCCTGAACTAGTGAGTGGAGTTTAGTTAGTTTGTTTGCTTTTCCTTTAAAAAAACATTTTATTTAGCAATAAGGGGGCAAATGCAATCAAAAGTCATTGTATGAAATCCCCAAAGAATTAATTAAACTATTACATTATCAGTCCCAACAGGGGAGGCAAAAGCAGAAGCAGATGAATCTCTGTGAGTTCAAGGCCAGCCTGTACTACATATTCTGTTTAAGGCCAGCTAGAACTACTCAGTAATACCTTGTCTCACAATATACATTAACTAAAAGATGTATTCTAGTTTAAACCATGTGGATGTGTGTATGTCTGTGTTATTCTATAGTCATGTGTGTGTACATGGATGTGGGTGCCTGAGAAAGCCAGAAGAAGGCATTGCACTACCTTGGTCTTGAGTTATAGGCGGTTGTGAGCTACCTCACATGCATTCTGGGAACTGTCCTCTGTAAGAACAGAGCCAGTGAGCTGATTGTTTAGCCCCTGGTTGTTTTTATGACAATAAGGAGTCTTTTCCTATGTAGTTCAGGCCAACTTTAGACTTATAATCCTCCTGTCTCAGATTCCCAAGTGCAAGGATTATAGATGTGCCCCACTTTTATCTAACAGCATTGTTTTGTTTGTTTGTTTGTTTGTTTTTAAACTTTAGCTTTGGAGGAGAGAGGATAAGGAATGAAGTCCCATGGGTGATCCTTTGTGACTGCCACTGATAGGAAGGAATGGACTATTTGAGTATTTCAGCCAGGCATGGTGGACGGTCTACAATGGCAGCACCCAGAAAGCTAAGGTAGGAAGCTTATAAATTTAAGACCAGCCTGGGCTGCGTAGTGAGATCCTGTTTCTAACTGCACACATAAAAAGACAAACAAGAATGTGACTTTATCTGGGAGACATGAACAAATGTCTGTTAACCCCAAAGGGGCACCAACAACAGCTAGAAGAAAAGATTCCATCTAAGTTACTTGCAGGAGCTCAGCGAGTCAAGGGAAGTTGTCTTCCTAAAAGCCCATGGTTGCATATGATAACTCATGAGAGCTGTATCCCCAGGTCTCTCTGGATAACTTGAATGTGGAATAGTCTCTTCTTTCCAGAAATGGCTTTTACATAGTCTTAGGGAGGGGCTCTGTGAATCTCGTAAGGTTCAGGAACTTCCTGAGCCTTGTAAACTTCACCTACATCTTGAGTTCAAAGTTCCCTTGAAGAAGGAATGTTTTCATTGAGAGGAATAACTACAAATCACTCCACTCATTCCTCTGTCCCTTATAGTCTTTCCCTCCCTTTCCCTTTGCAGTGGCCTCTGAGTCTTGGAGGACATGTTGATAGTGATGGTGATGATGATGAGAAGGGTGATGATGTTGATGGTGGTGGTGGTGGTGATGGTGACAGTGATGATGATGATGATGATTAGTGCCTTGTAGTTTGCTGTGATATTATAGTGGCTAGTACTCTGCAATGTGATTTTTTTTTCCATCTGTGACTGAGAATAGATGGGCATGGATACCATGCTCATCACCAAGAAGCCGACTCCAGCATGGATGACGATCCACGAAAGCTGTGCTCCTGGAGCTCTCTGTGTGACTCCGGGTGGCTGAGCTGGGGAGAGGCCTTGAGAACATTGTGTCAAGAATGCCCTTAGCTGTGTAAGTTTGGTTCTCTTCTGAATCCTGTGAGCCTCCTTCCTCCAAGAGGGGATGTTTCAGCTCAGAGGAGATAGCTACAAAGAAGAGGGGGAATCCCAGTCTCTGCTGCTCTTTCTCACTTACTTGGTGTTTTCTTAGAGATCCGGGAGGCAGCCTCAATTCATACTGCTTAAGTGGAATGTAGGGGAAGCTAAAAGCATGTGTTCCAAAATTAGGGCCGAGACAAGGTGCCCCTCTTTCTATTCCTATGGACTGCAGTGTTCAGAGACTTAGAGCAAAGCCAGGAAAAGAAAAAAAAAAGAGAGAGAGAGAGAGAGAGAGAGAGATAGAATTAGAAAAGGAAGAAGTTAAATTATCTCCATCTGTGGGCGACATGGTTCTATCCTGACATTCCAAGCTAAAGATTCTAGCAGAAAACACGGAACTGATCAACACTTTTTATCCAAGTGGCAGTGTTGGAAATCAACATTCAGAAATCAGTAGCACATATATGTGCCATATACATATATAATACATACAAATATAAATACACACACATATATATACATATATAATACATTTGTCCAGAAAGAAATCAGGACAACATTCTTATATAATAGCTTCAAAAATAAAAACAAAATTGTATAAAAAATTGACCAGAATGTTAAAAGCCTCTATAATAAAAGCAGTCACTGAAGGGAGAGACTAAAGACATTTTGAGATGGAAAGATTCTCATGAAGAGATCATGACTTATCAGAGCTAAGAGGCAAAAGTGATATCACCAAAGCAGCCGGGAGATTCATGCAGTCCTCACCAACATTTCAAATGCGGTTTGTCACAAAACTACGGAAAGTCTTAAAGTTCAGATTAAAAGACAAAAGGCCCCAAAGAGCAGGGCAATCGGAAGCATGAAGAGAGATGCTAGAGTCCTCGTGATAACCAACCTCAAACTACACTGCAGAGTTATCGTGTAACAGAGAGGGCATGCTAACGAACCAAAAGAGACCAGCAGAACAGGGTCAGACCCCAGAGAACCCCACTCAGGCCTGGCCAGCGACTGCGGCATCCCTGCATAGTGTGGGAGCTGCAGCCCTGGCTTGGGGTGACAAGGAAACAAACAGACACGCAGTAAAGACTCTATTCCTTTTGTTTACTTCTTCCCCATCCCTGACGCCTTCTGTTTGCGTGCACTCCTTTTTTGAACACGTTTTAAGCACATACTTAAATCTCTATCGTAAGCATGGGCAAATCTGGAATATTTGTTTTTCCGAGTCTGCCCTGTTCCTCATAACATGATGATCTCCAGTTCAGTCCATTTTTTTTTCCCTACAAATGTCGTACGTTATAGTTCTCCATCCCAGCTCAGTGAAGCCCAGTGTGTAGATATGCCGCATTTTCTTTAGTCACTCAGTTGCTGACCAGGACAGGGTGGACTGAGCTCTCTGATGAAGAGGCTGCAGCACCTTGGAAGCGCCAGGGGGTTGTTTATACATAGTTGAGCAGGGCCACTGGGCTATTGCATACAGCTGGCAAAGAGAGATGGGGTTCGTGCACACTGATAAGCGAGCTAGTTATACACTTGAGCAAGGCAGACAGCTTTAGCTAATCCTGGTAGAACTCTCTGTACGGTCTGTTGCAACAACTCCTTTTCACCATATAACGTGACATTGCACACACCCGGGAATTAAATCGTGTTCACCAGTGTGAGGGTGCTTTTCTGTCTGCCACAGCAACGGCTTGCCTGTCGGAGTGTTATGAAGCTCAGCACATCCTCTCTCCTGGCTCTGCCCTCAAAGTGTTCAAACAAACAAACAAACAAACAGTAAATTAGAATAGGTTCTGTCTCTCGTGAGAAAATTAGTTAAAAAAAATGGAGGCTGGTTGCATCCAAGTCCCCCAAGTTCCCCAACATGTCCCAGGGAGGAAACCTGAGGACGCAGAGTAAACACTGTCCAGTATGACTCACGTGACTGCTAGATATAAGCTGAGCCGGTATGGAGCCTGACTGGGGTGAGGAGTGGCAGGGTAGACAGAGATGGGGTAGGGCGTTTGCTAGGGCGTGTGCCAGGGCGTGTCGGGCATGAGGGTCCCGGAGAGACTCTGTTATGTAGGGGAACTGAGACAAGCTCCAGAAGAACAGTGATGCAGTATGTGAGGAGAGGCCATCGTGTGTCCCGAGGTGCAACGACATCACCCCACACCATGGTGCAGCAGGGGTGCGAGGAGACGTGCAGTGTGGACATGGGAGGGGGCACAAGGGCAGAGAGTTGTCGCTTGAGTACTTGGAGATGTCCGTACTATTTTCCAAAACCAATAACCCTTCCTAAATCCACATAAAACTTGGTCTTAGCCGCGAAGCGATACAGGTCAGGCTTTTCTGCCATCTTCTGGTTTCACATTTGGGGTGAGTACTTACGGGTTGGCAGGGACAGTCCAGTGCATCCCACTGTGCTCCGTGACATCTCGCCTCTAACCGGTGGATGCTAACCGCCCACTGTGTGCTGCCCACGACACAGGATCCCTCCCAACACTGCTTGAAGTCTCTGTGAACCGCTCAACTAGATCCACTCTTTAGTCTCCACTTGCAATCAGAGACCATCGGGAAGCAATGACTAAATCAGGCACAGCAGTAGGCAGAGAGGGGGCGGGTCCCTGTCAATCGACCCTTGTTTCTTTAGGTTTGATGAGCTGAGCTCTGAAAATAATAGCTGTCATTTACGACCACTCTTCCAAGTATCTGTACTGTAGAAACACGGTCCCTTTAAAAGGTAAAACCAAACCACGACCTCACGCCTAACTCGGTGGTCATTGCTCTACCAGGGGCTGTCTGTCCTTATGGTGTCAGTGAAAGCTGCAGCTATTAAGTTTGAGACTGGCCTCCAATTTGCAATGTAGCCAGAGCTGGCCCTGAGCCCCTGATCCTCCCTCCCCAACCTGCCAAGTGCTGATATTAAGGTATCTAGCCCTACATCTAGCTTAACTAATTCCAAGTGTCTGTAGGTAGGGGGCAGGAGCAGGGGGCGTTTATAGTGCTCCGAAGGCCTGGAGTCTTGCAGGGTGGTGAGCAGGTGTCTCCGTCTGCTCTGTGTCGCTGTAACAGTGGACCTCGAGCTTCACCCGCCCCTGGTCTGCCCATTCCCATTTTGATGTCATCATCTAGGAAAGTGCCGGCTAGCTCCCACTGTCCACCACTCCCCTGCACGCTCAAGCTCCCTGTCCTGTCTCCTAATAACCCCTGCCACCACATGATCCCGGTTCTCTCCCTTTGTCCTCGGCCACAGCTAGACTGCACGATGCTTTAAAACTGGAGTTCCAGCACTTTCAAGGTGCCATGAGCCAGCGCCAAGTGCGCCACATGGAAGGTCTGAAGGGGCCTCATAATGACTTGTGCAGAGTAACCTGAGACATGGAAGATAAAAGTGGGGCACCCCTCTAGTTCTTGCACTTGGGAGTCTGAGACAGGAGGACCGTAAGTCTGAAGTCGGCGTGAGCTACATAGGCGAGCACTTCAGTGCTGTCTTTAGGAAGTTCCAGACCCAACTTAGAACAATAAAAATGACAGAGAGTTATAGAATGTCTGTGCTCCCGATAGCCATGGCGACTAATTTGATGAGGAGGTTATTAGGTTTCTTCCTCTGAGGTCTGTCTTGGCTCCTCAGCCCCTCTTCAAAAATTTGTTTTATTCCAGCCCAGATGGTCTAACTGGCTGGCTGGCTAGAGCCTTTGTGTAGCCCTTTCTTAGTGTTTTTTTAGTGGCTTTGTTTACAACCTCTTAAAGCTCTGTGGTTCTAGGACTCAGTGAGACTTCTCCCTGACCTCACTTGAATTAGGAGCACAGCCTGCCGCCACTAGCTGCCCCCACAGACGATCCTTCCCGGTTGGTGTAAGAGACTACCACAGGAAAAACAAGAGAAAAACTAAAATAAACTCACAGGCTTTCAACCTGCCAGAAACTATTCAGGAGAATAATTCAAGCACCCGTCAGATGTGAAAATGTCAAAACGTGGAGAGGAGAGTAAAACAAAACCACAGTCACTACGTTTGAGGGAGAAGAAGACTTAGGCCAACATTCAGGAAACTGGTAATAGGGTTTGTGGCGGGAACCTCTCAGGGAGGAGAGGGGTCAGAGCAAAGATGGTTTGCAGGTCTGCCTGAGGACACTTTCCAGCTTCATTTCTCCAATTAAGGTCTAATGGCTACTGGCACCTGTCCCCTGTCACCTGTTAAGAACACAGAAAGTTCCAGAGAGTATCCTTGTCTTCCCTGCATTGTTGCCGACCTTGGCTTCTCCTAGATCCTTCTATTTTTCTGTATCTCACCGTTCGCTGTGGCTCCTCCGTATCTCACCTCCCTTTCTGTAGGAAACCCCTTAAAAAACAAAACAGATTTCTATATGCTCTCCCCAAATACTTTCCTCACTCACACTCCCAGTCAAACCCTGCTCAATTAGGCTTTTGCTCTGAAACGTCAACTGCTCTTGTCCAGGTGACCACTGACTGTCCCACGGCCAGAGGCTAGGCAATTGTCTTTCTCAATTTGGCCCATCGTCCACATCAGCAGAACTTCCCCCACCCAGCATGAGTGGGGACTGAACTTTTGGCCCAGCTAAACTGATAGTCTACCACTGGGCTACACCCTCATCCTTAGCCCATTGTTGGCTCTTTAAGGAGACTACTGCCTCTCCTGGCTTCTAGAGCAATACTCTGGCTTTTTCCCAGCTAGCTGAGCCCCCCTCCCTCCACGTCCCCCACCCCCGCCTTCCTGGTCTCCCGCCACTAGGCGGTTTCATCTTGTTGGCATTGTTGACATTACTAAGGATGCTGTTCTTGAAAGTCTTCGAACCTTGTCTCCATTCAGTCTCTTGGTGAATTCAGTTTGGTGGCAAATTAAACAAAGGGGCAGTGCTGAGCACGTGCACACCTTTAATCCCGGCACTCAGGAAATAGAAGAATATCCATCTCTATAAGTTCAAGGCCAACCTGGTCTACATGGTAAGTTCCAGACCACCTAGGGGTACACAGTGAGATCATGTCTCAAAAAAAAAAAAAAAAAGTTTTTTAAGCATAGGCTAAGAACTTTGAAATCTATATGTCTACCCCAGACCTGTACATTCCTCACAGAGGTGTTTAACTTAGTATGTGAATTCCACTTTTCCTCTGAAAACCTCTCCTTGGAGGGTTTCCTCAGCTCAGTGCTGTCCTCATAGCTCCTCACATTCACCCATAGCTAGCATTCAAGCCTGCCTCCTGTCATGCTCAGGGACAGTGCTGTCTGCAATGGGGTCAGCATCTGTCCAGGTCCCCCACCGGGAGTCAGGTGTGCTATTGTACACATTCAGTCCCCCACCAGGAGTCAGGTGTGGTACTATACACATGCAGTCTCCCACTGGGAGGCAGAGGCAGGTGGACTATGAGTCTGAGGCTATGCTGATTTAAATATAAACCTTCAGGCCAGCCAAAGCCCTACTGGGAAATCCTGTCTCAAGACATAGGAGAGAGAGAGAGATTTTTCTGAACATTTGACTTTTCCTGCAGTATTGCCATTGGGTCCATGTTAATCACCGGTCTTTCCAAGATTGCTGAAAGAACCCTTCCCTGGGCTCTTCTACCTATTTACCAGAGACGCCAAGACACACCCCATCGCTGTCCCCCCATCTCTTGCTTTTTCATGGTATATTCATTACCACTTCTTTTAGGCACCTCATCTGTTGCTGAGATAAAATACCTGGCAAGGATCAACTTAAGGGAAGGTTTATTTTTGGTTCATGGTTTGAGGGTATAATCAAATACTGGGGGGTGGGGGGACCCGTGGTAGCCTAAGCAGGAAGTGGCAGGTCATAAGGGGTCTACTGCCAGGAATAGAGAGGTGGGTGTTATTATTATGATGATTTCTACTATTCATTCTGAGACCCCCATCAAGAGGATTTAGAATTACCTAGGAGACAAGCCTCTGGGTGTCTGAGAGGGGTTTCCACAGAGGTTTCATGAGGTGGGATGGTGTCTCCTAGGTGATTCTAAATCCTATCAAATTAACTGTCACACCACATAAGAAATTTAGATAAAGAAGATGTCCATGGGTGAGTGACAGGGCTGAGTGACTAAAGGCACTTGCCACGAAGGCCTGACAACCCCAGTTCAGTCCCCGGACCTCACACTTAGGTGAAAGGGAAGAACCAACTCCACAGAGTTGTTCTCTTATCTCCCACACTCACCATACGCATGCACCGACAAGTAAAAGGAAGGGTTTAAAAATATTGATAGGTATTAGATTTTTAGTACAACTCCACAGAAACTCCACCTTATTTGAATATAAATGTATCAGCCTGCTAGGACCATTCTCTGTTATTAAAATTTATTAAGATTACATGTATTTATTTATTAAGGCGAGGGAATGCACATGCCATGGCTTGCATACGGAAATAAGAGAACAGCAAGTTCACTTCTTCCAGCATGTGGGTTACAGGAATTGAACTCTGATCGTCAGGTTTAGCAGCAAGCTTCTTTACCTGCTGAGCCATCTTACCAGCCCCCAAACAAGGTTTTTAATAAGAAAATATATTCATCACTTTTACTGACATATAAACAATTTATAAGTCATTCACGGACCACTGATGCGATTGACCGTTTATCAGTCTGTAACAGATACCGCAGTCAAGGCGCAGAATGAGGCTGCACTGGGGCTCCATGGCAGTGCGTCTGCAGGCAGAGGGACAGAGCTTCAATCCCTAGCACCAAAAGAAAAAGAATGTTTCTAAGATTTTCTTTGCAGTAATCTGTATCCTCATCCCTGGCTTCAGGCAGCACTGCTGTGCTTTTAAACATCCTGGGTTAGACTATGAGAAAAAAAATTACATGTTTTCTTCTAATAGAAAAGATTTAGTTGAGAAGAAAACTAGGTAATGCAGATAATGCTGGATTACATTGTGTTCTTCTTTTCTGAAAGAACCCATTGCAGCATGGCTGGCTTTCTTTGCTTCTGGCATCTGCCATGCCACAGAATGCATTTGAGATTTGTTTATATCAGAATTTCAGTGGATGACTTCTTTCACTATGGATAATGTTTGAATGAGAGTGGCCCCCATAGGCTCATAGACTTGAGTACTTAGTTGCCTGGGAGTGGAACTGTTTGAAATGATTGGAAGGATTAGGAGGTGTGGCCTTGTTGGAGGAAGTGTGTCACAGGGGTTGGGCTTTGAGGTTTGAAAAGCTCACACCAGGCCCACTCTGTCTCTGTCTGTCTCTGTCTCTGTCTGTCTCTGTCTCTGTCTGTCTCTGTCTCTGTCTCTGTCTCTGTCTGTCTGCCTTTTTCTCTCTCTTCCTCTCTCTCTCTGCTGCTGCCTATGGATCAGGATATAACTCTTAGCGACTGTCCCAGTGCCATGCCTGCCTGTGTGCAACCATGTTCCTAACCATGATGATAACTAACACTATGCAACTTGAAGCAATCACGTGATTAAATGTTCTCTTTTGTAAGAGTTGCTTTGGTCATGGTATCTCTTCACAACAATAGAATAAGATGGTATTGCATTCTAAAAAAGCATCACAATTTATTAAATTCACCAGTTGGAGGTCATTTCCAGTGTCTTCAAGTTCAGGCTTTTTATATATAAATAAGTATGAACTAATGAGCTAATATGAGCAAAGCATTTGTGCACACAACTTCACACTGGGACTGCTTTCATTTCTTCAGAATTGTACATTCATGTGGTAACTATATTTGACTTCCTAAGAAACTGATTAAACTCCAAAAATTAAACATTCCTACCCAACCATTTAATCAATAAATTCAATATCTATAGCTGTCAGGGAAATGCAAACCACATTGAGATACCACATCATTCCAGTTGCAACAGATACCATCAAGAAAACAGACAACTTCAAATGTTCAAGAGGATGTGCAGAAAGCGGGGTCCTCATAAACCCAAGCCAAGATTGGGAAGTATGAAGCCACAAAGGAAATCGGTATGGAAGTTCCCCCAAGAAACTCAACACAGAACTGCCACACGATCTGTCTGTGCCACACCTGGAACGTAGGCTAGCATTTAACTGTGAGATTTGTAGCAGCTAAGATACAGAGTCAAGTTTGGTTCCCATCAATAAAAGGGCAGATAAATGTGATGTAAATTCACACCAGCGTTTGGTTCAGCCATAAAGAGTGGGGCCAATGAGAAGGCTCAGCGGGTACAGGGGCTTTCTGCTAAGCCTGACATCCTGAGTTTGAACTGGGAATTCATACGGTAGGAGAGAGAGAAACCCGTCCCACATTGTCCTCTGACCTCCATGTGTGTGTCATGGCATGAAATAAACGATAAATGTAAACAGTAGATTCTGTCCTCTGTTGTTTGTTTTTTGAGAAATTGGTGGCACCGGAGGTTGTGTTACACAATGTAAGGCAGACACAGAAAGACAAATACTCAGCTTTTATTTCATACGTGAAATATATGAGTGACAAAAAATGCAAGAAGTGCTTGCGGCCAGATGGGACTGAAAGGCAAGGGAACCTAGAGAGGCCATCAGAGAGGGAGCCAGAAAGACAAAATATGGTGTGTTTTCTCTCTGGAGGGGCAGGGTGAATGTGAGAAAGGCACCGTGATAAATGTGCATAAAATGTCATTAGTGGGCCTATCATTTTGCACGCTAACTAAAGAATTCATTTCAAGAAGAGAGAGCTGGGTGGTTCATAGCTTTAATCCATCACCCCCCCCACACACACACACAGGAGGAGGCAGAGGCAGATCTGTGTGAGTGTGAGGCCAACCTGGTCTACACAGTGAGTTCCAGGACAGCCAGGACTATGTAAAGAGGCAGTGTGTCAACTAACTAACTAACTAACTAACTAACTAACTAAACAACTAAATAAATAAATAAATGAGAAAGAGGAGGGGAGATGGGGGAGACGGGAGGGGTAGGGGAGGAGGAGGGACTGGGCGAGGGAGGAAGAGGGATGGGGAGGGGAGGGGGGGCAGGGAGGGATGGACAGGGAGGGGAGATGGGAAAGAAAGGGGAGGGGGAGAGAGATGGAGATGGCATTTGTTTTCCCTAGTGGCTGTGTCTCTTTGCCTTCTTGGTGTGTGTGCTTGGCACCAGCACAGCTGGGGTCACTTGTGGTTTTACTTTTTTTTTTTTTTTTTTTTTTTTTGGTCCTTCTCGCCGTGGGCGAACCTTGTGCACTGATTCACTGACTCTCATTTTCAGTTTCCTATGACTAGCTGCTTTCTCAAGGTCTCCTCAGCCTTCTTCGTCTTCTCTGGTGAAGCATCATCAATCTCTTGCTGCTTTGTGGTGGTGTTATCTTATTTTAACTGTGTGTTTGTGTGTCTGTGTAGGGGAGGGGCAGTGTGTCTGGATGAGTCCAGAGACCCTCAGAGGTGCTGGATCTACGTGGAGCTGGAGGGACAGGCAGCTGTGACCTGTGTGGTGGGTGCCGGGAACTGAACTCTGGTCCTCTGAGAGAGGACCACATGCTTTTAATTGTTGAGCCATCTCTCTCCTGCCCCAGGAAACCTCTTTATGTATTGTTAACGCAATCCTTCAACACATGTTTGCACTCCGAGCATTTTCTTCAGTTCCTAAATTGCTTTTCATTTTCTTAATGGTTGTCCTGAAGAGCATGCATTCAACGTGTCTTGAGAAGAAACTGTGGCTCTCACAAACTTATAAAAATATTTATTCTCTTATAAAGCGCTGAATATTTGTTTATTTAATTTTGTCTTTGTTCCCATTTAAACAGCTATAAAGCAGTACAAGGAAGAAACCAACTGATCGATCCAGTCATGCAGTGGAGAGGTGGGGAGTGAGAACTCTCTCTCTCTCTCTCTCTCTCTCTCTCTCTCTCTCTCTCTCTCTCCCCCTCTCTCTCTCTCTCTGTTCATCTCTCTGTCTGTCTCTGTCTCTTTGTCTGTCTCTCATTTCTCCTCAGCCCTCTTCCCCTCCCTCCCTTCTTCATTTCAGTTCTTAGACAAGATCTCATGTGTAGCTCAGGCCAGCCCCAAACTTCTCGTTCCTGGGACTTTAGGTGTGAGTGACCATTCCCACCTTTGCTGGCAAGTTTCCTAAGAGACCACGTGATAAACACACTGGTGAGAGATCAAAGACACAGAGAACAGGCAAGCCCTGACTGGCCAATCACAGCGACTCTCTGCCTGTTTTCTCGGGCTCATCAGTGAAACTAGTGACGATCCACACACTATCCCTGAGCTAGACCTGTGCACACAGAGGACCTTAACCCTCGATGTCACTGTCACCCTCAGCCAAGCACCAACCTAGCCAGCAGCACAAGGCGAGCAGTATAGAGTCAGATGCTTGAAGCACTCCTTGCTGTTACAGGAACATTCCCCAAAGCTCAATAAGCCATACCGTCTGTCCCCCTGCTGCCGGCATACATTCCTAACAAAATCGTGGGGTCTTTATAATTTGTTGCAGCCATGTGTCAACAGATTCCTTCCAAACGTCTAAGAAGAGCATTACCTCAAATTATTTTTAACCACAAAATGGCCATCTTTAAAAAGAAAATGACTCTTGGTCGCTGCTGTCTGTTTCAAGCGGTCGGGTATAGAAGAGTTTTTGTGTTTGTAGCTATTGCTTGTCTGGGCTCTTCGCATGCTGGGCCATGCCAACCACTGTATGGTCCTCCACAGGTTTCAGGAGGCCCTCCTTTCTCTTTTTTTTTCTCTTTTAAAGATGTATTTATATTGTATGTGAGTACACTGTCTTCAGATACACCAGAAGAAGACATCAGAATCCATGTGGTTGCTGGGATTCGAACTCAGGACCTCTGGAAGAGCAGTCAGTGCTCTTAACCATGGAGCCATCTCTCCAGCCCTCTCCTTTCTCAGTCAAGGAAGTCTCATAAGTTACAGCTTGGATGCTCGCAGCCAGATAGCAAAATAGGTGCATTGCCTAAATTACCTGTGTGCCATTTTTAATGTAATTGGCTTTTCAGATTCCTGGGTTTATTATATTTAATAAGCGATCTGGGCTCAAAAGCGGTTAATGAGACAAGACCTTTTAGTAAGCCACCAAAAAAAGGTGATTTTGTATACTCGTGAAAATTGCTAAGCCACAGGCTCAAAAGCCTCTTCTGAGGTGACTTCCCCAAAGAATGTAAACACAGAAAGACTGAATTGGAGGTCTGGAGGTTTTGATGATAAAGGGACTTTTGCTGTCTGATCTCAAAGCTGCATTGCTGGTCTGATGAGACATCCTGGGAGTAGCAGATGACTCACTTGGCCCGTCTTTAACCACACACGGTGAACCCAGATTGGCTCCTACAGTTTGTCATATAGTTAAGTAAGACTTACTTTAATGCTTGTGTGCCTGCCTGCTCCTGAATCTTTTTCTCTGTCTCTCTCCATGCTTTGCCCACGGTACGATATCTCTTTTCCGCAGACAGGACAACTGGTTCATGGTGTAAAAGAATATTTCCACTCCCCAGTGACACAAGGGACACATGTCTCTGGGTATCAACAAGCAATTCTATTTCTCCCTCTCCCAAACAGATCCTACAGTTTCTAAGTATGAGCACAGCACGTATGGGGTTTGTGCCAAAATATGTTGCCCTTGGTGAGTTAAAGCCTCCTTCTGTTGGCTTGCTCTGGAGTGGGTCAATGCCTTGGAAAAGGCTGCCACTTTTTAGTGAGCTGAGATCAAACCCAGGAGCTCACAAACTCTAAGCAGCTCTCTACCACTCAACTCCGTTCCCAGCCTAGTTACATATTTTAACTTGGTTGTCTACTTCCTACTTCCTGTAATCTGTTCTCTGCTGCAGAAGAGGTGGGAAGAAGAGAAACAAAACAGAAAGTAAGAACACAGGGCACAGGCCTTTGTGTTTATTGACACACAGCCTAAAGCTGTTGTTCTCAATCTGAACTGTGCTTAAATGTCATCTAGAAGGTTCTGAAGCTACCTAGTGTAGCAAGCATCATATCCTATCTCTAGCCAGGATGGCTTACTCAGTGAAATGCAGATGGGGCAGATCTTTACAAACACCCCACAGGAGTCAAGACCAAGGGAAGCTTCAGGAGCTCTTTAGTAGTGGGGATCCCCACTCGGTATCTTCTCCTTGGGAGACTGGGGAAGTCCTAAGGGCTGTTCAGAAAAGAAGAAATCCCCACTTCTGTTTTGTGGAAAGGGAGGAGGAGCTGGGGGTGGTCGCCCTGGGAAGCCCCTGGCTCACAGAATTCTCCTAACCTCTCCACAGCTGCTGCCACTGGGGGCCTCCCGATGTGTGGGGCCTACTGCTCTCTTCCTGGTTGCAGTCTTTCAGGACCTTTGGAGATTTTGCAATTGACCTTTTCTCAAGTGAGATTTCAGAGAGGCTATCCCATGATTTTCTGATTTGGCACGGATTGGGAAGCAAGAGGCTTCTGTGGAGTTCATAAGTGCGTTTCTTAAGCACAATCATAGTGTGGTTGACAACTGTCATAGATGCAGACAAAATGTAATCCACTTCAGCACTGCCTTTGCACCCTGTCAAGGTCTTGGGGCAGTTAGAACATTCTAGTTGGGACATAGTTCAATGACAGGCCTGATCTCCACCTGTGTGGGGCCCCAAGTCCCATGGCTAGAACTCAAAATAAAAAATAACAAAAGAGGGGAAAGTGGGGAAGAAGAATAGATCAACTTTATTTTTTAATTTTAGAAATGTACAGAGAAAATAATGCAGGACTTTGATTTCAGCGTTCAGATGGCAGGTGGATCTTTGAGTTCTAGGCCAGCCTGGTCTGCAGTGAGTTATGATAACCAAGGCTACACAGGGAAACCCTGTCTTGAAAAACAAAAACAAGAAAACCAAAAATCCCACTGGGCCATGCCTTTAGCCTCAGAAACTTAAGGGTCTCTGTGAGTTTGAGGCCAGAGTGGTCTACAGATCTTGTTAGGAATAGCTCTTTGTAAACTCATTAACGCCTTACTATGTTCTGTTCAAAAAAGCAAAAACAAAAATCAAACCACCACAATGTCAGCTGGGTGTGTGGTGGTGCACACCACTTGGGAAACAGACAGGAGGAGCAGCCTGTGCTACAACAAGCGCTTTTCCCAAGAACAAAACCCAAGCCAAGTGTTTATTATATGGGCTGTGCAGTGGTTTGAATGAAAATGACCCTCACAGGCTTGTAGGAAATGGCACCATTGAAGGTGTGACCTTGCTGGAGGGAATATGTCACTGGGGTGGGCTTTGAGGTTTCAGAAGCCCAAGCCATGTATGTCCACAGCCATCCCTTCTTTCTGTTGCCTGGTGATCTGGATGTAGACGTCTCAGCTCCCCCTCTGGCACCATGAATGTCTGCGTGTCACCATGCTCCCCACTGGGACAAAAATGGACTCAACCCCGAAACTGTGAGCAAGCTCCAGTGAAATGCTTTCCTTTAAAAGAGTTGCCTTGGTCTTGGCTTCTCGTCATAGCAACAGAGCACTAAGGTTGGTTCTTGTGGATTTGGTAACAGAAGGCATAAGTTGAGGGGCTAAAGAAGTAGGCAGAGCTCGGCTCTTGTTTCATACCATCATTTAAATTACTTAATGAATTAACTTTTAGTTTTGTGACATGGGTCTCATTATGTATTCCATGGCCTCAAACTCACAGCCTGCCTGCCTCTGTGTCCCATGAGCTGCCACATTGACCCTATCACTTTAAAGATGAAGGTGTCTAGATTTCTGTCTCCAGAACTCAGAGTGACAGTTAACATCCTTCAGCAATGGGGAAAAAAAATAATCATCAATGTGGGCAAACTCAATGAGGATTTGCTTTTAAAGAGTTGAAAGTGTGATCTTGCTTTCTGAAGAGGCATGCTTCGTAAACACGGCGCAGCAGTGATGCTGAGATTGGAGACTTGCAAGGTGAGAAAGGGAGCTGGTGCCCGAGTGCTCTGACAGGACACAC
This sequence comes from Micromys minutus, assembly GCF_963924665.1. Classification (NCBI taxonomy): domain Eukaryota; kingdom Metazoa; phylum Chordata; class Mammalia; order Rodentia; family Muridae; genus Micromys; species Micromys minutus. The sequence goes on from NC_137984.1 coordinate 13,650,500, forward strand.
TCACTCTAGCCCCAGTCACACTGACAAGGCCTTCCGCAGAGCAACGGGGCTGGGTGGAACAGACTCGCTAAGATAGGACTGTACCCGGAACACGGAAGACGGAACTGCTGAAAGGGGTAACTTGGACCAGGAGAAAATAAGTAAAAATCCAGCAAAACAACATTTCCTTGGTGGACACATCCTCCTCCACAGGCTGGGGCTGATCTCTTGATCCTCTTGCCTCCATCTTGCCAGCATGGGGAATTACAGTAGACGCCACCATACTCAAAGGCAGTGGCAATAAATTTTATTTGTAGAATCCATGGTCTCCAAGTCCTGTGTCATTCTTGGGTATGAGGTATAAAGGGCACATCTAACAGAGAGTGAAGAGGACCTTCAGAGGGGAGCTACTATGCTGGGGTGATTCTGAACACTGGGGTGCTAAAGCCTTAAACATCAGCTACTACAATCGGTTCTCTTCAGGTGGCTGTTAACTGAGGTGCATCTCCAAGCCCACTGATTAGACTGATTACAGGGATCTGTTCCCAGAGATTCTGATTTCATTAGACAAAAGTGCATCCAAGGTAGCAGCAAAATTCTGCCTCCTTCAGCTGATTCTAATGGACAGCTATGCTTGTGAACCTCTGCATTTATGAGAAGCTCGTCCTGCCCGGAGCTCTTCCCAGGAGAAGGGGATTGTGTTCCCTGTCTAAGGACCACCATGTTATTTCCTGTGCAATGCTAGACAGTGCCCTTGGGGCAGGGGTGCAGGATCAGGCCGTACACAGTATCTGTGACCACTCATCACATTAAGTTGGTGGGTGGATATTCAGAGCCCAGCTGTGAAAATCTTAACCTGTCCTTTGAGTTCTTATCACAGGTGACTTGGACTCAAGGTGACTCTGGAACCAAAGGAGAAAATTGATATCTTCATGGAAGACTTCTCAGGTCTAAGCGCTGAGAATGATATGCCTGCCCGAAAGTCTTCAGCTCTTCCCCTGCAGATGTCTGTGTCTGGACTCCTGCAGCAGACAGCCTGCCCGTTTAGAAGGTGAATAAGATTGCAGCTGATTTGCCATGGATTGTAAGAATAAAGGAACATGCTCACTGCCTTCATCCATCAACTGAAAACAGGTCTTTGTTCATGCCAACGTCAAGATGTGTCTTTGGTACTGCGTGAACAATGCAAGTGCTTAAATATTTATTTTTGCGTTAACGTTTTTTAAATCTAATTTTATTGTTATGTGTAGCAGAGGAGTCAGAGTCTTGTGAAGTCAGTTTTCTTCTATCTTTTTCTAAAAAAATTCTCCTGTGCTATTCTTACATTTAATCATTAACAATACAAAGATGCAAAGAGAAAGGGAGTCACAGGTGAGAGGAAGTCTCGCTAAGGCAGACACGGGAAGGAATGTTTCGCTGAAGCAGACGCTGGACTGTTCTGCACATAGGATGTTTTGTGAAAGAAAGCATACATGGTGTTAAGAAAGCCCCAACAGACAGTAAACGATGCTAGATGGTATCAGTACGCCTTACCATTGTTTTGTGGTCATCGTTTGTCGGGACTCCATAGACAGAAACACACCAAAAGACTTCCGGTGTTGTTCTGGCGTCTTTCTTGCAGCTTCTGTAGACTCGGGCTGATTGGCAGAGTGATGTCAGCTGATAGAGCGGGTAGAGTTTTGCTAAGACAGACTCACATGGTGAGGCAAGACCTGTGGGGGACACATGTGTTTGGAGGCGGTATAAAGAAGACGCAACAGACAGCGACGGGAGCTAGGATAGCAAGCTTTACAGTGCTGAGAGAGGCACAGCCAAGAACCTTCTCCTGGCATCCCTGGTGGTCCTGGTCCTTCCTGCTGACTCATGCCGACTCAGCTGAGGCCTGGCTGACTCAGCTAGTTTGTGGCCCTCTGCTCATTCGGGGTTGCTCTCTGGACACTACCGAACCGGACTGCTTGTATATTCATAAAGTGTTTGTGAGTAGATCAAGTTCTGCTGCTGAGTACTGTAAACCGAACTGCTAATTTCCTGACAATGCAAATGAGATTTGCTCAAAAAAAAAAAAAAAAAAAAAAAATTCTAAACAGGTCCACTTCCCCTGTATCTTAATAACCTTTCTTTTCCATTACCTCGGGTGGTGGTGGGATGAAAGAGAAGTTAATGCATTTAAAAGCCATTATTAAACATAGGGTTTGAACAATCAAAGCCTACAGAATACCACAGTGGTCATCGTTAACTGTCAGTCCCAAATCATCGTTGTTTTTGTTGTCTGACTTCTCAGCTAGGCTGCAAGCTGTTAAGATTGAAAACTGTAACATTTTCTCCTCATTCAGCAGAAGGGCTAAGTTTGTAGGGGGAAAAAAATCAATTAATATTCAGCTTATTGAACTGGTTATTGCCAGGATTACTTTTTAACCGGTGTTTTAAGAGAAATTATACCTTTCTCTCTCTCTCTCTCTCTCTCTCTCTCTCTCTCTCTCTCTCTCTCTAAAATAACAGAACACAAGTTGGTACAATAACTAGAGGAGGAAATAATTCCGTTTGTATATCCAATATGCTAACAAAACTTCATTAGTGACATTAAAACTGACTCATTTAAAAGAGTACACTATAGATAGGCTTAGCATGGCTCCAGTTCTTCAAGAAGGTCTTAGCCATTTTCCCAGGGCCCTTTGGCTGAAGCTGTCAGGTAGCTACTCAGCTTCTACAATTAGGCTGGATTCGCTCCTTACCTTCTCAGGCTTTGTCCCACTATACAGCCCAGGCTAACTGCTAACTGGAGATGTCCTGCTTCTGTCTCTCTGGCACTGAGATTACTGATGTGTGACCTGTACACACTTGGCCCATGGTGGTGGCTTTTTGTTTTTGTACTATGATTAACACTCCACAAAGGACATCTTCATCCTTAGACACATGTTCATGTCTGTTTGCTAGGTCAAGAAACACAACTGAAACTTTTCTCATCTGGTTAGGGGTTTCTTAAAAATAGGGCTGGGGTGCAGTACATGATAGAATCCTTGTCCACTATGATGGAGATTCTAGATTAAATCCTTAGCACCATTAACTAACTAACTACTTAGTTAATTAAAGTCACTGGATTGGGAGTGTAGTTCAGTAGTAAAATATTTGTTTACTATATGGAAGGTGTGGGCTTCTTTCCCTTTTTAAAAATACACTTACTATTTTTAAAAACTTTATTATTAAAAAATGTTCTTGCAAATAAATAAAATCACCAGGTTTAATTCCTAATACTACCAAAACAAATAGAGAAAAAAAATGAAAGTAAGCAAAAACTTAGAAAAAAAAAAGTCTTCTTGGCAGTGGTGGTACACACTTTTAATCCCAGTACCTGGGAGGCAGAGACAGGCAGATGTCTGAGTTTGAGGTTAGCCTAGTCTACATAGAGTCCCAGGACAACCTGGGCTACACAGAGAAACCCTGTCTCGAAAACCAATAACCAACCAAGCAAACAAACAAAAAGTGTATAAACTCAGTAATCATTTATCTCTGCTCTACCCTTCACACTGGTGTGATTTTTAAAGGATAAGTGTATTCTCACGTCCCACAGCTGAGGAACCCGGAACCAAGTGTCCAGGTAAGCAGGAACCCTGCCTTATCTGTTCTCAGGACTCTAGGAGTTCGGCTAATTTTCAGCCATGAAACACCTGCAGCCCTGGAGGCTGCACCACGAGGCACTGGTGGACCGGGGAGGAGGCGGGGTAGCTGAGATTGCCTGTCCCCTGGGAGAGCATCTGCAGATGCCTCAGACAGCAGGCATCTGCTCTTTCTCCTTCCTGGGGCTGGGGAGGTGCTAGAGCAGAGGGAAACCGGCAGTTTCATTGTTTCAAGTTGCAGGTTCCTTCATCCTCTTGGAAAGGCTTAGGTGCCCTCAATCTTCCATTTAAGTCACACGCAGCACGTTGACAGATAGTACAAAGAGTAAAATGGTAAATTAAAATTGGGAACGGGCAGTCTGACATGACTTCACTTTCTTGTGTATGAGAACTGAGCCTTAGTGGACAACAGGCCAGATGTTCCAGAAGTTCTCCCTGTAAGTGCCCAACCCCCTCCCCCTCCGGCTTTTGGTCTATTTGAGCTGTCTGAGCAGGAAAGGCAGAGTGTGCCCATGCTTATACAAAGGTGACAGAAAAGGGTGCATTCAACTAGATTAATTACTTTGTAAAATCTTAAGCACCCACAATTTAAAAAACAAAAATTTAAAACAAACAAACAGACAAAAAAAAAAAATCCCTCTGTGGTGGGATATTTTGGGATTCTGTTTTAACTAGCCTTAAGCTGTTGGGTGATGACATCTTGAGTCGGGCCTGGGGAGGGAGCTCAGCTGTTGGATTGCTTGCCTGTCATACATGAGCCCCTGGATTTGGATTGCCAGCACCACATCACATGGAACACAATATGGCGGAACATGCCTTCTCAGCCTAATAGCACGGGAGGTACAGAGAGGAGAATCAGAAGTTTGAAGTTGTACTCAGCCCCAGATACTTGGGTTTCTGTACTTAAAGACTCCCACTCTCGACTGAGGTACATTTTCGAAATTATTGTGGTTTTTCGGGGAGGGTTTCTTTGTGTCCCCCTGGCTGTCCTGGAGCTTGCTCTGTAGACCAAGCTGGCCTTGAAGTCAGAAGTCAGGGATTATCGGTGTGCACCCCTACTGCCTAGGGAACTGTGCTGTTATTTGTATTTTGAGATAGGATCTTTCTAAGTTGCTTAAGTTGGACTAGAAATCCCCCTACAGTCTAGTAGACAGGTCTTAAATCCCCCTACAGTCTAGTAGACGGGTCTTAAATGTGGGATATTCTTACCTCAGTCTCCCCTGTATTATAAGTGAATGTCACCATACCTGGCCAACTCTTTTTAACTTGGGTGAAAGAGAGAATTATACCAATGGTTTTATTTCCATCCCTTGCACTATTTTATTCTAAACTCAATATAGCCAATGCACCGCATATGTGGCCTTAGAATGAATACCCACAGCTTTTAGGGGCTCGCCATTGCCTTTAAGGCACAATGTAGTTTGTACCCTATGTGAAATTCATGCTCTTAGAAAGTGTTCATTGTGAGTTCCAGTCACATTTTACAGATCAGGTCCTTCGTCGCCCCATCTCTGACTGTACAATGTCTGAGTCCACGGGGCCCCAGAACTGAGCTGCTCAGGAAAGCAAATTATGTTTCTTGCATTTCCTGCTGGCCTCTGGATAGTGGCACTCTCTCCCCAATATTTAACTAATTATATGGAAATTTCTGATCAGACTTGAGAAAAACCGAGAGAGCACAGGACCAGAGAATTCCAGGGAAGCTGGCCTCTGGCTCCAGGGGTCCCAGAGCTCCCCAAGACCACCAAGGCTGCAGAGACCAAAAGCTCCCCTTCACTCTGCCATACATCACCACATGTACTATGACTAGACCAGGGGATCCGAGAGCCTGACCTCTCAACGCGGGACAGCTGTGTTCCTTTAAATGTCTTAATTTTCACCTTCTACATGTGCGTCTCACGGACACTGGCTTTTGTCTGGAAGCTGCTGAGCTGGTTTTAGGACGGTTGCATGTTTCTCCATCCAGTTTGCTGTGGGCATCCCTCACTATTCTCCCTAGCTGCATCTCTCCGTTAATTTCTCAGTTGTAACCTTCCATCCTGTGACACTCCCTGAAGCCTGCAGACCCTACCAGTATCTCAATTTCCCTCTCTAGCTTTACCCACCCTGATTTATTTCTTCAAAATTGATCTCATTTTTTTAGCCTCATCCTTACCCACCTTACCTTTTCAAAACTGATTTAATGCTAAATCATTACCATCTCTTCAGATTTGATGTCACAGTTAATCCGGATCCGTACCTCCTTACTTCCTACCCACCCTTGACCTTATTGCCAAAGTCTGAGTATGTAATAGAGAACCCTTGGCTGCTTCTCCCCTGACAGCTCTTTGAAGTCTAAGGGGCAGGTGTTATGCGTTGACTTGCACAACACATGCACAGAGGTGATGCTACAGTCCCGTGGTTGCTCCCCCAGGGACCACCTATGCAGATGGTGATAAAGCTTGTGCCAGGCACCCAAAAGCTCCTAAATCATTTCCTAACTCATCACTGTTACATACAGAATCCATCTGAACATTGCAAATCTGTCAACTAAAAGTGTGTGTGTGTGTGTGTGTGTGTGTGTGTGTGTGTGTGTGTACATATATGATAAATTTTAAGCCAAGCAAAGAAAGAACATCGGGTACATAAATCTTTTAAAACTTATTGGTTCTACGGGCATGTCACCCAGTGAACTAGGTGACCTCACAGACATAATCATCAAGTTCAAAGGCCCAGCAGTGGAATGAAATAAAGACGGTGATGGGGGATGTGAAAGAGGAACTCAATACAGAGAAGTCCTCAGGAAACCCAGGCGGAAGCACGGGAAATAAAGGAGCACAGAGGTGGAGAATCTTAGCCGCAGCAAGAGCAACAAGAGAGCGGAAGTCTGAAGACAAAGTCGAGAACGGGGACAGAACAGTGAGATCAAAGATAAGATGATCAAAGGCATCAGCTGGGAGTGCAAAGAACCACAAGAAAGAATAAACCAGCCTAACATAATAATAAGTAGGAGAAAAAGTCCTCAAACCACAAAATCACCAGAATGACAGCAATCAATGCATACATTTAGAGTTTCAGTAAGAACTCTAAATTATCAATGATCTGAAGTTCGAAGTTGAAGACACAGACTAGAGAGGAAGAGATAGGTTGGTGGTTAGAAGCACACACTGCTCTTGCAGAGAACTCAACACCTACGTCAGGTGTCTCACAAATGCAAGTAAGTCCAGCTCTGGGAAATCAGACGCTCCCCTCTGGCCTCGGCAGGTGCCTGGACTTGTGTGCACTTAAACACAACTAGACACGCACACGAGCAAGAGTTACAAAATAATATAAATCATTTCTTAAAAATGCAGAATAGTAGATAGAATAAAAAATGAGGAGCCGTCTATTCGTTGCCACTAAGAAACCCACCTCACTACAAAAGACAGTACCTTAGGGAGAAAGGACAGACAAGGGTGTTCCAAGCAAAGGAATCTGTGATGGAAACAGGAATTGCTCTTCTAATACTGACTAAATAAAGCCAGTGAGAAACACGGTCACTTCTTACCAAGGGAACAGTCAACCAGCCAAGAGACCAGTGATATCCAAACACATATGCTCACAGTTCATGAGCATCTCCTTTCATAAAGCAAGGACTACTACAGGCTGTCACCGATTAGGCCCAGCCCAATAGTAGCGGAGACTTGACTTCTTCAGTCTCCCCTGGCAAAAATAAACAGATATATAAACCAAAAGACATCATTGGTCAAACAGATGTAACAGACATCTGCAGAACATTCCCTCCAAACATTGCAAAAGACACAGTTTTCTCAGCATTTCATGGAACTTTATAGGACACAAAGCAAGTCTTAACAAAGGAAACTTGAAATGACTCTTTGTATTCTATCTGATCATAATACAATTAAACTACAAATTAACAGCAAGAAAAACCTATAAAACAAATGCAAACTTACACAAGTTTAACAATACAATATACTATTGAACAATGAGTGAGACCTTGGATAAATTAAGAAGGAAATAAAATATTTGTAGGATTGAATAAAAGTGGAAACACAATATATCAAAACCTATGAGAGACAATGAAAGCTGTCCTAAGAGGAAAGTTTATGGCTTTAAGAATTTATATTAAGAAACCAGAGAGGGCAGGAGTGGTGGCTCATGCTTTTAATCCCACAACTTGGGGGGCAGAGGCATGTGGATCTCTGTGAGTTTGAGACCAGTATGGCCCACACAGTAAGTTTCAGGTTAGCAGGGACTACATAGTGAGTCCCTGTCTCAAACAGAAACAAAACCTATGCAGAGTGATGTCCATGTAGTTAACGCTCAGGAAAAGAAGCACAGACAAATTTAAAAAATCATTAATACTAGGTCAGAAATTAATACAACAGAGATGAAAGTGTATCTAAAGAATCAATGGCACAGAGTTGGTTCTTTGAAAAGACAAATAAGATAGACACACCCTGAGCCAACATGCCTAATAAAAAGCAAGAGAGGCCCCCGATTAATGAAATTAGAGATGAAAAAGAGGCCTTTGCAAGATATGTTAATGAAGTTCAAAATATCATCGGGTCTTATCTTGAAAACAAATATTCCACTAAATTAGAAAATCTAGAAGAAATGAATAAATTTCTAGGTACATATGAGTTACTAAAATTAAGTCAAGAGGAGAGCAGCAATTTAAACTGGTTGATAAGCAGTGAAATCAAAGCAATAATTAAAGAATCTCCCACTTAAAAAAAGCTCAGTCCCAGGTGATTCACTGGTGTGAGTTTTAACAGTTCTCTAAAGAAGACCTACTGCCAATGCCTCTCAGATTATTCCATAAGACAGCAAAGGAAGGAACAGTAACCGTCTCATTCTCCAGAGTTAGAGTGGTCTGATATGAACAGCAGCTAATGATAATCAACAGCAAAAGAAAACTGCACACGAATTTGTCTGATGAGCTTAAACACAAAAATTCTCGATAAAACATTTGTCAACCAAACTGAAGAACACATCAAAAAGATCATTCACCATGATCTTTTTATTACAGAAATGCAGGGCTGATTTATTATATGTAAATCAATAAGTGTAATCAATTATGTAGATGTGCTCAAGGACACAAATCTCTGGGTCACCTCCAGAGATGCAGCTTTGACACAATCTAGCATCCTTTCAAGTTAAAAGGTCCTGGAGAGCTAAGAATAGGCTAGAAACATATCTCAATATAGTAAAAGCTTCATATGACATACCTACATGTAACATTCTAGTAAATGGGGAAAAAGCATTCCCACTGAAATACAGAGCAAGACAAAGGCGCCTGCTTTCTCTATCTGTATTCAATAGAGCATTGGAAGTCTTAGCCAGAACAGTGAGACAAGAGAAAACAAAGAAAGGAAGAAGTCAAACTATCTCCATTTGCAGCTGGTCTAAAAGCCAGATAACTTAAAACTAATGATCTTCAGCAAAGTAGCAGGGCACAAAATTAATACATGAAACCCCACCAGTCCTCCTAAATACCAATGACAAACGAATTGAAAAAGGAGTTAGGGAGACAGTCCCATTCACAACAGGACAGAACCAAAAACCCTAGAGGAAAAACCAACTAACCAACACTTCAAGAGATCTCGGTAATGAAGACCTTAAAGCACTTAAAACACTGAGAAAGATTAGGGCAGAAAACATTCTCCATTCTCGTGAATTTGAAGAATGAAAGTTGTAAAAGTGACTATGTTGCTGAAAACATTATACAGATTCGATGCAACTACAACCAGATTCTAGTGACATTCTCCAGAAAGATATTTCCGAAAATTAAAAGCCCAGTGGAAGCACAAGCAACCCAAAAAGAGAAGATGGCTAGATACCTCACTGTGCCTGATTTCAAGTTATGCCGCAGAACCACAGTGATAAAGATCTGACTCAGACCAACCCACTAGAACACCCACTTAAAAGGCCTTACAACTGCAGCTGTCCGAATTTCAACAAGGACATCAAAAACCCACTTTGAAGAATGGATAAGCTCCTCACCAAATGGAGTTGGGGAAATCAGAGAGATGCACATGTCGAAGAATGAATCTAAAGCCTTGTCTTTCAACCTGCGTAACAACCAACCCCATGTGGATCCAGAGAGCGGAAACTACCAAACTGCTAGAGGAGAAAGCAGGGAAGGCAAGTCAAGATAGAGAGCCAGGTCAGAACGTTCTCAATGGGAGTCTTGTTGCTAAGGAAACAAGAATAAGACTCAATAAATGGAATCTTATGAAATAAAAAAAAAATTGCATAAGCAAAGGAAACTACCAGTCAAATGGAGTAACACTACAGAGTGGAAGAAAACTGTTGCCAGCCATAAATCTGCAAGAGAATGGTTGGAAATAGATATTATCCTGTCCTAAGTGAGGTGCCTTAGTGCTAGAAAGACAAATACTGGAGTTGTGTATTTAAAGAGCTTAGGAAGATGGAGAGGACCCATGCGTGGGAAAGACTAGAACACATATGATGACAAGTAGAGGAGAGGGGATCCAGGAAGGTGACAGTGTAGGCAGGAAATGTATCCACTGTGCAATTCTGCCATGCAGGAGAGCAGAGGAGTCACCAAAACTAAGGATGTAGGACAAACCCACTACTTTGAAATCTAATCTAAAAATGTCAGTAAAAACCAAAAGTGGTATGAACATAGAAGCCTTGTGTAGGTAGACAACTCCCCCAGAAAACTCGGGTTTTTAAATGAAAATCTTGGTGGTGGGGCAGGTATGATCTGCTTCCCCGTGAGTTATTAGTCGGGAGTCTCCAAAGCAACACAGTTGACTGACATTGCTCCAGAACTAGAGGGTAAGACCCTGTTACTGAAGACACAATATACTTTGGTTGCAGGTCATTGAGAAACCATGGCAGAACTCACTTAAAAACGTCTTTCCTGCTGATGAGCTTTCATAGTCCATGAAGATGCTGGGCAGGATGCTGAGGGAGGAGACATGAGTGATACCCTTGCAGCCAACTCTGAATGCTACAATAACCTGCCAACAAGATGTGCATTAGTGCCACAGTGGCATGAAGGTTGTGGGTGTAACCAATTGCTTTTGGATTCGATTTGAGGTCTGATGCACAGGAAGGAATTCAGGCCTCGTACTATAAAACTGGTCCAAAGCCCACGACTTTGGAGGTCATAGGTTTGGCATGCGGTCAAATTGCCTTCTAAATACTTGTGCTCATAAAATAGATTGGTGCCACCCTTGGCTCTGGCCAGAGAAGCTTTTCTCTACAGTGGTCAGCAGTTAACGCAGAAACAGAACTAGTCAAACTGCTGATCACCATTTTTTTTTCCTCAGCTCAAAATGGAACATTTAAAGCAATATTTCCCCCCACCCCCCACCCCAACAAGGCTCAGGGAACATTATGGAAGAGGAATGGACAGGCAGAATGTGAGAAGAGGAGGATGGAAGGAATGCTATGAGGTGCTGTCTTTGGGACTAAACATGGCCGCTGTACCTGTGGACTCACTGTAGCTGCTATGATTATCTGTATGGGATCAAGTCAACAAAACAGTCAACATTCCGTCAAGCAGCACCAATTAGAGTTGGTGTGTTATCAACAAATAAGGGAGAGAACAGGAAGAGGAAGGCCGCATGTTGAAGGTGTTGGGATTCTGTAAACCTCACCTCACAGTTACCTGGCAACAGTCAGGTAAGTTCCACCCCGTTACCTGACACTATAAAGGGGGCTACTTGCCCCCTCCTCTCTCTCTCTCTTGTCCTCTTGCTCTCCCCCCTTGCCCCTCCTCTCCCCATTTCCTCCCCTCTCTCTCCACGTGCTCATGGCTAGCCTCTACTTCTCCACCCCCCCTTCTCTCTCTGCCCCTACCACCCTCTTAACTCCCCTCCCCATGACCTGAATCAACTCTATTCTGTACTATACTGTCCTGTGGCTGGTCCCTCAGGGAGAAGAGATTCCCAACATGGGTCCCCCAGACGCATCCCCCTTGTCCCCATGCCTTGCCGCACCTCCATGGACCATATTCCTCCACTCTCTTCATCTTCCTCCTAACATTGGTGCCGACTCGGATATCTCTTTTCCTTCAGAAGGTGCTTGGGAGAAGTGTGCGGGAGGAACTGAGAACTGTTTTCACGTATAAAAAGTCTATTAGAGGGAGAATAAGAGAAGAAGGAACACATGTTAATTTATAATAAGAGAAAAAAAACTTATTTCAGGTGATAGGATTCATGGGCTGGTGTTCAATTGTGAATTTAAAAATAAATCAGCTTGCTCTGTACAAATAGACACACTGACATCATGAGCTTCCCTGTAATGCCTTTTCTTACAAGCAGTTAGGAAAGAACGGATAATAGAAGATTTTCTCTTAATAGTAACGCCAATAATAAAAAAGCATACCTAGGAATAAATTCAAATATGTAAGAATTATGTGTTGGAAAGTATAGCTGGAGAGAAATGTTTTTTAAAATCCACTGTAACAGTTATGTGTATTTTCTTTAAATCATTTCATAAATGTGAAGAAATATAAATATATGGGATTTGTTGTGGTCATTTCTGTTGCTGTAGTTGTTCAGGTTTCCTTTCCTTTGAGATAGGTTTATGTAGCCCAGACTAGCTTCAAAATCAAAGTCTTCCTGTGACTGCCTCTCAAATGTTAAATGTATTTCCTTGAGGAAGAGAAAAAAAAACCCATAAAATTCATAGGTTCTTCAAGAACAATGAAAAGTAAAAGTTGTTGGCAGTTGCCAGCACAAAGCCTTGAGTCTAACCTCTAGCCCCACATTGAACCTGACACGGTGTTACATACCTGCAACCCAGTACCTGTGAAGTGGAGGCTGGATGATCACAAGTTTAAGGGTGGTTTTCACTACATTGGAGTTCCAAACTAGCCTGGTACAAAAGACCCTGGTGTGCCGGCTCACATCTGTAATTCCAATACTCTGGAGGCTGAAGCAGGAGGATTTCTGGGAGTTCAAGAACATCATGAGCTATATAAGAAGACCCTGTCTCACAACAGCAGCAGCAGCAACAGTGACAGTGGCAGGGACAGCAACGAAAGCGCTCAGGAAGAAAGGAGACCCATCTAGAAGCCTCCACACCCAGCCCCGAATGCCACAGTCCCTCCTCACCCAGTACAGACAGGCCCCGCTCCACCCAAGGCTCCCAGGGAAGCAGCTTCTGAGACGGGCTTTAAAGGTTCATTCAGCAAAGAAGGAAGGAAGGACATGTATGGTAGAAAGGAGGGCGGATTGAGGGAAGCCTCTGGAGTCCTTCTCAGTGGCACCATAGGTGAAAAGCCAAGAACTCTGGCCAGTGACGCAGGAAAATGACCTCAGAGCAGCTGTTGTGTGCAACCAAGTCTTCCACCTCCGACCTGCTCCTTGTTACTGCAGTATCCACATAGGTAAGTACTTAGACACACCACGTGACCCCTGCCACTCAGCATGTGACCAGTTAACAGATGTTAAATGAACAAATACTTTAATAAATAAGTGTGGCACCAAGGCAGAGAGAAAAGAAGAAGGGAAGGGAAAGGAGGAGAGGGGAGGGGAGAGGAGGGGAGGAGAAAGGAGGGGAGGGGAGGAGAGGAGAGGGGAGGGGAGAGGAAAGGAGGGGAGGGAGGGGAGGGAAGGGGAGAAGAGGAGAGGGGAGGAGAGGAGAGGAGAGTGGAGGAGAGGAGAGGGGAGGAGAGGAGAAGGGAGGAGAGGAGAGGAGATGGGAGGGGAGGGGAGGGGAGGAGAGGAGAGGGGAGGAGAGAAGAGGGGAGGGGAGGGAAGGGGAGGGGAGGAGAGGAGAGGAGAGGAGAGAAGAGGGGAGGGGAGGAGAGAAGAGGGGAGGGGAGGAGAGGAAAGGGGAGGGGAGGGAGGGAAGAGGTACATTGTGCTAGAACCTGGAATCCTAAATGAATTTGGGAACATGAGGTCAAAAGTTTGAGAACAGCTTGAACACCTTAGTGTGACTCCTCTCAAAATAAACTGAGTAGCCGAAGTGCGGCTCAGCGGTAGAGGAGTACTTGCTCAGTTCATGCAAGGCACAGGGGTCAACTTCACAAGGAAGAAAGTACGGCAGGGAGGAACAGAAGAGATCTATGTTTGTCACTGCCTTGCTGCTGGCCTGCTGTGGTAAGTTGAGGTAGTCATCGCTGGGATTGATGCCCACAAAGTTCCCTGGTGGGAAAGGCCAACCCCATTACGGCCATCTCTCTGGGGCAGTCTTCTGTGTAGGAAAACAGACTAAAACGGACTTGGAGCTATCTTTACGAGCCAATAAGCTTCTGCCAGTCCTCCACTGAAGTCTGGCATCGGTCACTTAGGCAGTTCTTGTAAGTTGAGTCAGACTCCGACAGACACCTACGTCCTTGCTTCCCTTTGTAGCTGGTTGACGCCCCAGACAGGCCCCACAGGGTCATCCGAACCTTACGCAGCGCTTTTGATGTCTTTGAAGCTCTCACATAGCTGACCTCTGTCTGTGTGGCACATGTACCCAGAAGTACTTAGCAAACAGTCTCCTGATGCTCTATCTGCCCCAGTGGAATCCCCAAGGGACTGTGGCCTCAGCCTCTCCATTCAATATATACTTGTTGAGAAGAAATCCATGAGAGGCTCTGAGAGATCTTATCCCAAATTGTGATAAGCGTGTGAGGTGATGCGTGCTGTTTAACCATTCTATAATGCATACATATCTGAAAACATCATATTGTATGCACAACTACATATGACTTTTTGGTCAATTAAAACATATTCATTAACTTAAAGTGTTTGTTAAATAAGCAAGTATGTACACAAGTAAGTATAATTAGCAAATTTGTTAGGGTCTATTTAATTCCGCCTTTCAAGGTTTAATTAATATGCTCTGCTTTGAATAAAGGTCTTTGTACTTGGTTACTTTTCCTTAAAGCTAAATGAATAAGTATTATCCTCTCATAGGGCTGTGGTTTAACACAGTGCCAACTTTGTCTTGAATTCATTTTTACAATTAAGATTTATTTTATTTTTAATTAGTGTGTGTGTGTGTGTGTGTGTGTGTGTGTGTGTGGAGCGTGTGTATGAGAGAGAGAGAGAGAGAATGTGTGTGAATGTGTGTGTGAGTGTGTGTGTGTGTGTGTGTATAAGTGTGTGTGTTCACATGACTGCAGGTACCAGAGGTGTCAGACCTCCTGGATACAGTGACCCGGTGTTAGGAAGTGAATCTGGTCTTCCACAGAGCAGAGTACACTTTTAACTGCTGAGTCATTTCGTTTTTAATATGAACATATATTCAATGGTGCTGGGAGTCAAATCCATAGTCTTGTGCATTCAAGGCAAATACTCGACCACCAAAACACAGTCCAGCCCCGAGGTCAGTAAATTTTATTGATTTAATCTGACATGTGTTGGCTAGTGTTTTGTTAACAGAAACAGGGGTATCATCAGAGATTGGGGAACCTCAGTTAAGGAAATGCCCCATCAGACTGGCCCGCGGGCAAGTCAGTGGGGGCATTTTTAATTAAGGAGTGATGTGGGAGGGCCCAGCACACTGTGGGCTGTGCCACTCCCAATGGTGTGAGAAGCACTCACTGCTCTTGCAGAGGACCCAAGTTCAATTCCCAGCACTGCATGGAGGCTCACAACCATCTGTAGCTCCAGTTCTAGGAGCTCCAACAGGAATACACACCATGTACATACATGTTTTCAGGTATGCAGCATGAATGAAATAAATTTAAGGAAGGGGGGGGAAAGGGAGGGCAGGAGGGAGAGAGGTGGGGGGGGGAGAAGGAGAGTGAGCAAGCCACAGAGCAAATCAGTGAGCAGCAGTGCTCCACCGCCTCGGCTTCAGTGAGCAGCAGTGCTCCCGGGCCTCGGCTTCGGTGAGCAGCAGTGCTCCCGGGCCTCGGCTTCGGTGAGCAGCAGTGCTCCCGGGCCTGGGCTTCGGTGAGCAGCAGTGCTCCCGGGCCTGGGCTTCGGTGAGCAGCAGTGCTCCCGGGCCTCGGCTTCGGTGAGCAGCAGTGCTCCCGGGCCTCGGCTTCGGTGAGCAGCAGTGCTCCCGGGCCTCGGCTTCGGTGAGCAGCAGTGCTCCCGGGCCTGGGCTTCGGTGTGCAGCAGTGCTCCCGGGCCTCGGCTTCGGTGAGCAGCAGTGCTCCCGGGCCTCGGCTTCGGTGAGCAGCAGTGCTCCCGGGCCTCGGCTTCGGTGAGCAGCAGTGCTCCCGGGCCTCGGCTTCGGTGAGCAGCAGTGCTCCCGGGCCTCGGCTTCGGTGAGCAGCAGTGCTCCACCGCCTCGGCTTCGGTGAGCAGCAATGCTCCCGGGCCTTGGTTTCAGTGAGCAGCAGTGCTCCCGGGCCTCGGCTTCAGTGAGCAGCAGTGCTCCCGGGCCTGGGCTTCAGTGAGCAGCAGTGCTCCCGGGCCTCTGCCTCAGATTCTTCCCTGTCTTCAGGTCCTGCCCTGACTTCCTTTATGATGGAGTATATATACATGTGGAAAGGAACCAGGTTGGTTTTGTTTGTGGTGTTTTGCGTGGCAACAGCAAGCTAAGGAAGAGTTAAGACCCATACCTTTAATCCCCTGCACTTGAGACGCCAAAGTAGGTGAGGCCTGTTAGTTTGAGGCCAGCCTGGTCTATATTGAGTTCTTTTTTTTTTTTTAAACAACTTTATTTTACAAAACAAAGATAAATGTACAGATTTTAAGCATTTTTTTGCGTAAAATTATACAATACATTTTTGTCAGTACTTTTTTTTCAGATTTTAAAATAATTTTTACATAAAACTATATGAATATATTTTCTTAGTCAGTACTTGATTTTTTAAAAGTATATAGTGAGTTCTATATATAGTTCTATATATGGCCAGACCTGTGCTATATAGTGAGACCCTGTCTCTAAAAAAGAAAGAGAGAAACAAACAAATGCCAAAAATATAAACAACAACAACAAAAAAGCAAAGGAAGAAAGAAAAGAAACTAAGATACCTCATTACATATTTCAAAGCCCTGTCTAGATGAGTGTGTGTCCTGCTGAGGGCTTTCAAATTGGAACTGAACAAGAAAACAGTTATTAAGTAACACAGACACTGAATGTGCCTCAAGAATGTCTGGTACACAGGGTTAATTCTTTCCGTCACTTGTATTTTAAAAGAATTACTAAAAGGCCTATATTTCAGCTGCCTCTGTGTGCAGACCTGCCATCCCAACTACTCTCCAGTCACGGCCAGCCTTGAGCTGTAGAGTGAGTTCCAAGCCGGCCTTAGCAACTGAGCAAAATCATGTCTCCGAGTAAGACAGTAAAAACAGAAGGGCCAGGGCGACGGCTCCGTGGTTAGGAGTGCTCGTGGCTCTTACCGAAGACCGGGCACAACTGCGAGTACCCACGTGGTGGCTAGGACCAACCACCTGGAGCTCCAGTTCCCTGGGGGACTCAGTTTCCCTTCTGACCCTCTGCAGGTTCTTGAACACAAGTGGTGCATGTGCACACTCCCATATGTACATACAAATGTAAACGTGAAAAGTAAAACTAACACTAGGAATGGCATGGTGCAGCAGAGCACTCCTAACGTGCACGAGGCCCTTGGTTTAACCCCTTGTTCTGCTAAACACAGCAGCAGCAGCAGCAGCAGCAAACCCCCTCATTTTAAAACTTGATGGGAAGGCATGCTGATTTGAATAAATGATAAACGGCAATCTTCTGTTTGTTTGTTTGTTGAGACAGGGTTTCCCTGTGTAACAGCCCTGGCTGTCATGAAACCCACTTTGTACGCCATGCTAGTCTCAGACTCACCTAATCTCTGCCTCTCAATGCTGGGATTAAAGCTCACACCACCGTGCCTGGCTTCAAAGGGCAATCTTTTAATCCAGCATCCATTCAGAGTTGAAAATGCCTCCCCGCCCTTCTCATATTTCTGAGCATCGCAGCGGAAGTGTATCTAAAGTTTTCAGATAAATATACATCTAGTTAATTTTTCATTTAAGTAAACAATGAATATTTTTTAACACTAGTATATCCCAATGTGATATACGGCACATGCCAGATTCAGGACAAGCTTACACTACAGCAGTATTTATTTTTGATTTATAATCCAAATTTAATGAGGTATCTTGTATTTTTGGCTTGGTGAATGTGGCAGTTCTAGTCAAACCATAATGACTAGCAGCAATCCGGAAAGCAATATAGTAGTTCGGTTGGCTCTTTGATTTTGAAAGAGTGTTCTATTGTCAGTTAATCAATCTCCCCCCTAAAGTTTTCAACCCAGATCTTTTCCCCATCCTAAGCCTATGGTTAGTTTGCAGTGTGATTTCACCTTCCTTCAGAAAATGCTCTGAGCTCTAGAATCAGAGGATCTATTTTGGTTCTCTGTGGTTACCAGAATGTGGCTTGGGAAAAAAAAAAAAAGGAACAGTTGTTAGTCCTGGCTGGAAGCCAGACATTTGGTGTCGAATTATCAGTTGCACACTCTCCTGGAAGTTCAGAGGAAGCTTGTGAAGCAGGTTTTCCTTACTGGTGCAATCCAGTAGCCAGGAGACCATTGACATGGCTGCTTCTTTTCATTCATCGTGAAGAGTCCTGAGCCCTCGTGCAAAGGAAGAGAAAGCCAAGCTTGATAATCAGTGTGGCCACACAGGAGAAGCAGCGTGACCGCCAGTGAGCGCTGGTTCGCAGAGCAGAGGGCTCAGAGCCAAGTTTGGAGGGAGGTCTTGGCAGGGCACCGCCAGCCAAGAAAGAAAACCAGAAGTTTGTACTAACTGGTCCTTTTATGGGTCGTTCCTTCTTTTATTATTCACCTCTCGCAAGCAACCGTATAAATCATCCTGGGTCTGAACTCCAAACTTCCAGAAAGCTGGTTAGGTGAGCAGCTGCAGAGAGCCAGGGCTTCTTGCCAAAACAAGACCCTGAGGACATTCCGGGTCTCCTGCCAGCTCCCGAAAGCCCTTTCCTTTCTTCTCTGAACCCCGAGGATTGGCCAGCCGGTTTCCTCTCCTCCGGTGCCACCTGTTCCTCCCAACTGCTATCATCTCCTTCCCGGAACAGCGTGGGACAGGAGTGAACGTCACCACGGCTGGCCTACCTTATTCACACCAACTGCAGCGTTTGCAGGGCTCACCATGTGCCCGGCCCTGCTCCTGCGACTCTCAGCAAAGGGTTCTGTCTTTCCGGTCCTCCTGAGCTGAGCCCGGTTTTCACCGCCAGGAACCGGAATTCTTATCAGATCGTGGGAACTGAAAATGTGATACAAGCCGGTCCAGCTTTGTGATCTCTGTATAGCTCCCGAGACAGGCACCATCTCTCTCCCAGCCCCCTTCTCGGAGGAGTGTTCATGCCTGTAACCCTGGCACTCCAGAGAAACAGAGGGAAGAGGATCAAGTGTTCTAAGGCTAGCTTCAGATTATAGCAAGTCTGAGGCCAGCCACGCTGAGCCAAGTCTGGTCGATTTGAGACCAGAGATCCTCTCTTAAAAAAACGACAAAAACAAAAAATTGAATCTAAATTAAATAGCTAGAAAAAAGAAACAGAAACAGGCTAAATGTGGAAAACTAAAGAAATTGATTCTTTAATATGATCAATAAAATTAGTAAACACTGAGAGAGGTTAAGAATAAAGAAGTCTGGTCTCAATGGCCTTTGCTCATTTATATGTGGTACCTAGTGTCTGGTTCATCATAGCCTCCCCCAAAAAAGATGTTTTGTGCTGTTTATTAACTACATGTCAAAAGTTTAAGAGCAAAACTAACAAACTCTGGGAAAGATCTTTACATTCTTTACAATGAAATCCATTATCTATTGCTGAGAGATTTTAAAGATTAAAAAAAAAAAAAGTTGGTTTTGGATGAAATGACTCAATAGTTTAAAATGTCAGTGCTCCCCAGTTCATGTGCAGAATACACACATGTACACACACGCACACACACACAAACCCAATTTTTTTTTCAAGGCTTAGCAGAGGCTATATTTTTTAAGGCAGTGTGGTATTGGTAGAGACAGGGTTAAACAGGCAGATCAATAGGGCATAATAGAGCCCCACTATCTGGCTACATATATGTGGTTTATGTATTTACTGTTTTTTGTTGTTGTTGTTTTGACACAGTCTTGTTGTGCAGCCCTGGCTGGCCTGGATCTTGCTTTCAGAGCCCAGGCTGCCTTTCAACTTGCAGTCACCTGCCTCTGCCCTCAGAGTGCTGTGATTCCACATCAATGCTCCTCTCCCACTGCCTGCCCCCACCCCCACCCCTGGTCTCAATTGGTTTTCATAAGTGTGCCAAGTCAACTGAATGAGAAACAGTCTTATCAGCAACTGGTACTGATTACACATGCTGAGAGGTTAGGCCATATTTTGTCACAACAGGCACTAAAATTAACATAAAATAGACCCTAGGCCTAAGTGTAAAACTTTAAGGAGGTTTGGTGACATAGGCCTGTAATTCCTGCTCTTGGGAGGTAGGTGCAAGAGGATCGGGAGTTCAAGGCTAGCTCTACCTGCATAGCAAGTGGAAGCCAGCCGGGTCTACAGTGAAACCCATCTCAAAGTAAAAAAAAAAAAAAAAAAAAAAAAAAAGTATGTGTGCACATTCACAAAGCAACCAAAGAAAGCAAATGGATGGCAAATGCTTCTTCCAACTTGTGTGGCTAAATTTCACTGATGGGCGTAAACAAAAGCTCTAAACTTAAAACAATGATTGACTGTTGTTGTTGAACTTTTAATTTAAAATTTTTGCTCATCAAATATATATATATATATAATGAAAGGAGTTGGAGAGATGGCTCAGTGACTAAGAGCATTGGCTGCTCTTCCAGAGGACCTGGGTTCAATTCCCAGCACCTACATGGCAGCTCACAACTGTCTGTAACTTTAGTTCCAGGGGATCCAGTACCTTACACAGACATACATGCAAGCCAAAACCACCAATGTAATAAAATAAAAAAATCTTTCCCATAGAAACAAAAACAAAAAAGTGAAGTTGGTGAGTGAAAAGCCAACTAACTAGATTCCTGTGCACCAAACACATCCAACTAGGAGAATGGAAAGAGAAGCCAGGCCAGAGAAAAGACTACGGGAGTCAGGACGCTTACTGCCGAACCGCATGATCTGAACCCACATGGTAAAAGGAGAGAGGTGACTCCCACAAATTGTTCTCTAGCTCTACAACAAGCTGTGGCGAGTGCACATATATATGAACACACAATAAGTAAATTCAATTTTTAGAAAAAGACAAGCAACCCAATAAGTGAACAAGAAAGATTTGGATAGACCCCTTACAGAACAAAGTATTCGTCATAAGGGAAACACAACAAAACCAGAGTGAGATCTAATTTGACACCCATTAGACTAAATAGAATTTTAAAAGCTGACAGTACCAAGTCTTGGAGAAGATACAGGCTAACTAAGACTGTAAGGTATTGCTTGTGGGTTACAAACTACGGACACTTGGAGCTGTTTTATGCCAGAAATTATACTCCTGGGTGTTTGCCTAAAGGAAATAAAACAAATGTTGCCTAAAATTATATTCAAAAAGCTTCATAATAGCTCAAAGTCCTTAAACAAACTGTGACATATCTATACAGTGTGGTAAAATTCATGTTTGTTTGGTTTTGTTGTTGTTGTTATTTTGTCTTTTGAGACAGGCTCCCACTATGGAACCCTGGCTGTCCCAGAACTCACTATGTAGACCAGGCTATCCTTGAACTATTAGAGATCTGAATGCCTCTGCTGGGATTAAAGACATGCACCACCATGCCCAGCAGTTCAGAATTCTGTAGACCACAGAAGCCATGCACAAAAAATAATACACGTCTGTGACTCCACTGATTGTAAGGTCAAGGCTCAGCAAAGATGTTCCCTGCAATAGAAACCAGGGCATTCACGGTGAGAAAGCACTAGGAGTGCACAGTGGGAACTTTGAGATCCATAATGTTTTACATCTCCATGGGGAGGCTGGTTACACAGCTGTATACAGTGTTCCCCCAAAGGTTGTGTGTTTTGTTAGATACAAGAATTAATGAATATACATATATGCAAGTAAATAAAATCAGGATAGGTAAGGCTGGGGAGTGTGGGCAGGGCTGGAGGTGCTTGTTCATGGAGGACCATAACCTGGCACTAAGGAGGCTGACCTTGGCCCTCAAACCAGCAGGTGCCTCTTGAAGAAGTAGGATGTGCAGTGGGTAAATGTCAGATGCTGCATATGAAGGGAAATTACCTCTCCTTTGCTTCTCTTTTAATTTTATCAAGATGAGTTTTTCCTTTTCTGTCTTACAGAACAGTTTGAGAACCATTGGTGGGCCTGTTAAAATACACACCAGTGAGTCCATCGGGGCCCTGAGCCTTTTGTATGTGGGAATTTTAATGGCTGTTCCAACCTCACTGCTTGATCTCAGTCTGTTTAAGCTGCTTCTCCTGTCTTGGCTCATTTTTGTGGTTATATGAATCTAGAAATTAATCCATTTTCTTAAAATTCCTATTTAGTGAAATATATGTTTTCAAGGTAAGACCTGATGATGTTTTAAATTTCACTGGTGTGTGTTATAATAGCACCCTTTTCATCTCTACATTTATTAATTTTGCTCTTTAGTGAGGTTTTTTTGTGTTCTGTTTTTGTACTTTGGTTAAGTGTATAATCTTGTTCATCTTTTCAAAGATCCAGCTCTGTGTGTCACTGATTCAGAAGGAAATGGGCCCTGACTGTAGACGTGTAGTTGTAGTTAGATCCTCACGTCTCACACCACAGTAGAGAGAGCTGTCAACACTAGACACTGAAAAGATAAAAATAAAATTGTGAACATCTTACATAGAAACAGATGTGCGTGATCGGCGGCCTGTGCTTCACATTCTGTGGCAGCTTCTTCTGCGCTGTGTCTCTGCCCCACCCCTTGGTCCTCACAGGCGTCGAGTTCCTCCGCTTTAGTGGACATGATGTCATCCACGGTCCTCTTCACGAAGTATAGTGAGGGCGCATGATTGTTCTGAGCCTTGGCTGTTCCGTTTACAGTTGCAGAGACTCTAAATTGGGACGAAAGATATGAGGGAAGCCATGGACCCCACATGCCTCATAGGAGTCACTGATGTGCATATTTTAGAATATTCTAGAATTTTTTTTTCATTTACTTTTTCCACATTTTTGTCTGATGATTCTGCAGAGAATGGCCCAGCATAGTGCAGCTTCTCTGCGAAGCTTCTGCCATGAGGGTGAACGAAATTCTTGGTTAAAATGAAACTCTTGAGTCTGTTCACTCAGCTGCAATCGCTTCAAAGTGGAAAAGAAATAAAAGCCAGCTTCCTGTCTTCTCCAGGAGTTAAAGGACGACAAACTACAGTTGCTCTCCATTTTGACCAGAAGCAAAACCTCAGAAGAAGAACATTATAACAACGGATCAAGAAGCCGAACAAATTCCAGTAACCTCTTCATCAGCAGGAGTCAACTAGTTAAAAGCAGAGTGAAACCCTCCCTCCACACTGGCTGCTTCTCAGATGAGGGGGAGGAGGGGAGGGGGAAAGAAGACAGAAAGGAGGGAAAAGAGGGAAAGGAAGGGAAACCTTGTGCTGAGCAGGCACCCTGGCCCAGTGTCTGACACGCCAGTGAAATCTGCAAGCACTTTTCTCTGTTTGCAAGGAGTGGGAGGGAGGCTGGAAAATGGTAGGAAGAACTGTCTCTCGGTACCTGGAGGAAGACTGAGGACAGGAGACAGCCAGGCAGGGACTGTGGACACCTGACACAGCCGGCTCACTGCCACGAGTCCATTCCATTCGGTGTCTGCCCCATCCACCAGCGTTGCCGGAAGACCGGATGAAAACAGTCTGGTTTTAAGGCCATGCTTTTCCGTGATGCCAAAGCTTAATTAACCGACGTCGTAAAGCAGTGGTTCTCAACCTGTGGGTCAGTCGTTGGGGAGTCAAGCGACCCTTTCGTGGGGGTTGCTTAAGACCATGGAAAAACACATGTATTTACATTAAGGTGTAAATTATGAAGTAGCGACAATAATAATTTGATGGTTGAGGGGTCACTACAACATGAGGAACTGTATTAAAGAGTCGCAGCATTAGGGAGCTGAGAACCACTGTCGTAAAAGAATGCCGTGAAAGGCACCCGAGGAGATATGTCACATGCTGTAGAGCTGACGATCACTGGACAGTCACTAGACTATCTGCAAGGTCCCTTTGGTCTTCACGATGATGACTGTACAAAAGAGAGTGACACCCAGAAGTAGGACTTCTGACTAAGGTTGGGAGATGTTGGGGGACAGGAAAGTAGTTTTTGAAAAACATTAACACTTTAGAAATTATACGATTAGCCACATACAGAAAGAATCTGCTGAGATACTTACTCAGAAGAGTAAACACACTGTCATTTCGAAATAAATAATCCTGATGTGTTTTGTAATGGAGAAACCTACCAGGAGTGACGGTCTCTAAATGTGGGGCTCTAATAAGCTATAGTTCGAAAAAGAATCACAAAATAAGTTCCAGATGCGTCTAACTCATGTAGCGGCAGCAGGAATGCTGGATTAAGTGGCCTGTTCATCTTACGTTAGAGATGACAAGTACTTGCTGTAGCCGGAGTAAATATTTTTGGTAGAATGCTTTTAATCATCATTCTGGTGGTGGATCATACCTCACTGGTGATGGAAGGAAAACAAACTCAAGAGTCATTGCTGAACTGAGAAAACATAACATTTTGATTTACAGCTAGCATGATTGTTTGGAAGCTGTCATTTATCCGGCCACTGGGAGACAGCTGCTGAAATGAGAAGCACATTCCTGGGTCAAAAAAATCACAAAGAAGAAAATATTTGAAAATCCAACAAAGACTCACATGAGTGGACCGACTTCACTCTGGTCCCTTCCTGTGGGTTTTCCAGGTTCTCCCAGGAGGACAATGGGTTTTCAGAGGAGTTATCTGCTGGTTTCAGTGGCCTCAAAACAGATACAAACCCTTAAGAGGTGTAGGCCATTCTTGTTTTCTCCTCATCGGACCTAAAATTTAATAAGACTGCATACCAACTTGCTCACATGTATGGACATGTGTGTATGGTGTGTGTGTGTGTGTGTGTGTGTGAGAGAGAGAGAGAGAGAGAGAGAGAGACAGACAGACAGACAGACAGAGACAGAGAGACAGAGAGAGGCAGACAGAGAGGGGTGTGTACGTGCATTTGTACGTGAATGTCCCCGTGTCTGAATGTGGTCATGGATATGCCATGGCCATGTGTGAGGTCAGAGAAGAAGAGCCTTTGGTGGCTGTCCTCTTGTTGTGTTTTACACACAGTCTCTTTGCTGTCCTCTCCTGCTGCTTCTGGCAGGCTGGCTGTTCTGGGAGCTGCAGGGGCTCTGCTGTTCCTCTTCCCGTCTTGCTCTGGGAGCACCAGGACTGCAGACAGGTACCCTGTGCCCATCCCTCAAATTTTAATTAATTTAAAATTTAATTTAATTTTTACAAGCTCATGACAGGAGGCCTCTGGAGGATTCTGTTAAATTTCTCATTGATAACATAAGCACCGGACATATCATCATCACCACCGTCATCATCTTATGAAGGACACCACAGTGTCCTCTATAATGGACACCAATGGGATGTCTTTAAATAATGGTGTGCCCAGGCTGCAGACAGAACTCAGCCGTAGAATGGTTGCCCAGCATTCACAGAGGCCCTGGGTTTCATCCTTCACACTAAGCGTAAAATTCCATGTATTTATACTGCATGTGTGAGACATGTTCTCTTAACGTGTGAATAACAACATTGTCCAGAAAAATCATGTGTGGTGCACATTTCAGTATTTCGTCCCATTGACTACTTGCAAACACCCCCTGCTTATGCCACATTAAAAAAAAAAAAAGTGTCGATATTTCATTTTAGCCTAAAACATCTTTAAGCCTCACTGGGTGGGCTACTTCACACGCCCCAGCTTTCCTCAGCCTCTTACCTCTTGGGATCAGCCGCTGTCCTCAAACGTTTTTCTAGAAAGAGAAAAATGAAACCCACTGAACATGCTGTAAGCCTCGTTTCTGTAGTTTCTCTTTCTCGCAAACTCACAGCTTTAGGGTTGTTTCCTTCGTTGTCCTGACAACGGGCAGCCTGATCCCGTGCAAAGGCTTTGGAAAGCGTGTCCTCCATCTTTTCTACAGACCCACCGTAGAAAACTACAGAGGTCAGATTATGTGTAAGTGAAAATGACCTTAAGGCAATCCGCTCAGCCCAAGGCAAGCTTGCCTTCCGTTGTTGACTCTCAGGACTCAGATTCCTTCTGGAACCTACTCTGGTCTCCAGAGTTCTAGAGCAGCATAAATTCCACAGGATGTCACATCGTCATCCTGGATGTCACATCAACACCTTCCTTCACCGAGTCCTTAACAGCAGCCTCTAGCCTTTCTCCAGAATCGATGGCTCTTCCTTTCATAGCTCTCCTCAGTGGGGGAGAGCGAGAGCCATGCCTGGTGCCTGCTTCCATCCCTGGTCCTGTCCGGCATCCAGTCTGGGTCTGTGGGTTTAGCACCGCCCTTCTGGGGCCCCGCCCTATCCCAACTCCCGTCTTCCCCTCTCCTTGATCAGCCATCATTTACCCGAATGATGGCCATGACCTGTCAATTGGTCTTGACTCCATTAAACACGAGATCTCCTCTGCCTTTGTCTTTTTCTTCTGTTCCCCGGGGGTTCCCACGCTACTTTATTACATCGTTTGGAAGTCCTCGGTAGCATGACTCTCTGTCTTTTCTCACTTTTCATTGGCACCCTGCTGTGAGCCTCAGATCCAGAGTGTGCTGGTCTCACTTTCTCTCTGGGACTCCTCGCCCTTGGAAACTCTCCCTCACCCATGCCTGCTCTGCTCTCTTGGTGAAGTCACTCCATTCTGTGTTTGCTTGTCACCTCTTCTTCCTGGCATCGCCTCACACTGACGGGCAAGTTTGGTCCTCACAGCGCTTCCGTATGCTCACGGTCTGTCCAGCCACCCCGGACAGCCTACTTCCTTGGGTGTGCCAAACGCCCTGTTGCTTCCGAGCTCCTCAGCCCCTGCTGCCTGCAGCTTCCTTTCCTTTCTCAGTTTTCCTGCAGCTGGCTCATCACTGCAGGTTCTTAATTCCTCAGCCCCGAGATAACTTCTTTACGAAAGCTTCCTAATGGCACACCTTTCGCCCTTTTCTTCTCACTTTGAGCTGTCGCTGGTTTGTCTCTACCTCCATCCCTGGTGTTATATGTACGTACTGCCATGCCCAACTTTGCACGTGGGGGCTAGTGGTTGAATCCAGGTCCTCACACTTAGCACGTACGCAGCGACCGCCTTTCCAGTCTACCTGTCCCTGTAGTCCCTGGAATTTTTTATTTTTTTATTATTTATTTATTTATTTATTTATTTATTTATTTATTTATTTATTTATTTATTTAGTGAGGAAGCAGGATCTTCAGGGGGTTAGGGTTAGGTCTATCCTCAAATTCACCGTAGAGTCAAGAATGACCTTGATCCTGGCCAACCTGCCTTCAGCTGGGGTAGCATCTGGGATGATAGGCAGGTACCTTGCCTTCACTTTGTTAAAGACTCACATGTAAGTCCATAACTTTCCAATTGCAACCTCATCTGGGACTGCCTGAGAAATATCAGTCCTTTTAATTAAAAAAAAAGTTACTGTATGTGGACACGGGTGTGTATGTGTGTGCATGTGCATGAGCATGTGTGTATATGTGTGTGCACATGGTGCACAGAGAGGATGTATGGGTGCACCTGTGCCACAGTGATCCTTTGTCCCCGTGTAAGCCAGAGGACAACATTTGGGAGTCACTTTGTCTTCCACTGTATATTCTGGAAACCGTGTGGCCGGCGTGGTTATGCACTGAGCCATCTCACTGGCCCGGTTATGTCTTTTTGAGAGACTTTAAACGAAATGGCACCAGGAACGAGATGTCTTTCCTCCTCCCTGATGTTTCCACTACACTAGCACAGAGCCTGGCACCAACAGAGTCTCAACCAATATTTCTTAAATGCACTGTGCCCCCACCACATTTCTGCAAAAAATTGTCTGGTATGTCTTTCTTGGCAAGGACCGTTCTATTCATGGTTGCATGACTATTGCTGAGCATGCCTGGGCTTGGAGCGGCTGGCACTTGTAAAATGAGTGAATGGGCTGCTCTCAGCCAATCGAAAGAGCTGGGTCTTCTTACTGAGCTGGTACTGGAAGGCTTTGACTCGTTTACTTCAGACCTCATCTGATTTCTCTGGAAGCTCAGACCCACAGATAACAGACGCACTATCACCGATGACTTTCTATGATAGCCTGAAATATCAGGCAGGGTAAGAGTTTCTTCTTTGAACTTAAGAATGAGGGGCTGGAGCGATGGCTCAGCAGTTAAGACCACTGGCTGCTCTTCTAGAGGACCTGAGTTCAATTCCCAGCACCCACATGATGGTTCACAACTGCCTGGTACCCCAAGCATTGGCACCCTCACACGGCCATGCATCCAGGCAAACCACCAGTGCACATGAGTTAAAAAAGGAGAAAGGAATGAGCAAGTTAGTAGCCAGTAGCCAATCTGTCCAAAAAGAGTAGATAGGGGCCTATAGAAGTGGAACAGGGCAAACTACCTTCTGCCATCTTTATACCCCGAGCCTGACAGAACCACAGAACTCTGCAGGGCTGGGCATACTCAACCTCAGTTTCCTACATCAGAAGAGGATTTCTCTGTGGTTCAGGAAACCCAGTGAAGCTAGCTGTCTGCTCAGTACCACTTTCTCCTGCACCATACCCCAAAGATCCCTGATACCTCACTTCTAAAGTCTCTTTTCTGTTTTCCTCACACTAGAATTATTTTGTATGTAAACACATTAGCTAACATCTTGCCGGTCTTCCACGAGACAGATGCTTTAGATCAATTAATCTTCAAAAGCAATTGCATGAGCAGAACCTTCTCTTTGTCTTCTGCCCTTTCCCGGGGCCTTGTAGTTGATCAACCTTCAGCTCTTCCTGCATACAAGCCATGTAGTTCACAGGGGCGGGGAAAAGGACGCACAGACAGAGCTGTCCGGGCGTAGGGCGAAGAGGAAACTGAGCTAGAGACAGACTCGGCAACAGAGTACTTAATGCGATGTAAACGTTCATGTTGGACAGGGAGTGAGAAACACACAGATGATCTTCAGAACAGCAACAAAACGCTTTGAAAGCCACGCACAGCCTCAGCACACCGCTGGTCAGTGCAGAATGTCCACCAAACAGAGGCACACTCAGCAGCCGAATAGAAAGCCCATCCCATTTCCGTTGAATAGAAGGACCATCCCATTTCTGCTTGATAAATGGCCTCTTTTCAAAATTAGTTGGCTTTTGGCGGTAGTGGTGAGTTTTGTTTTGTTTTGAGATGGTGTCTCACTTATGTGGCTCTGGCTGGCCTTAAATTCACAGAGATCTGCCAGCCTCTGCCTCCTGAGTGTCGGGATTAAAGTGTAGCTCCATGCCTGGCTTTCATATTTAGTGTTAAAGTTATTTAAAAGCCAGGTGTGGTGGCACAGGCTTGTAATCCAAACACTTGGAGGTAAAGGCAAGAAGGTCAGAAATTTAAAGTAAACTTTGGTTATATGGGGAGCTTGAGGCCAGCCTGGGCTACACGAAACCTTGTCTCACCAAAAAACGAACCAACCAACTAGCCAACAAATAAATGAAAGCATTTCGTAGCGATAGAATTTAAAAATTTTTTTTTCGTAATTTTCTGTTTTTATAGAAGATATCTGGAGGTTCACTTTTAACCCCAATCAATTTTCAGGGACATAAGAACATCAGAAAAATTGTCAGTGATTTGGTGTCATTTTCCCAGGTTATTGTACAGCCATTAAGATCAAGTAGAATCCAAATACTTGTTTCTGATTGGCAGCTTTCTAGCATGTCCATTCCAGAACATCCTTGTATCTTTCAGATACGAAGGAAAGGCCATAGAAATGGAGAAAGGTAAATGTCTCTCTCTACGCACCTTCCTGTCTCTATCCCCCAAATTCTGAGATTACAGGTATATGTTCCATGCCTGATTATTAGGAATTTTGTAAACTGTTCTATTCTGCGCAAACTGTCATTTCTCAAATTAAGTTCTGGGGCTAGCCTGTCTTTGAGAACAAACAACAAAATAACAGAAAGTTCGAGTAATATAATAGGTTTCTTTCAGATTGCTGAACTTCGGCCATGAGTCGGGCCTTGTGTTTGGAATCCCGGCACTTGTGACGGTGGGGGCAGGAGGCTCAGAAATTCATAACTTCAGCTACACAGTGACTTTGAGGCCAGCCTGGTCTATCTATGTGAGACCCTGTTTCAAACAAAACAGCCCACTTAACGCATATGAGTGTAAACTGATGGTCATAAGTCACAATCTCTCACACCCAGACTTCTAGGACAGTGTAAAAACTGCCACAAACAAAAATATATTGCCAACCTCAGGACACCTACTTCTGTGTTCCTTTGGGACAGTGTTTGCATAGCCTAGGCTGGCTTTGACCTCATGACCCTCCTGCTTTAGCCTCCTGGGTGCTATGACCACAGGCATACCACAGCTTTGCTCTAGTTCTGTCTGTCTGTCTGTCTACATGTGCGTACGTATGTACTGTGTGTAAGTGTGTTGGGGAGTCAGAGGACAGCTTTTAGGAGCTGACTCTTTCCTTCCAACTTTCTTGTTCTGGTGATTAGACTCAGGATTGTTTTGGCAAGAGCCTTTAACTGCCGAGACATCTCACAGGTCTAAATTCTGGGTTTTAATTGCTAATTTGTTTTTGTTAATTTACAATGTGCCATAAAATGGGTAACTGCCACTCTTATCAATATCCGCTCTTTTGGGGAAGTTTGCTGAGACTTGGAAATGGTGCTGCTAGTCGTGAGGTCTCTGTTTGCTCTGGGATTAGTAAGGTAAAGAGAACCAAAGGCCACTGCCGAGTCTGTGCAATATTCTGTGTTACCCTAATATAATATTAGATGAGGGTTCACTCTGCTAATTGACAAGGAAACCAAAGGTAAGTAGCAGTCCCTTGCTTAATTTTGCTGTTCTTTTACAACATCATAAAATACTATTCATCAAATATTTCTTCAAGGCAACAGTGGAAGGCAGGTACAGATATTTATTTATTCCTCCTCCTCCTCTTCTCCTTTTCTTCTTCTTCTTCCTCTTCCTCTTCCTCTTCCTCTTCCTCTTCCTCTTCCTCTTCTTCTTCTTCTTCTTCTTCTTCTCCTCCTCCTCCTCTTCCTCCTCTTCTTCTTTTCTTCTTCTTCCTCTTCCTCTTCCTCTTCCTCTTCCTCTTCCTCTTCCTCTTCCTCTTCCTCTTCCTCTTCCTCTTCTTCTTCTTCTTCTTCTTCTTCTTCTTCTTCTTCTTCTTCTCCTTCTCGTCCTCCTCCTCCTCTTCCTCCTCCTCCTCTTCCTCCTCCTCCTTTTCCTCCTCCCCCTCCTCTCCCCCCCTCCTCCTCTTCTTCTTCTTCTTTTCTTCTTCTTCTTTGGAGACAGATCACATCTGTAAGTCCCCATCTTCTCCTTCTATTTCTGTTTTTCTTTTACAAGACAAAGTTCTTCTGTTAGCCCTGCCTGTCTTGGAGCTTGCTTTGTAGACCAAGCTGGCCTGGACCTCACAGAGATCCGCCTGGCTTCTTTCTCTCCATTACCACCACATCTGGTCCATAAAGTCATTCTTGTTTTGGATTTAAGGCAATCCTCCTGCCTCAGCTCCCTAAATGTGGGGATTAAAAGTGTGAGCCACCACATCTGACTCTAAGATATTCATTTAGATGTTCTTTTTCAGATTTCCTCTGTAAAGAAATTTCTATACAATTTCTATGCATTTTTCCCTTTTTTAATTATGGTCTGTGGTGGACTCCAAACTCCAGGTTCAGGGGCTCCTCCTAGCAAGGGGACCAACTCCTCTAGTAGATGGGGTGACAGATGCACGCCGCTTTCTCTGCCATTACCACATTTCCTCAGACTGTGGTATATAAGGGCTGAGCTAAAGGCTGGCCGTGGGGGTGCAGAGGTAAGCTCTTACCTACCACACACAAGGACCTGGTTTTCAATTTTCAACACCATGCACAAGCACACACAGCACACACACACACACACACACACACACACACACACATTAACACACACACCAGTCTGTAGACGGAGAACAAGACAATAATTCTCAGCCCTGGGGTTGTAAGAATAAGACATCATGGGTCCTGGAGATCTGTTTTAGGCTCTTTATCCACTGAGCTGTCTCCCCAGCCCCAGGCCCACCTCTGCTACTGCACTGAAGGTTCATAAGTGGTTGTTATTCCTACTGGAGCCCCTGCAGTATAGAACCCCCCCCCAGTGTCTCAATGGAAATCAGTTGCATTATTGGAATGTCTGGTATTAAAAAATACATGTATTTATGTGTACCTGTGCTTGTTTATGTATACATATGTTGCAGTAAATATTTAAAAATTGGAATAGCTTATCTCTATCGGCCCCGCAGTCTCACTCCGAGGGGCCGCTTCTAGTTCGGAGCTGGTGCACAGACTCTGTCGCCCGGTCCAAGCCGCCCCCACAGTCTCATTTCATCCGCACGACTCATTTCTCTTGGCTGTTTACTTCACCTGCCCTACTGCCTCTGTCCCGGGGTGTTTCTTTACCCCCAAATCTCAACATAAACACAACTCTACAGCCCGATAGCTTCTCATACAGGTTTATGTATTCAATTCTCAATCCACAAACCTTCTACACAACAAGATTGCATCAAATGGACAAAGATGCAAACTGCCCTTCTATAGGAGATAAAAGCCCTATAAAACCCTTAAAACGTTTAGAGCTACCTAATGCCAATTAAGCCCACCTGGATCGGAGAGGTCAGAGGAGGACAGCTTATGGGGTTACGTTCTTTCCCACCATGAGGGTTTGAGGGATCCCCCGATTGTCAAGCTCAGTGTCAAATGCCCATATCTGCTGGGTCGTTTCCCCAGCAGTCCTGACATTTCATACAGAATGCCCATCTTTCTGTGGAACCTTCTCGACTCCCTGGCTCCATCCTACCTCGGAGCTACGCTGGACAGCCTTCATCCTTTTCTCTGGGACTTCAAAGGCTTCATAAAATAGGTTTTTGCTCTTCCATAAGTTCCTTGTGTTCTAGGTTTTCAAGATCCCCTGATTCAGTGCCCTATAATCATCAGGGATCCAATTTTCTCTTTTCTTCCCTCCCTCCCCCTCCCTTCCTCCCCTTCTTCCTTCACTCTTTCTTCCCTCCCTTCATTCCTTTCTTCCTCCTGCCTGCCCACCTTTCTGTGTTTGTAGGTTGTGCATGTTCAGGTATATGTAACTGCATGTGTGTTTGCAGACATACATGCACATGTCTATGCAGAGACTAGAAGCCAGCCTTGGGTGTCAGTCCACGGGCACTTTTAACCTTACTTTTAGAGACAGGGTCTCCCGTTGGTCTGAATCTTGCCAAGTAGGCTAGCCTGGCTAGCTAGTGAGCCCCCGGGATCCACCTGTCTCCCCCCCCCCCAGCCCTGGAATGTTAAGCATGCCCATCATGCTCAGCTTTTCAGTGTGGGTTCGGGGGCTCAAATCCCCAGTTGTCATGTTCGTGTGGCAAGCACTTTGGTACCTGAGCTCTCTCTCCAGCCCAGGGATCCAGTTTGCAATAGCTCGCCTTCAGGGATCCCATTCTCAGCTGCGAGTCTGATCAGACAGACCAAAGTCGGCCCCCGGACTACGATGCGTGGGTCCAACTTCAGGTAGCAAGTTTTTTAATGTGTAGATGTGAAGGGCCAGCAAGATGCTAACACGAGCCTTCTTGTCTGGAGTTGGAGCATGGGTGACATGGCCTTTCACCTGATATCGATAAAACATTCAGTAAACGACAGCCACATATATAACTTAAATATAGAATCCACTGTCATCAATACGGAGTTGGATAGAAGTACCACCATGCTACTCCAGCACCCTGAAATGAACCCACATTGCCTTCCTCCCGCTCTCATCAGACATGGCCGGCCCCTCTGGGAATACTCACTTACCTAGGTGTACCCCTGTATGCCTCTTACCACATCACTTCTGTCTGCACTGTGCTGATAGTGCTTGCCTGTTTGCCTTGTTGTGGGGACTTGCAGTTCTTATTTTGAATCCTTTATTCTTATTTGATATTTAAGTACAACCTACCCCTCCAACTAACAGAGGCCATTTTGGATTCTAACATGTTCAGTCTTTCCTAGCTGCACGGAACTATTCGAAAGTCCAGCTGCTAGAGCTAATAGGATGAGTCAGTAAGGACAGGTGCCAGCCACCAAGACTAATGATGGGGTGTCATCCCTGGGACTCAGATGGTGGATGGGTATAAAGCTGATCCTGAGAGGTGTTTCCTGATATCCATAGGCATGCTGGGTCATGTGTGTATACCCTTTTCCCACCAGACATGACCTCCAGATAAATTAAAAATGTGAAGTAAGGTTTTTCTAAGTCCAGTTGCTGTTTGCAAGCCTGCCTCTTGGGCTTTGAGACATACAGCATATTCTTTTCCAAAAAGAACAGCCCTCTTCCTCCTGGCTCTGTGCCCACTGACTTGAAGCAGCTGCCAGCTCCTAGTGAGCCAGAGACTTGCCACAGTGTCACCAGGCTTCAGAGAGGCCACGGGGAGCTTCTCTTTCTGTGAAAGCCAAGTATCAGCCGACATATGTCCCATGTTCCATGGTGGGTACCACAGATCCCGTGAAGGTCAGAGAGAGGAGGCTCCAGGCTACCATGTCCTGTGCCTTGTGGCACTAGGACAATGGGATGGGTTTTCTGCCCCTGCCCTGTCAGTCCTATAACCCCTGTGTTGAAAGGGGATGGTGACAAGAAAACCTCTGGTGGTCACTGGACAGCCAGCCTGGCTAGAAACATGGTCACTCTTCAAGTAGCAATATAGGACTGTGTCTAATGTCTCCCTCTGGCCTCTAAGCAAGCAGGGAATTGTGTAGAAAGACACACCTGCACACACGTATGCACGCAGATACAGATCTGGTCCCACCGATCCCTGGCCTTTCAAATCTCCATGTGTATTTTGACACATCTACATAATCCAGAGCCAGCACTGCAGATCTACAGAGCCGCGTGGTACCCGTTCTTCTCTCTGCCTGCCTCTGCCTGGCGAACTCTTTTCAATTTGTATTTGCTTTTGTTTATTTATCCGCATTTATTTTAGTTTGTAGATATTAATATATACCTTTAATTTTAGATTTTGCTATATATACAATTTTTCTTGAAACAGGGTCTCACCATATAGCCCTGGCTTCCTGGAATTCAGGGTCTTGATCTGCTAGCTATAAGTCACAAAGATCTGCCAGCCTCTTCATATCCACTGTTAGGATTAAAGGCACCACCACGCCTTACTTGGAGCTTTGCTGGAAATAGTGTGTCACTAGGGGCAGGCTTTGGAGTTCATAGCCTTCTCCGATCGGTGGTTCTCAGTCTGTGGGTCTCCACCCCTTTGGAGGTCAAACCACAGTTTCACAGGGGTCACCTAAGACCATCAGAAAACACAAATCATTTGCATTACAATTCAACAGTAGCAAAATTGCAGTTATGAAGTAGCAGTGAAAATGATGTTATGGCTGGGGGTCACCAAAACATGAGGGGCTGTACTGAAGGACCACAGCCTCAGGAAGGTTGGGCCACTGCTCCAGAACTATAAGTCTAGAAATCTATTCTGGCCATGGTATGTTTATCACAGCAACAAAAAGTATACTAGGCACTAGGTCCTGTGTAGATTTCATTGTCTATCTGCCCACATGCTTTCTTGATCCCTTGCACCGTCTCTAGACTGGAATGCTTCACATAAAGGAAATATTTATTGACACAGGTCTCTTTATGATGTAACCATGGCCACCCTGGAACTGTCTATGTAGACCAGACTGGCCTCAAACTCACAGAGATCCATTTACCTCTGCCTCTGCTGGGATTAAAGGTGTGAGCCTCCACATCTGGCTTATTTTAATGTTATTTTATTTTATTCATTTATAATTTAGGACAGAGCTTCAGTATGTTATCCAGACTGGCCCGAGCCCCTTTGGCTCAAGTGCTCCTCATGTCTCTGTCTGCTGAGTGGCTGGGACTGCAGGTGTGAAGAACATGCCTGGGTATTATTACAGCACCGCCTCGGAACTACAGGGTTCAAAGGTGTGTGCCTTTGTGTGTGTGTGTGTGTGTGTGTGTGTGTGTGTGTGTGTGTGTGCTTCTGTGTGTATATGTATCTCCGTGTGTGTGCCTCTGTGTGTGTATATGTGTGTGCACCTCTGTGTGTGTGCCTCTATGTGTGTATGTGTCTGTGTGTGTCTATGTGTATATGTGCTTCTGTGTGTGTATGTGTGCCTATGTGTGTGTATATGAGTGTATGTGTGTGTGCTTCTGTGTGTATATGTGTGCCTCTGTGTGTGTGTATGTGTGTATGTCTATGTGTGTTTCTGTGTGTGTATGTGTCTCTCTGTGTGTGTCTATGTGTATATGTGCTTCTGTGTGTGTATGTGTGCCTATGTGTGTATATGTGTGTATGTGTGTGTGCTTCTGTGTGTGTATGTGTGCCTCTGTGTGTGTATATGTGTGCCTCTGTGTGTATGTGTGTGTGTGTGTGTGTGTGTGTGTGTGTGTGTGTGTGTGTGTGTAGCACAGTAGAAAATCTTTGGACTCAGAAGCCAAATCTTTAAAAGGGAAAATTAATAGAATACACACCTTCAGAATAAAAATGGATCCCTGTTTTCTGCAGAATCCTTCACTAGAGGGAAGGACATTCAGACTATGGGCCCGAAGAAACTATTGAGAAAAACCCTTCTGACAAGAACTGCATCTCCGGTAACTGAAGGACTCTTAGTGCAGCAGCAAAGAGTCCAATTATGAGCAAAGAACTTGTTCTTGCAGCGCGTACAGTGACAACCACACAGAAGTGTGTTGGCCATGGAGAAATGCAAATTACACCCATTGTGCAACACCACTCAGCTGTTCGGATGGCAAAGTAAAAGACAAAACAGTCTCAACAGTGGGCGAGCAGAGTAAGAAACCAGATCTCCTGCACACTGACTGATGGGTGTGTAAAATGGGTCCTTAAAAAAAAAAATCCCTAAACACAAAACTACCAGAGAAACCAACATTTTCCCTCATTTGGCATTTATTCCAGAGAACTGCAAATTTATGTTCATGCAAAAACCTCTACCTGAACATTCACAGGAGTTTCATTAGCTCAGTCTGGAAGACTCAGATGTCATCCCAGAGGGGCCAGTGGGAGAGCTGCAGTCTAAGCTCAACATGGAATATTATGAGGCACTGAAAAGAGTGAATCTCTCTGTCTCTCATCACCCCACCCCCACCTCTGCTCTCTCCCTCTCCCTCCCCACCCCCTCCCCTTCTCTCTTCCCCTCCCCCTTCCCCCACACACCTTGAATAAATTCCAGGAACATTGCTAAATTCAGTCAATCAAACAGTACTTTTACCTGTCTATATATTCTTCTTCTTGTTATTCTCTGTCGCCTAAACTGTCCTCAGCTGTCAGTGATCTCCCTGCTGTGGCATTCCACATCCCAGAATATATATATATATATTACATGCACACACACACATTTTTAAATTAAAAAACACCCCCTCCCCACAAGCTCCTAGGGAATAAAACACCAACCAATGAGTACACATGGAAAGACCCATGGCCCCAGGTTCATATGCAGCAGAGGATAGACTTGTCTGGCATCATTGGGAGGAGAGGCCTTTGGTCCAGCGAAGGCTTGTTTTCCCAGTGTAGGGAATGCCAAGGCAATGAGATGGGAGAGGGAGGTTGGGAGAGGGAGCATCTTCATGGAAGCAAGGGAAGGGCATGGAGGATGGGAGAGGGGGGAAGGGGATAACATTTGAAATGTAAATACAGAGAATATCCAATAAAAATTATTAAAAAAATATGTGAATCCACAATTAACGTTATATTGTTTCATGGCCAAGCATGATAGTGCATTTCTTTAATCCCAACACT
Organism: Micromys minutus; assembly: GCF_963924665.1. Lineage (NCBI taxonomy): Eukaryota > Metazoa > Chordata > Mammalia > Rodentia > Muridae > Micromys > Micromys minutus. Next base: position 13,687,935 of record NC_137984.1, read on the forward strand.
AGGGAGACAGAGCCAAGCAGAGCTCTGTGAGTTTGAGGCCAGCCTGGCCTACAGAATGAATTCCTGGACAGCCAGAGCTACATAGTGAGGCTTGTTTCAGGTGGGAAAATCAGCTTAAAAAAATCCGTAAAGATGCTGGAGCCAGGGGCGATTCAGAGGAAAGCATACACCATGGAGAGTGGTCCACGGGGACAGGTTTCCTGTGATATAGAAAATACTCAAATAAAACAAAAAGCAAAACTAAAAGAAGAAAGTAAAAGACCGCCAAGGCAGACGGAGAGGAGCTGAGTTCGCAGAGAGATGCTGAATCTGACAAGATGCTCAGGACTCGGGCCTGGCAGTCAGCGCAGGAAGGCCGATGGAGAGGAAGATGAAACGGCTGAAGTCGGCCTCTTATGACTCGACCTTTGACATTTGAAACGAACTTTTCCACAGAGTTCGCCAAGCCTCCAAATGTATAATAAACACAATGATAAATAATAATATCAGAATCGATGACTTAACTACAGTTTATTGACTTTCCATATCCCCTTTGGGTACAACGGCGCAACACCAAGACTGGTTCTGGGGGCCTTGGCTACCCTACCTTCCCACCCTCACCTTCTCACTACAGCTTCTGACTGTGGAGCCATCCTCGGCCTCTCGGCATCGTCCAGCGCAGGCTACAGCCCAGCCTGCTCCTGAACAAAAGCAGAGAAAGCTGGAAAAGCAGGCACAGGGAGACCTACGCGCGGTTCTGATGTGCCCAAGAGGAATCCTGTCCGTTTGCTCTAGTCGTTCTTTGTCTGTCTGTCTGTCTGTCTGTCTGTCTGTCTGTCTGTCTGTCTGTCTCTCTCTCTCTCTCTCTCTCTCTCTCTCTCTCTCTCTCTCTCTCTCCATCTTTCTCCCCTCCCCGCCTCTCTTCTTCACCCACTCTCTGGAACTCCAGCCCCAGACATTGTTGTTTGTTGCTGTTGTTGTTTAGTGATAACACAGGGGAGACATGGCACTCAGCACTTATCTAGCTGATTATATTTACATCACTAAACTGGGACGTTTTAGACGCTGAGGACGCTGTCAATTTGTTGGATCTCAGAAACTCGAGTTTCCAGGGTCACCCTGGGATCCCATGGTGTGAGCGTTTAGAAGTCAGGCCAGAAGGAAGGGAAGTGATGAGGCCACAGGGCTCTCAGGACACAGTGGTCCTGAAAGGTCCCAGTGGTCCCTTCTCAGATGACTTATCCCCTGCTCCCCAGGTGGCCAGGCCCGGGGTCAGTCACAGGGTCCTTGTGACCTAGAGGAACGTTTCCTGGTGTCGAAACGCAGTTGCAGCTGCCTAGGGGCTGGGGAGACGGGAAACTGGAAAGAAAACTCAGAAATGAGTCAAGGCCCCTGGACTTCAGAGTGCGAGGAAATGGCACCTTCGAGACCCAGTGGGAGGGGCGGGGCTCTGGGAACAGACTCTGCCTGGAGAGCGCTTCGAGCGAAGAAATAAAAATAAAACAAGAGATTGGATTGGGTACCCGAAATACAAGACACGGCTGAGTTGGGAGACGCCCACCTGACACATCATCTTCTCCACTTTTCTACACCTTGTTAGCTTTACTTTGACCAAGAGTTACTTGTGGTATCTGTGTGGGAAGAGGCGCAAAGTCGGCCTGGTTCCGGATCCTGTCTTAGACCTGACAGCGCTATGACTTCTCCCCCTCTTCCGTCATCCCTCCTCTTCCTCATCTCTCTTCTTTCTCCTCCTCCTCCTCCCATTTTCCTTCTCTTCATCCCTTGCCCCACTTTTCTTCTCCTTCTTTCTCCTACTCTTCTCTGGACCTTTGCCTATTTAATGTATGTGTGTGTACGATATATATATATATATTGCACACACACACACATATACATAACTCAGCATGCATGAAGCCTGGGTTCAATCGCTTGCACTCCATCCAAAAGGAGCAGAACACTCACAGCCAGCCCATAGAATAAACATCCAGGTTCAAATCATGGCTCCTTTTGATTGAGTGTCTTCATGGTACCACACTCTACATTAAATGCTGGGGACAGAGATGAACAAGGTGTACTTCCTGTAGAAGTTTGATGTAAGAAGTGACACACAGAAATGTTACCTGTGTGGTGGTGGATCATGCTCTTTAGTTGATAAATTACTTGTGTTTGCTTTGGGTTTGAAATAGACTCGTGAAGCACAGTGTGGCCTCATGTTGTCTATGGGGCTGAGACGTGAAGCACAGTGTGGCCTCATGTTGTCTATGGGGCTGAGAATGATGTCGAACTCCTGATTCCTTAGCTTTCACCTCCCAGATGCTGCTTCGAAATTGTGAGCCGGTATACCCAGCTCTATTTATTTATCTGAACCTTTCTTCCTTTAATTCTCTGAGTATCTTGGTTTAAATGATGATGCCCACTAAACAAGCCCAAAAGTGCAGAAATGAGCAAACAGTATCTCCATGGAAACCCATGTCCTCCTGAGTCCAAGAAACATCAGCTGTGTGTGGAGCTGTTAGCTGGGATGCTTATAACCCCGTTAGCGCTCACGTGATGCTAAGGAAACCCTGTTCATGGCAGTTAATCGATGGGAGACAGGAGTAGAGAAACACAGCGCTGGGGAGACTCACTCAGTAAAGTGTTTGCTGGGCACAGGCCTGAGGACCCAGGGCCTATACCCATCACTCAAGTAACACAGCACTTGGAGACTTGAGACACGTCACTGCATAGGACCTGAGTTCAATTCCCAGCACCTGAATGGGCAGCATCCAACCACCTGTAACTCCAGCTCCAGGAGATCTGATGCCTGTAACCTTCAAGAGGAGCCACATTGGTATGCACATACCCAAACCAGACACACACATACATACACACACACACACATATACAAACACACACTTACATAAATAAAATCTTTAAAAGGCACACCTATAATCGCAGCCCCAAAGAGGCAGAGACAGGAGGATTCCTGGGGCTTGGTGTCAGCTAATCTAGCTGAACTGTGAGCTTTAGGTTCAGTTAAGAGAGTCTGTTTTAAAAGTAGTAGTAGTAGTAGCAGCAGCAGCAGTCAATAATATGTGGCATGGAGAGTCACTGAAAAAGAACCCAGCATTGACCTCTGACTTTCATATGTGTGCATATAATTGTACACACGCAGACACACAAGAGCAGTCAAATGGAAACAACCCATCTTCAGGACCCCTCTCTGCAGCAGGGAGCTGTTATTTTAATTCTCTATTAAATTTGCTTGCCCTTAAAAAACGAGCGTAGGAATGTCTGGAAAGTAGAGCTTTCCTGGAGTCCCAGGCCACAAGTTCTAGGGCCGCTTGACAGAAGCTTCCCATTAAACAACACTCCTCTCCACACCACAGTGTAACTCCCTTACACCACAGTGTAGTTAACAGCACACAGTGGGCAGAAGCCAGCAATGGAGTGAGAGGGAAGGGCTGGCCATACAGACGTGGCCACATCAGGCTCGGCTGTGACCGTGAGGAGACTATGGAAGGAAATGGAGAGAATGTCACTTAGCTTGGGGCTCAGGCAATGACTGGATAAAAACAACAGTTATGAGTTCTGAAGATGATAAACTTATGGCTGGCTTCATTGACTGGGAGATGCTAATAGCTCATTAAAGTGGAAATGTCTAGTTTTGAAGCTACTCAGGGTGATATCTGAGGTGGGGTGCTGTATTCGGGTGTTCAAGGCCCTGGCTTCCAGCATGGGTATTCCTGCCTCGGCTACACAAGACCTTGTTTCAAAAACCCAACATACAGAAACCAACTCATCAATCAAGTACTTGATTCACATAAAACAGCAGGTGCCTGGCCACAGCCGGATAGAATCAAGTCCGCTGCGTCTCAAGGCCAAGCGTGTGATACACTTACAAACCACAGAAAATCACAGAACTTCCTAAACTCCGAGGACAAAACTTCTAGGTTTTAGGGCGTGTTCCGTAGATGCGGTTGCTGCAAAGGAGCTTTGAAAAAGATAGAATTCTGTGTAGAAATCCTCCTGAAGTCACAGGCCACCTGTGCAGCTGTGTTCTAGCAGACCCGCCCTCATCTGCCCGCTGCTCCCTGTGTTTAAGAGTAGAGACGGTGGCTTCAAAAGAGAAAGTGACTTGCGGGAGTTCTACTGGACTTGTTGGCTTGGAAGACTCCAAACAGAGCTAATGACTGAGACCTTCAGCGAAACACCGTGCGTATGAGGTAACCATCGCCCTTCCGAATTTATAAATACCCAGGTTTCCTTCTAATTGCTCGTCAGTTAAGCGAGCGTCAGTTCCTCACACTCACCACAAGACAGACATCTGTGTGTAAGACATCACTTCCAAATCTTGCTCTCAGAAAAACCACCACGATGACATTTGTACCGTGCAGTTTCTATACACGCGTGGAAGGTCACTTCCTCCTCTGCCAACTGTAGAGAGAAGGGTTGCATAAATTTGCTTTTGGGGTTTTGTTTGTTTGTTCTTGGTTTTGTTTTATTTTTTTAGGCAAGGTCTCACTATGTAGCCCTGGTTGGCCTAGACCTTGTTATGTAGACCAGGCTAGACCACATAGACAGCCTGGCTTTAAACTTATGGAGATGTGCCTGATTCTGTAGACACACACCATCAAACCCATTCCTCTTATTTTATCTTATCTCTCATTTCAGCGGGCACCTTATACTCCAGGTTAGCTGGCCCAAGAGCTTCTGGACACTTCCATTTTCATCTCCTTCCCTGTAGGAGCGCTGAACATACCAATCCATGCCGTGAAGCCTGGTTTGTTTACACGGGTTCCAGGCATCCAGGCCGTGAGGCCGGCGTGTGGAGCACTCTTCCCGCCAAGACATTTGGCCTGCCTGGAGGCCATCTTTTAAATACTTGCCACTGGCACTGGGACTGCTTTTAGAAAAAATGCCAGCGAGAAAATGCGAGGAGTAGAATGTGTAACCAAAAGGCTGTCATGGTTTGACACTGACATGAAGCTGACACTTGTCACCATTGTGATGATGTTTTATTGTTCGGTTCTGAACTCCAAACTGTGGGCTAGGCACGCGTCCTTGCACGTTACACAGACGAACTTTGTCCGTAGCTCTGGGCATCAAAAGCCTCAAGCCTTCTAGGCACGAGTTCTACCATGGACCTATCCTCCCAACCTCACATGGGAATTCCTACTGGCCACCTTAAGAATCTCAGTATCACTAGCTTCTCGGATGTTCCAGTTTATCCAAAGTTCCCAAACAAGAGAGAAAACACCAGAAGTGACTGTCATGTGCAGGAGGTACAGATACAGTATTTACCTTGAAAGAGCCTACAAATGAAATACTGTTTCTGGGCGTTGAGCTAAAATCAGGATTATTAGGACAAATGGCAGGAAGCTGCCATTTTTATTCATCAAATACTGGCAACTTCCTATGGCTCAGCCTTTGCTGTAATGAAGCAATATTTATTAGCTGACCTGTGCTTTCTACACTCTGTCTTATTAAGGAGAATGTTCTCGGGAGAGCACCCACCTCCATATGGTTAGTTTGCAACGTAGAACTATTTCTCTCGTGGTATCGCCTCACAAACTTTCTCAATGACAGCCCTGCAACTCAGCCTGCCGAGAGGAACTTACATTTACAGTGAGCCCGTCAGCCATTGGTTAGAGTGGCCTTGTCTGGGAATTGTTCCCATCAGCAGAGAGAAGCTGACAGATAGTACGACAGCATGGCAACCAGCCCACAGGAAAAGCGGTTCTTGTTTATTTCTCTGCTGACTGGAATCGTACATGTGCTGTCACTACATCATTTTAGAATTGAAACCCTCACTCGATAAAATACAAAGACCTCAGGGCAGATGGCCGCCTCATGGTTTAAAATGAGTTGGAGGAGGAGGAGGAGGGGGGAGAGGAGGAGGGGGAGGAGGAGAGGGAGGAGGAGGAGGAGGAGGAGGAGAGGGGGGAGGAAGAGGAGGGGGAGGAGGAGAGGGAGGAGGAGAGGGAGGAGGAGAAGGAGGAGGAGAGGGAGGAGGAGGGGGAGGGAGGAGGAGGAGAGGGAGGAGGAGGAGAGGGAGGAGGGGGAGGAGGAGGAGGAGAGGGAGAAGGAGAAGGAGGAGGAGAGGGAGGAGGAGGAGGAGAGGGAGGAGAGGGAGAAGGAGAAGGAGGAGGAGAGGGAGGAGGAGGAGGAGAGGGAGGAGGAGAGGGAGGAGGAGGAGGAGAGGGAAGAGGAGAGGGAGGAGGAGGAGGGGGAGGAGGAGAGGGAGGAGGAGGAGAGGGAGGAGGAGGATGAGAGGGAGGAGGGGGAGAGGGATGAGGAGGAGGAGAGGGAGGAGGGGGAGGAGAGGGAGGAGGAGGAGGGGGAGGAGGAGGAGGAGAGGGAGGAGGGGGAGAGGGATGAGAAGGAGGAGGAGAGGGAGGAGGGGGAGGAGAGGGAAGAGGAGGAGGGGGAGGAGGAGGAGGAGAGGGAGGAGGAGGAGGAGAGCAGACTTGACAAAGCTAAGAACAAAAATATATTTATGTCCACAGTGTCTAATTCCAGCATGGTTTGGTGCCACAGGTCTCTAATCCTAGCACCTGGAAGGTAAAGGCAAGAAGACAAAGAATTAAAGATAACTGTTGCCTAAGTAATGAGTTCAAGACCAGCCTGGTGTACACGAGACCCTGTCTTAAAATTCACGTAAAATGTAGCCAGCCTAGATACACAAGGATAGGTGGATTGGATTTTAGAAAAGGAACAAGGTAGGGGCTGGTCAAATGGCTCAGCAGAAAAATGTACTTGGAGTCAAAACTAAAGACCTGGGTTTAATCTTTGCTCTCATGGGGCGGAACTCCTCAGGAATTCCTGAAAGTCACTCTCTGACCTGTATGTACACTGTGATACACACACAAAAGCAAAGTAAACAAATAAAGTCAGTAAGTAGGTAAGTAAAAAAGAAAATTAAAAAGAAAATATGTTTCTAAATAAAGTTGTAAGAAAAAATAAATATATATTTAATTGTCAAAAAAAAAGAAAATATGATACATATACACAGCAAAATTTTATTTAGCTGTACAGCAAAAACATGACATCCATGGAAAAATTGGATGACCTAGATATTACCATGTTAGAGCAATAAGCCAGGCACAGAAGGCAAATACTTTATGCTTTTTCTCACATGAGGAACCTAGATTTGAGACACACACACATGCACACACACATGCACACACATGTGCTGTGAAGGGAAGGCTGTTTGGAAGGAGGAGGTGAAGTCAGAAAAGGCTGGGGCACAGAAAGGACAGTGGGGAGAGGCAAAACTAGAATTGTATAAAATGGCACACATTAAAAAAAATCTTTTAAAAAGCATCTTATTTCATGTAATTAAATTTTGAACGAATGACGGAGCTATGACCCTTCCCCCCCCCCCCCTTTTTTGTTTCATGTCAAAGCAGTAAATAGGATTAATATATTCTTCAACAACTGTACTTAAATCTATTTTAGTTTCTGGTTTGTGATCACTTTGTGTGTGTGTGTGTTTTAAGACAGGGTCTCATACAGCCTAAGTTGATCTGTAACTTTGCATCAGAAGATGACCCCCTCACCTGAGTGCTGGGATTACACATGCATGGTGACATCACACACCCTGGTCACACACATGGGTCCCGATGGTACAAACCCATTGTGGTCATACCATACACCCTGGTCACTCACAGGTCCTGATGGTACAAACTCACTGTGGTGACACCATACACCCTGGTCACTCACAGGTCCCGATGGTACAAACCCATTGTGGTGACACCATACACCCTGGTCACTCACAGGTCTTGGGAAAATCAAGCTGTATTGGTCCAGAAGCCCTCCTCCGCTAGCCTGCTTTCACAGTACTGAAAGGTGATGTGCAGATTCTGAGGAGGACATCATTAGCAGTCTTTCCAAGTTGTGTCTAGAGCCTTCACGCAACGGCAACAACCATTCTGACCAGAGATGGCCTTGGATGCAGTTATGCCATGAATATTATTGGGGAAACCAACCACTCCATGACTAGATTTAAGGCTGTTTTCGAGGAGAAAACTTACCTGATATTGAAAAATCTGTCCAAGATCCCATGGCTGGGAACACTTCAGCCGTAGGAGTGAACTTTCTGTTACTATTACCTAAACGGATATGGTGTCAAACTACCTCCTAAATATGCATCTCCATAACTATGGTCTAGTAGAGTTATCGGGTCTCATTAGATAAGCATCATTGTGCAGGAAAAGTAGTTAATACTAGTCAGAGCTGGTCAAAAATACAGAACACGGGTATCTGTGGAGTGCTCGGTCATCATCCAGAAATGGGATCTCTATCGGATTCCCCTTTTCAAAGCCTCAGGGAGCACTACATAAGAATCACTGTAACAGCCAGAGGTCAGAGGGGACAGCGTTTTCAGGACAGGAAAGGTCTGTTGTCCCATAGCAGCTTTTGCCTGCACAGGACTCACACATAATCACGCCAGTCAACATTCTAGTACTAATGGGAAGGAACACATGAGCTCCCGCCCCTAGCTCAGGAGTTCATATTGACAGCTGATAGCTGCAAACGGGAGGGTCTAAGAGTGCGATCCTTGTTAGGTTGCCTATGCTGGGTGGCCCCACAACAAGGAATATAAGTCGTGTGGTAAAGGTAGTTAATACTAGTTCGAACTGGTCAAAATACAGAAACCATGTATCTGTGGAATGCCATAAGGGCAGCTAGCTCTTTCTGAACTCAGGAGGTAATTTGAAAGAAAGAAAGAAAGAAAGAAAGAAAGAAAGAAAGAAAGGAAGGAAGGAAGGAAGGAAGGAAGGAAGGAAGGAAGGAAGGTATGAAACTGGAAGAACTTGGGGGTAGGTTCTGGGAGAAGCTGGAGAGAGGAATGGGGTATGTGGAACATCATAATCTAAATACATTATAATATGCTGCTCATTCAGAGGACCCAACAGTTTTGTTTCCGGCACTCACATTGGGTGGCAAGTAGCTGTCTGTAACTCCAGCTCCACCGGATCGGAAGCCTCTTCTGTCTTTTACAGGCACCCAGATACATGCGGCGCGGGCCTGTCTCTCTTAAGAAGTGCCATTACTTTTGCTACCAAGAGCAACAAGGCTCTCCTCTGCAGTGAGTTAAGCACGCACTCACCGCCCTACCTTAAGCTTGTCTGGTACTGCATTTTCACACAATCCAAATCTGAATGTCTAGATTTGGAGGGGTCTGCTATAGGCTGGGGGATGGGGGTGTAGTGTTGGGTTCTCAAGTCTATGAGCCTTAGAGTTTCCCTATCTGTAAACCAAGGTTAATCATAATAGCGACATTTATAGCTAGAGTTTAGTGTTCAGATAATTTTACCTAACTCAGATGCCTTCACTGAAGAGTGTTACTGTCCTTCTGGAGAAAGAGAGTTGGGCTACTCCACTCCTTGGGCTCCACCTGAAGCCTTTCTCTGCCAGGGGGTACCTCGAAGATTCACAGTGGGGGTTCCCTCAGCTCTGACTTATAGAAGGCGTTCCCTCAGCTCTGACTTACAGAAGGCAGGAAGAGGACATAGACAGAGAATTATCTTCTCCACAGTCCCTCCCTGGTTTAGCACCCCAATTCTAATTTGTTTTGAGAGGAGCACTTAAACCTTGCCACAGCACCTCTATCCCAGGATTCAGTAAACACCCTCCTCCTCTTCTCCCCCCCCCCCCCCACCTGTCCTCTGGTCAAGGATGTCGGTAGCTGGATTTGAGCTCTGTGGCTGACACGCTTAGGCTGGAGCTCTGACTCCTCCAGGAAGTTACTATTTAAGCATAGTAGCAAGATTTGTGTTACCTAGTACAGTGCAAAGTTCTCTCGCTTGCCAAACAATACGAGTCGGTGCCTCAGGAGACACCATCTTGCATTTCTGTGGTTTAGAAAACCAAAGGTTTGTTTCTATGTTGAACTTGTTTGCTGTTTGCATTAAGGAAACAAAGCTGTATCTTTAGTTTGACTCACTTCAGGGATAGGGCCCTTGGGATTTCAGCTGTCCCCAGGCTCAGTGAAGTGCTCTGAAATGGCTCACGGCACCATCTGGTTCCGGCTCAACTAGAAAACCCTGAAATTGCCGGGAAAGGTACATTGCTGTAAATTTCTCTGAGTGGGACTAAGGTGCAAATCTAGTTGTGGGGACTCTGTTACTAGAACGGTGGAAATGCAAGGTCAGCTTACCAATCAGATGCATTCCTTCTTCAGTGTCTGCTTCATCTGCTACCAAATTTCCCGTTTTGTGCCCTTTAGCCTCTCAAACAAAATCAACAGAGAGGACTTTGGGAGTTTGTTTTATACATGTGTCCGTGTGTGGGTATATGTACATGACCACAGGGCCCTTGATCCTCTCCTGCAGTTGCAGTGGTTGTCAGTCGGTGCTGACCACTGACCTTCAATGTTAACTACTTGCCCATCTCTCTCGCCACTGTTTTAGCTTCCTGGAGATCAAACCTAGGGTTTGATGCTACAGTAGGTGTTCTTCTCCTGAACCACACCCCAAGCCGTAATGTTTTCTCCCTTTCCATTAGTTTCCTTTCTGGTCATATCAGGGATCCCCAAATTAGGAGACCCAGATTTTTAGCCAGCATTTGTCAGAAATGCCAATTCTTGCTTTCTACCTCAGCTCTACTAAATCATAAGTTCTGAGTGCTGGGCACAGAGGTCTGTCTTCAGAGCCTCCAGATATTTCTAATAAGTGAGGGTTTGGCAACCATTGGGTTTGGTTCTGCTTCAGAAGCCAAGTTCTATTGAGAACTTCTTTCTATCAAGTGGAGATTGAGCCCATTCAAAGATGATGCTGAGACTATTTCCCAAAGTCTGTGAAAGAGACACGGTACCAAGTGTCTAATCCTTCAACATTATTGGTATCCAGCAGAAAGAGCCATGACATGACCTTGCTAACATCATCTCAATCCTAAAGCACAAGTTTCTGATTACCTTGTAACTAATTAAACACTTGCCTGCTTTTCTCTATGAGAAACCCACTTCTTAGCTTAACGAAACAAAGGCACACAGAGAGCTGCCACTGTCCCTGATAAAAGTTCTTGAAGGGGTTGCCTTGTACAAAGTGTCCAACGTGGATTTAATTGTATCTTCTGGCATTCCCGTTTCTTTTTCTAGGACAAAAGGCTGTTTTCGATATATGTGCACCCCTCCCCCCAGCTACATCCCACAGCTTCCGGTGGAAAGGCAGCATGGGAGTGTGGGAGGGTTGGTTTCTAATCTCGGGATTCCCTGGGTCGGAAACTAGCGATGTCTCACAACGCGAGCGCGTCTTTAATCTCACAATGAATAATGTATAGTGGTTTAGAGAAAGATTTAATAAAAGATCCCCGTGTTCCGAAGCCAGTGATTTGGAAGTTCCTCCCTCTCTCGCCTCCCTGCTCAATCTGTCACCCAGCCATACCGACTGGAGCTGCCAAACCATTCTCAAACCTGTCCTCTTCTTTCCATTCTTGTTACAACCGATTTCGTTTCAGATCCAGGCTTTTAATTGGACTTCCTCTGTCTTGCTCCCTCGTGCCTCGTTGTCATGACAACCAGAAAGATGTGTCTTAATTTCATATCACTTCTCTATTGTAAATGTCCTCATCTCCTACCTAAGGAAGTTCTGGGCAGGCCGACCTTGCTCCTTTTCTCACGTCTCATCAATATTATAGCCTTAAACTTTCTGTATAAACCAGTCTATCTGTTTCCCATCTTCCAAACCCTGCTTCCCAGCTGTTTCTTCTCCTAGACTTCCTTTTCTCTATTTAAGTCAAGAGGAAAATACATTGTATTTGCTTCAAAACCCTGCTGGAAGGCCATCTCCTCTAGCTAGACTCCCTAACCTAAAGAGAAGGATTATCCCTCTGCCTCAGACACAACCTCCTAACACATTACCTGATTCTTTTAGTTATTTATAGATTTCTGGGTAGTGATCTCTGAATCAAATCAATCCCTCCTAGAGGAAGAAGACTCATTAAACACATAAAGCTGAGGAATCATTTTAAGAGGGCCGGCCATCCAGAAAGTTATGAGAGCACATAAAGCTCCATCCTCTGGGTTCTATCAGCAGTAAACAATTATAAGGAGGAGGAGAGTCTGGTGGAGCTGCCTGCATGTTGAGCTTTCATGAGTCGCCATGCTGGGGGAGGCTCCTCAGTGATGCAGGCAGCAAGTAACCCCGTGCCTTTATCAGAAAACCCTATAGATGTTATCAGCTCATGGTGCGGGCTTGGGATGTACTGTTGCTTTGATCTTTCATCGGAGCCCTATGTGGGATAAATAGGCACTGGTTAGACATCACCAGGTAACTCACACAGGATAGGTTCTGTTCCCTTTGCAGTTCCATACAAAGCCTGACAGATTGTTTAGAAAGGACAGGAAGGGTGGCATACAGCAAGCACTCAGGAGGCTAGTGAATCTCTGGGTTGGAGGCCAGCCTGGTCTATAGAATAAGTCCCAGGACAGCCAGGGCTACACAGAGAAAGCCTGTCTTTAGCCACACTGAACGTGGTTTAGCATTGACACAAGTGGAGTTTTTAATACCTACTGTGCAAATGCTGAATGATCTGGTATTGCCACCTGCTACCTGTAACAGGTGCCCAATTTTTTTTTTTTGTTTATTTAATTTCTTTTTAGTTTAGTTACAAAGGAAGAGGAGAGATTGTTTGAGCTAGCACAAAAATCTATTGCAGAAATTGGATCCATGTGATGTAAAGGATTCTTACAAAAGCTGAAAGACTGCCTTCTGCATTATTCTGCTGAGGGTGCATCCTTGGACAGCCAGTCCAGATGTGCCTAAGTGTGTCTAAGAAATGGAACATTAAAGATACACTCGGACTCAGGACTTCATCAAGACCTTCCCATTTTAATTAGTAAAATAAAGGCAAGAGCTGGTGATTGGGCAGGGTAAAGGAGGTGGAGAGAGAGGGTCAGAGAACAGAGGAGGACCAAGAGAGAAGTTCCAGGATGGACATCGGGAAGGCTGAATTAGAGCCAGGTGGGCTTAACTGGCATTAGGTAGCTATAAACATTTTAAGGATTTTATAGTATTATATCTCATATAAAAGGGCAGTCTGTATCTTTATCCATTTGATGTAATCTTGTTGTGTAGAAGGTTTGTGGATTGAGAGTTTGATATATAAACTTGTATGAAAAGCTATCGGGCGTTAGAGTTGCGTTTGTGTTGGGATTTGGGGTAAAGAAACACCCTGGGACGGAGGCAGTAGGTCAGGCAGAGTAAACGGCCAGGGAAGGGAGCCGTGTGGACGGAGTGAGACCATGGGGGAGGCTTGGACCGAGCGACAGAGTTTGTGTGTGCAGCTCCGTACTAGAAGCGGCCCCTCGGAGTGAGACTGCGGGGGCCGATAGAGATAAGCCAGTCCTTTCTCAATATTTACGGTAACCGTTCACGCCCACCGCCAAGGGGCAGGCAGGGGGTGGGCATGAAGAGTTCAGGATAATCTTCAGCTACATAGTGAGTTCCAGGCTAGCATGGCCTAGCAGAACTGCCTCAGAAGGCAGGGTTGAGGGGTTGGGGGACGGGGGTCGGAGGAAAGGAAAAAAGCAACTGAACATAATATCCTAGATTTTTTTTTTTCTTTAAAGATAGGTATAGTGGTACAAACCTGCAATACCAGCACCGTGGAGGCTAAGACTGGAGGATTCCAGGATTGAGGCAAAGCCTGGGCTACATGAGGAAACCCTGTCACATGCACACAAACAAACAAACAAACAAACAGGTCCAGGCTTTCTTTGTTTTTTTTTTGGATTTTTGAGAAGAGGGAACGTTAGGCAAAATGAACAGGTTCCTCCACATGCCCTCTCTGCTGTCACCCCAACAGCCGGACACAAGGTTGTGACCTTCATAAGGTTGCTTAGAGCTGAGCACCGCCACAGGGAAGAGGATGTTCAGTTTGTGTCGTCTCCATTGATGCTTCCCTCGGGACGGCAGAGACCCGAAGGGAAGGAAAACACCCAGATTTCTCCGTGGCTCAGGAACGGACATCCTTTAAGAATAGTCTATGTACTATGTATTAGATGACATAGTCTGTGGGAGGGGCCACAATTATTCACCACCTTGAGGGGCGTGGCTTAAGTCACTTGTATCATGTGCATTTAGGGCATGGGGTACCTGGCTCTGAGACCAGCGGTGGTGGCACACGCATTTAAGCCCATCAGTCAGGAGGCAAAGGCAGGCAGATCTCTGTGAGTTGGAGGCCAGAGGATGATGAGGACCAGGAGGAAGGAAGAGAAGAAGTGGCCACAAAGCAAAGGGTCTGGGAGGAATGGGGTTCGCCATGAGATCACGAGGACACACAAGAACAGTGAGTCAGGGCCTGTGGCTAAAACGGGCACTGAAAACCCCCCAAAGAATTGCAGTTACACACCCACACATACATAATTAACAATAAAATTTATTAATATTATCATTTATGGCACAAGATCACAACTCAAAAATAATAAATAAGAGCCATCTTTACATTTTATTTTTTGGTTTTAATTTTTTTTTTTTTTCCAAAACAGGGTTTCTCCATGAAACAGCCCTGGCTATCCTGGACTTGATTTGTAGATCAGGCTGACCTTTAACTCAGAGATCGGAATGCCTCTCCTCCTGAGGACTAGGATTAAGGACATGTGTGACCAAGCTCACCTCTTTTTTTTTTTTTTTTTTTTTTTTTTTTTTTTGAGACAGGTTTCTCTGTGTAACCTGGGGCTGTCATGGAACTTACTCTAGACCAGGCTAGCCTCCCCCTCGATTCCTGATTTTTTTTTCCTTATTGTAAGTATTCACTGGGGACCATGCTGAGAACTTGCAGGAGGCAGTGCATAGATGGAGAGCACACTGAAGCATGTGTGACAAACTTTGAGACCATATACACTGTCACCAGTCAGTCAGGTACGGCAGTTATCCTCTCCCTTGGGGGCAGAAGGGGTCAGATCACAGATTCAAGGCCAACCTGGGCTACATAGAAAATTCCTGTGTTAAGAAAAGAAAACCAGAGAGAGTCAGCTGATAGGACACAGTGAAACTGTGAGTCGAAAGCCAAGTGAAATAATAATAATATTTAGTGTAGTAAATTAGACCGGTAACTTTATATAAGTGCATCGAGGACTTGTAAAGCAAAGCAAGGTAAGGGTGAGGCAGAGGAGAGGGAGCGGTGCCGGGTAGGGGTGAGATGGGCGGTGGAGTTAGACAGGGCTGGGCTGCCTACCAGTTCATCTCCATGGTGGAGAAGGTGACCTGGAAGGAGGTCCTTAGGATGTTACGGGCTGCACAGATACTTCCTCACCTGTAAGCCTGGGATAACACTGCTTAGCCCCTTGCTTACTGAGGTGACTAAGGGACACAAGTCTGTAGAACACTGGGCACAGCAGGTGCTCAGCTGGGCTGAGAATTGCAGTCCTGCGTATTTATTCAGACTTTATGTTTCCAGACACATCCTCTTACTTAAATGAGTGTGGTTACTGGAAAAAGGAAGTGTCCTGAACCTATTGTGACTTCTTACACACACACACATATATATACACACACACACTTTTGCACGTATACATACACATACACAATTCCCTCCTAGCTCCAGCTACAAACACAGAAAGTGGAAATGATCTGTTACTCATAGTAGCTGGGCATGGTGATGGGTGTGGTGACATGCTCTAACAATTCCCAAATTTGAGAGGTGGACCCATAAAGATCAAGAGCTCAAGGTTCCCCCAGCCAAACACTGAGAGTGAAGCCAGTCCTGGTTTCACAAAAACAAAACAAAACAAAACAAGAAAAGGAGTAAGTTACTGATGGAGCGGATGCAGAAATTGGCCTGTAGCCATGGCTTCCCTCATGAACTTGAAGGCACAGCCACAGCCAGAGGCTTTCCCAGTCCGGACAATGACGGGGCATACTGAATCTAGAGGAAACTAGAGAAAGCATAAATGTCAAAGGCTACTTTAACATGGGAGAAAAGGTACCTCTTGGGTTAGGACCACCTCTTGGCTGATACTAATCTTGGCCCTGCTTAGAGAGAAGGTTCCACCAGAAGTGAGTTCTAAACCTAAGACAGGGTCTTATTTTTCTACTGCTCTATCACGTTGTGGGGCAGGGCAGCGGGCAGGCAGGCATGGCGGTAGAGCAGCAGCTGATAGCTGATAAGTTGAGCCAACAACCTGAAGGCAGAGAGAGCTGACTGGAATGGTCTGGGCTGCTGAAACCTCAACACCCATCCCCAGTAACACACCTCTTCCAACTAGGCCACCCCTCCTAATATTTCCCAAACTATTCCACTAACTGGGGACCAAACATTCAAACTTATGAGCCTCTGTGGTCCATTCTCATTCACACCACTGCAGATGGTTTTTAACAACTAACTACTTTAAAAAGGTAAAACACTTGCATTTTTTTTCTTGGGGACAGAAAATATGACCCTTTCAAGGAACTGTAACGAAGAACAAAAGAAAAGCTATCCGTGGAATTATTATTGAGTGTGAAGGTCTGGTCAATGCCTCTAACCTTTAGGAGACTGAGACAGGAGTATCAATTCAAGACCAGCCTCAACTGTATGGTGAGTTTAAGGCCAGTCTAGACTATCTGAGAGCCTGTCTAGACTCCTGAATAAAATAAGTAAAGGATTTCCTGGATCAGAATGGCCTGTGAACCTATCTGTGGAGGATTGTCTTGATTGTTAATTGATGTGGAAGGATGGGTTCAGCCCACTGTGGGCAGCACCTGGGCAGATAGTCTTGGACTATGTATGAAAGCTAGGTAGGCATGAGCCCATGAGAGAAGAAGCAAGCAGCATTCCTCCACAGTTTCTGCTACAAGTTCCTGCTCGAGTTTTTGCCATGACTGCCCTCAATGAAGGAGTGTGACCAGTGAGCTGAAACAAACCCCCTTGTCCCCTACGGTGCTTTTGGTCATGGAGTTTAGCACAACAGAAAAAAAAAAAAAAAAAACAAAAACAAAAAACAAAACTAGAATACTGAGGTCATAAAATAAAGAGATTATAAAAAATAAAGAAGTTTTGGGGAAATATATCTAATCACAGAACTCTATAAGATACGTTTAATTTGTTACACTACATGAATTTATAACAATTAAGACTCCATTTGCATTAACACAAAATTGTTTTTAAGTTGTGCATGTTTCTTACCAGGTATGGTGGAGCATGCACACCTTTAGTGCCATCCTTTAGAAGCAGAGGCAGGAGGATCTTTGAGTTTGAGGCCAGCATGGCCTACAGAGTGAGTTTGAGGACAGCCAGGGCCACCAAGACAAACCCTGTGGTGACAGCAAACAAAGAAAAGAAAGTTAAGAAAAGAGCATGTTTCTTTAGAGTTGTTGGTCTGTGTGTTTATATTAGGCAGGTATCCATGCATGTTCCCATATGTAAAGGCACAAACGTGAACACGTTTATGAAGGTTAAAGAACAAGGCTTTTCTTATTAATAAAGTTTGTTCATTGACAAGTTAATGCATGTATATAACGTGCTTTGATGGTAGACCCCGGTGCCCTCTTCCATCCAGCACGGACTTAGGTGGGCCTGGTCTGTGGGTCCCAGTCCCAGTGGACACAGATGCTGTGAGTTTATGATGGCCATGACCCTATGCTGCTTGCTCGACTGCTTTTGTGGCGGTTGTGTCTGTTTGCATTTCAAGACAGGGTTTCTCTGTGTGGCCTTGGCTTTCCTGGAACCTAAGGCTGGCCTCGAACCAGAAATCTGCCTGCCTCTGCCTCTGGAGTGCTGGGATTAAAGGTGTGCACCACCAGCAGCTGGCGTTAAACTACATTTTACCGCCATTTTTTTTCCTTCCAGCTCTTTACACACCCACTCCAGTGTTTCCCAAGTCCTAAGGAGATGACACAAATACCTCGTTTTAAAGCTCATTCCCCAACCGTCCTTTATTCTCAGCTCCCTGTGCACCATGGGTTGAGTGGAACATGTCTGTGGGTGTAGTCATAGACAAGAGGAAGGTGGTTCGAGCTCCTTCAGTTTAACTAAGCAGCAGTAGCAGGTCCCTAGCTAGGACTTGGGATCCCCTCAGTCACAGGTTGTGCTCCTTTTCCCTCCCTCCCTCCTTCCCTTCCTCTTCCTTTTGTACCAGGTTTACAGTACTGTGTGCATTATCTCTAGTGGAGCCGACTCAAATCCGATCGGGGAAGTGATAGGTTGCCCCAGTGATAGTCGTGCCACTGTTGCACCAATAAACACCACTGGCCTGGCGGACCAGTATTCATGGAGTTCATAGTTCATAGAGTTGGCAGTTGGATGAACTCTGTACAGCGCCTTCTAGCTCCATGGAAGCTCATCAGCAGGGAGGAAACTTCCAGCTCAATCCCAGCTCGAGTCCTCCATATCTTGCATCCAAAGGATATGCCCGCTACAGTGATAGTGTCTTATCAACTAGTTCTTGTGAGCAACCCAGAGCAATAGCAAGAGCTTGTTTTGTTTGGGGGGGAGGGGCACTTCTGGGGCTCCCTGAGGAACAACTCCTAGGGAGGCATCCCTCACCTGGTTCTGAGGTTTTTGTTTAGTAATCCATTGTTTTTAGGACCAGTATTGTTTAGCCTTGTGGGATATCTGCCTCAAAGTCCCTTTAAGTGTTTCAGTTGGGCTAGCAGATAGGTTTCTGAGAGTGCATTCATGGCCCCTTTGTTCTGACTGAACTGCCCAATGATGTACGCATCCTCCATCTCTCCCCCTTGTCCCTATGTAGCAGCATTCTCCCTCCCTCCCTGTTTTACCGGAAGTGCTGCTGTTCTTTACCGGAAGTGCTGCTGATCTCTGTCCCTTCCGGCTGCTCCATTATCCCGTTTCTTATGTAGATCCTTGGAATCATCTTCAGTTCTCTTGTTCCTATTATGCTCTTTCTCCCTAGGATGCTCGTATTTCTGAAGTTCACTTATTTACCAATCATTTAATGATTAATGCCTTGTTTAACCTGATTTCTTTATTAACTTATAAATAACACTGAGGGAGAAGAGTAACTTTGGCAAGGAAAGGGAAAGTAATGAATGATCTATAGGCAAGTGTAATTTGGGATATGGGTAAAACAGGGTTCAAAGCGTGGTGGTGCACACCTTGAATCTCAGCCCTTGGGAGGCAGAGGCAGACAGATCGCCACGAGTTTGAGACCTGCCTGGTCTATATAGTCAAAACTCTGTGTCAGAAAAACAAAACAAAGAAAAAACTGAGTCCAGTCTACCAACTAGTGTCCAGTAGCCCGGAAAACGGGACTTTCAAAGAACTGAGTTACAGAAATGGGTGCGGTAGAAACCTAAAATTACTCTATGGGGCATTGAGGTGGGTTAAAAAGGTATTATAGGCAAAATTACTTTGCAGGGTTGTACTCTGGGAATGTGTGAAGATATTTTTTCTCTGACATAAGGAATCCCAAGCCTTCTTGTAACTTTCAATGTATGGTGTTACAATAATTTGACTATGTAAAGGTTAAAAGGATATTTGTGGCTGGCCTGGATGATTATATTCTTTCTAGAGAAAGAATTCTTGGATTTCAAATAAACAGCACAGAAATGACATTTTAAAGCTTGGTGCCTGTATTTACACTTAAGACGCTGAGATGGTATGCTAATATTGTTCATTAGAAGCCTGAAGTGACCATGCCTTTTATTCCTTAGCTTTCTCCAAACTGGGCATTTATCTTGATTTTTTAAATTGCTATTGGTCAGTATTTTATTATTTTCCTCTGCTGTTTAAATATATAATGAACAAGCAATGTAAAATAGATACATTTTATTTATATAAATTATTATAATAGAATGGATCCAGTTGCATACAATTGGTTTAAAGGAATTATTTCAAATATGGAGTTTGTCTTCTGAAAATATCTATTTTAATGTTGTATTAAGTGACTGTGCAATACAGTTAAATGTTCTTAGACAGAACCAGATAGCAGTATCTACTGGGAATCTTTGCAAGTCATCAAGATGTCCTAAGGACGCCAGATCTTTCTCCCTCCTCTCTCTGTATCTATCTTTTGCTCTTCTCTTTCACATGTTTGTGTGTTTTTGTATGTGTACATCTATATGTTTGTATGTATAGGTGCACACATGTGGGTGGGTGTGTGTTCACTTTGTCAGGTATCTTCCTATCTTTACTCTTTCCGCTTAACTTATTGATAACCCCAAGTGCACACAGCACCAGATTCCACACAAACACTTTCAAAGGGCATCCATTTAGTGTTGTCATTTACCCAACTGGCTTCTTTCATCTTTTCATTTAAGTCAGCTCAGGGTTGTTGTTAGAGTTGTGAGTTCATCTGAGCCAGCGTCTACATAATCACAGCCACAGGGGAACATTTGAGTAAGGACTTAGGTTTACAGACTGCTCTTTAGCTTTGGTCTTCCTCACCACTGTATTTTACCTGAAGATACCGTGATGTATTAGCTTGGCACATGGTCTCTGTTTCTGCTGCCCCTATAACCAGGTCTCAAAACAAGCATCTGAGTGATGCTTTCAATTAAACTGAAGCCCAGCATGGTGATTTTGAGTAACCCTGAACTATACGAGACATTGATTCAGAATGTAAAATTAGATCACATCCTTTCCCAACTCACATCCCTTCAAGTCCTGACACTGAACTTAGAAAAATCAGGTTTTATTCCACTTCAATGGAGCATCTACATGGTCCTCGTCATTCATGAAATTCATTCATCTTTACTTCAAGCTGTCTGGGTCTCTGTGTCCCTCCAGATTTGGCCCTTGCATTGCCTATCAAACAGACTCCAAGATTTCCTGAAGCAGGGGACATCTTTCTTCAGTCTCAGTACCCCAGGCCACCCGGGCCTTCTCTAGGGCCTTCTCTTGTCTTAGTTTATTTGTAACATATGTTATTATATGTGTATGTTATAACATGTATAGCTATGTGTCCTAGGATTACTATTGCTGTCATGAAACACTGTGATCAAAAGTAAAACGGGGAAGGAGAAGATTTATTTTGCTCACATTTTTGCATCCCTGTGCATTATTGAAGGAAGTTGGGACAGGAAATCAAGCAGGACAGGAGACCGGAGGCTGGAGCTGGAAGCCATGGAGGGGTACTGCTTACTAGTTTTCTCCCCATATCTTGCTTAGCCAGCTTTTTTACAGATTTTAGGACCACTAGCCCAAGGATAGCATCACCCACAATGGGCTCGGCCCTTCCGTATCAATCACTAATTAGGAAAATGCCCTAAAAGCTTGCCTACAGCCTTGTCTTCTGTAGGCATTTTCCCAGTTGAGCCTCCTTCCTCCCAAGTGAATACAGCTTGTGTCAACTTTGTAGCATGAGATGGGTCGTTATTTCTGTGTGTCTTCTATTCCTTTAGAATTTCAACTGTAGAAGAACAGGGTTATTGCCTTGTCCCTGGACATCTTCACTTGGAACTTTCTGGAACATCACATAATAGTCATTTTTGGATGAACTCACAATGTATAGCCTATGCTTTAAAATTAGAAGTGGACCTTAAATAAAATATGATGTTTTCATGTTATAGATTCTGGAAGATGACTGGAGCCCAGGAAGTTTAAACCGTGTACCTGGAGAGTGAAATTCTACTGCAGTTTCTAGTTCTAACCCCACAGGTTCCCATTCCCTCTCCACTCCAGCCAGTTGCTGAATGAAGAAGCTAAAAAAAGGAAAGGACATCACTGCTCCTAGGTACTGTGGAGGAGGAAGTTTATTGTCGATAAAAGGGAGAGGTAAGCAGAGAGGAACATCTGGGAAATGTCAGAGTGGACAAGACTTGAGTCACGTGTGGAGAGAGGTGAGGGGATGAGGAGGAGGGAGGAGGGGAGAGAAGAACCAAAAGACAGCAGGTAACCAAAATGTCTGCATTATGGAGGACAGACGGGGGGGGGGAGGGCTGGGGTGGAAGCCCAGCCCCTGGGCTGCAGAGTCAGAGGGTTGAGGGAGGGTATGCCAACCATACTCTGTCAGGTTGGGACTGAGGGATTCTGGGAGAACCTGGAGGCCAGGTCCAATTTGATCTGTTAAATTAGTGTGTTAGCCATTCGTCCCAGGGTCTGACACTTGAGAGTTGCCCTACATTCTTTCCCTAATCCTTCAGCTCCCTCGGCTTTATTTCTCCCCGTCCTTCGACAGTTTTACTACGCTGTTAAGTACACTCCTCGCTGCCAATAGAACCCGCTCACTTGTGAAGCTTACATGCTTTCGTGTGAACGTTACGGAGTGCTCAGTGATGTGCAGGATGTCTCCTGAGTAGAAACTGTGGCACGGGAAAGGCACGGGCTGTGGTGGTAGCGCACACAGAGCCTCAACAAAGGCTCGGCTGTGTGGTTGAGAGAAGAGTCAGTAATTAGCAACACATTTCTAAAGGTCTCTCTTGCATAATTTTTGTGTCCAGATGTCTATGACATTTGGATTCTAAAATAAAGTTCCAAATACCACACATTCGTGCACATTTTTTTCCAAGAATAATTGGATGATTTTTGAGTCTTTCTGTTTAATAAACATCAGGACTAAAGATGGAGTACTTCACTCTACCTAATGGACTCACTTTAAACATCCATTGTGATGTGGAAAGTGTTTGGAATAAACACAATTAAAAGCGTGCCAGATTGTAAATCCTTTGAAGTTGGAGTTTATGATATGTCTCTTCCAACTGCTAGTAGTGTAAAAATGGAAAGTCATTTACATAAAAATTTTCAATTCACATGTTCTGAGAGATTAACTATTAACGATTCCTACAAAACATTATGAGGGATCCCCAGAGTACAGAGCTTTGGGGCCTACAGTGAAAGCTTCCCTTTCCTACGAGGGAGACTGCCTGACTTGTCTCCTTGCGTAGCCACCACTCCCACTCCGGGGTCAAGCTCCGAGACACAGGACTGCTTGCTTGTAATTCCTACGTGAAGTGTCCTGTTTCTTAGTTCAGGGTCGCTGTGCATGAGATCGTCTTTCTACTTTTGCCAGCCTGGTCCCAAGCAGCCTACAAGTTTCAGGTCATGGGCCATTCCATGTAGGAATTTGTTTCCAGTGTCCTTACGTGTTCCCAGTTAGGACGTGGACTTCTATAGAACGCTCATCTTCGCCTGCCCAGTTAGTAGTAGGACATCAAAAAGCAGGTGAGATACAGTATCTACCTGACATCAAAGCACAAAACGTGAAGGTTGAACATCAGTCATCCCCCTGACCCTTTCTCTTTCATCCAAGACAAGAATGATGGTGCCAATCACCCAGACTGGGCGTCCCGCCTCAGCCTTCCAAATGCTGTGGTCTACAAACTTGTGATCTGTCCGTCTGTCTGTCTGTGCATAGTACTGGGAATCGAGCCCAGACCTAGACAAGTGGTTTTTTTTAACAATTGTGTTTTTAACTATTTGAGACAGAATCTCCCTAAATTGGCCGGCTAGCCTTAAGCTTGTGAGCCTTATGTTTGTGATCCTTCTGTCTCAGCCTACCGATTCGATAGTTTGTAGGTGTGTTCTACCTGCCCTGGATTTTACAGGAAGATTTAAAGGGAATTTTAGATTCAAGTTTGTCTTGTTTAGGGGAAGGGGGGGGGGTCACTATTGTCCCTGGCTAGCTTTGAACTCAGAGAGACATCGTTTCTGTGCCTCCTCAGTGCTAGGGCTAACCGTGCGTACCACTACACCGGCTATGTTTCAAGGGGGGTTGTTGTGGTTGTCTTTTAAAACTCTGAAAGGCGTAACAGGTTGTTTGTTTGTTTGTTTGTTTGCTCCTTTCATCTCCAAGGAGCTTTTTAGTGTAAGCAAAACAGGGAACTGTCACTCTATGTCACAAAAGAAGTACCCTCTATAGGGAGTTTCCTAAAGACCATACATTCCATGTCCATGACGCCAACCCATGAACCTGGTGCTCCTCGGCACTGAAGGTAATCTATCGAGCTGAGTGTGCCTATGACCCTGGCACTCTGAGGCTGAAGCGGGTTGATTGCCTTCAGTCTGAGGTTGGCTGGGCTACAGAGCTAGCTTCTTTCTCTCTCTCTCTCTCTCTCTCTCTCTCTCTCTCTCTCTCTCTCTCTCTCTCTCTCTATCAACATTAAGACGCAGAAAGCAGCTCTTTCTTTTTATCTCAGAGCACACTGCTCCCCACTGGCCAGTCTCGCCTGTTAGCCATTGTCCAGTGGACTGAGCTGGAGTAGAGCGAGAAATTCATGCTTTCAGCACAGGATAGACAGCGCTGTCTTCCTTCTGGAACCGGAAGATCACTCTACTGTTTGACCTGAGTTTGTTTATTCTTA
The DNA here is from genome assembly GCF_963924665.1 of Micromys minutus. NCBI lineage: Eukaryota > Metazoa > Chordata > Mammalia > Rodentia > Muridae > Micromys > Micromys minutus. The sequence continues at coordinate 13,712,078 of NC_137984.1, forward strand.
CATAAGGAGATCTTTATTCTTCTCAGACATTCTCCCAAATGGTGGAAGGGTATGTTACAATATCGATTTTGGTTTGAAGGACGGCCTCCCTCCAATTTAAAAGCAGGAACGACATGATCATAAACACACCGCGACTGCCTTGTATGTAGTCGTTACGGGTTTTAAAAGCAGCTTCACAGATCTGTGACTACAAATTCCATAAATCTGGGCATTTGTCCTCTACTGTACTTGGAGGAGAGATTGAGAAATCAGCTGTCAGCAATCTCCCCAGGGTCTGGGGAGTCTTGGTGATGTAAGCACTTTTCTTCATTGGGTTAAATTTAGGCGAAAAGGACAATTTGCTGAGTTGGTGGTTTTATGTGGCAATAAGCCAGTTTTCCTTTTCATATGTTGCTTGCCCCAGGGCATGCTTATGAGGTACATGGAATTCATTTCCACTGAAGGAGAAGCCCGCCAGCACAGGAGAGAGAAATGAATGAGACAGGATGATGGGATTAGCTCTTTGCTCTGAAGTCCAAGAGTAGAAAACAGCGTGGAGGCTGAGGATTACAAATGTGCATACATTTAAGCAGTCATTCCTGGAAGCAAGCAGATTTTCTTAATGTTTGTTGTTGTTGTTGTGGGTTCTGTGATGGGGGATTGAACCCAGGGCCTCACACATGCTAGGGAAGGGGCTATTATTGGGCCCCATCCTCTTAGCCTTAGCACTTTTCTTGAATACAGATCACTGGGATTGAAGTTATAAATTAATGTGTTGGAGGGATGGATCGGGTGGAAACATGTAGTAATGAATATTCTTTTATTGTTATCTATATGAGAAAAATTGCTGTATTTGTCTCATTTCTGTTGCTATGATAAGACACCATGAACAGAGCAAATTAGGGAAGAGTTTATTTGGGGCTTACAGTTTCTGAGGGTCAGAGCCCATGATGGCAGAGGGAGGCAGCAGATAGTAGGGGACTAACTCCCCCTGGGAGTTTATACCTTGGTCTCAGATTGGGGAAGGTGGTGGGATTCTCAAAGCCCACACCCAATTCCAAGAAGGCCATGCCTCCTAATCCTTTCCAAACAGTTCCACTAAGTGGGACAAAGTATTCGAACACGAGTAAATGTGCCACTCTCATTCCAACCATTTACAGTGTAGTAGAATTTTTAAATCACACCTATTCTGAATTTTGGAACTTATTAGATACCAACTTGCCAATTAATTGTTCAAATGTTGAACATCAGTGATTCTGAATATCACAAGGAAGGGGCAATAGATGGTAGTCAGGGCTGTGTTACTTATTCTTTGAAGAGATGTTTCATTCACCTGACTGATTTGAGACAGATGTGATTATTCCTTTGATATAATTGGGCTTCATTTCAAATTAGATGGATCTGATTATGTTAATGTAGCAATCTTCCATTACTGTAGGGAAGTTGTTCTCTATCTGTGGGGCAGGGACCCCTTTGGGGGTTGACCGACCCTTTCACAGGGATCCTCTAAGACCATCAGAAAGCTCAAATATTTACATGAGGAACTGTGGTTATAGCATGGGAAGATTGGGAACCACTGCTCTGGGGAGTAGATCACAGGACCCTGGAGATGTCTGGAACCAAGCGTGATGTCTGCTGTGGTAGAAAGTGAAGTCATTCCCCCTCTAGAGTGGGATCATGAGCTGGAGGCTTGGCCCCAGCTTGTGATACTGGGTATATCTTCACCAGGCCTCTTCTACTTTCTGCTTTTGGTGTACCACGAAGTGAGCCATTTTGTTCCGCTGCTTTGTCAGGATGGCATTCTATCTACTACTGTAGCATCCACAAGCCCAGGGAGAGTGAAGCCGTTAGCTTCATCGGCTGAGACTGTAAGCCATAGCAAGTTTGTTCTCCTATATGTTTCTTTCTTATGTTCTCATAGTGACAAAAAGAGACTAACACAATACCACAGTACCTCGTATCTCATAGTCGTCGTCTTAGACTTCCTTAGCTTGTTTCTGAATGTATTGTGTCAGGGCCACAGGGTACCAGAATTAGCCTCAGACAGCAGTCTGTCTCCTGAGTGTGGGGGGTTACACGCTTGCACCATGCCCAGCATCCTGCATGAGAATGCTGATGGTCCGGAGCTGTTGTTAAGTAAAATGAGTTTGCCTGCATACCAGCACTGCAGCATAGTGATGGGTGGTCTGATAACCCACAGGACTTACTGGTGAGTCCCGTCCACGTCACGGACCTGACGGAAGAAAGGATGACAACGCTCAGGAGAGACCAAGCCAGCAAAGATTTTTATCACACTTCTCAGAACAGCACATACTTTGTAATCTCAGGACTTGAGAGACTGAGGCAGGGGCACTACTGAGTTGAGGCCAGCCTGGTCACCATAGTGAGACCCTGCTCTCAAAAGAAACAAAGTGTTTAAACTATTTTATTTCTGGACTTTTCCTCTTAATATCTTCCTCCAACGACTGTGGGCCAATGGACACATGGACGCTAACTCTAGTGGGTTCCTCGGCTACAAGAGAAGGTTTCTGTGATCTTTAAACAGGATCAAACTGATCTGTAGTTTGGCTTTAAAGTCTCAGCATCTACTTAAGTACTTTTAAATCCATAAGCCTCGTCTATATATTTAGAGCCCAGATCCTTCCAAAATCTATCCAAGATAATGATAGCACTGGAAAAAATCAGCCTCCATTAGAAATAGGTTTTTCATAGCAGTCGATATGCTTTTACCTCCAAATGTTTTTGGAGAGCTAACTTATACAGACTTCCCTGTTACGGCATTTTCAGACAGATTGCATTCCAAAAATGCATTTAAGGGTTGGCTCTTTGGAAGATAGGATACAACTTTTTTTTCCTTTCGGAAACACTGCTATGTGTTTTCAGACTAGTGCCCAAAATCCAGTCCATCTTGGCTGGGTACTCGTTTGAATCCTGGATCTCAGAAGTATTACAAGATGGAGTGGAATTCGGGAGGCTGAGACAAGAGATTTGTTAGGAGTGCAAAGACAGCCCAGCTGCAGAGTAAGGCCAAATCTCAAAACCAACCAAAACCAACAACAAATCCAAATGGTCTGACACAACAGCAAAAGACAGTGGCCTACAGGGTTTTACCTCCACCTTCTGTATAACAAGGAAAAGCCTAGAAGGTGTAAATTCTCAGCTGATGGTGCAGCTGTCCTCCCTGCCTCCTCCCACCTGGCTCTGCTGAGCCATCTAAACAACCATGAGTCCTTCCTTCCCTAACCAAGTGCCAATATGCCTTTAGAGTAGTTGTCTCCTTTTTTCTGTGTGTGTGTGGGTGTGTAGGTGTGCATGCCACTGATCAGAGCACTAGTGGAGATCAGAGAACAACTTGGGGAAATCAGCTCTTTGTCCTGGGGTCTGAACTCAGGTCAGCAGCCTCAGCAGTAAGTGCCTTTGCCTAATGAGTCATCTCGGCCCCAAATTATCAACTTTCAGTTGAAAACCGTGGCATCAGTATGTGAAAGACTAATGCATTCCGAATATTTGCAGAGCTCTGACTTTTAAAAATTACCTTTAGTTGGGTGGAGGTGCCTCACGCCCTTAGTCCCAGTACTGGGGAGGCAGAGGCAGGGGATCTCTGAGTCTGAGGCTAGCCTGGTCTACAGAGTGAGTTCCAGAAGAGGCAGGGGATCTCTGAGTCTGAGGCTAGCCTGGTCTACAGAGTGAGTTCCAGAACAGCCAGGGTTACACAGAAAATCCCTGTCTTGAGCCCCTTTCCCCTATCTCACTTTTACTTAGTCTGTCTTTATTTATTTATTTATTTTTGAGCTGGGGTGTATTCGCATAGCTGCCATGCCTGATTCTGACCTTGACTTTGTCAAATGAGGACAGCAACTATTGCTAACACGCCTATAACTGTATGAATTTTAATGTGCCTCTGGATCTGTGAGGAACCACTGCTTTCTAACAGAAGAGGAAACTAGGGCTCAGAAAAGGGAAGTACATGTTTTGCTTAGGGTCTCTCTGGCATGGTGGTCAGACTGAGACTGAAAAGATCTAGACCTGAAACCACCTCAGCGTTAGTCCTCTGTGCCCCACCTCCCTCTGAGGTTCAGAAGCCACCAGAGTTCCAAATGTAATAGGAGATTTTTGTGACCAAGGCTCAGAAGAGCACCAGGATACAGGATGAGCTCGGGGCCATCATCCCAAGAAATCCAATTCTGTAGGAATTTTAGGTGTGTCTTCTCTTGGGCTGGGCTGGGGAACTGGGGGTGGGGTGTGTGTGTGTGTGTGTGTGTGTGTGTTTGCTATGGCAACAGTTGATATCAACTTGAGATCTGGCCAGAAGGGGAATAAGGAAAAGAGTCGAGAATAAATGGAAATTAAATCAGTTGTGGCCAAGGCCTTAATCTCAGTGATAGGAAGGGCAGAGGATCAGGAATTCAAGGTCACCTTTAGATACTTTGCCAAACTGAGGACAAATCTAGACTGCTTGAGTGTAACCCTGCCTCCAAAGACAAATAAAAAACAACAACAAAAAATAAAAAGGAAGAAATAAGAGAGAAAATGATTAAGTAGAAAGAGCCCAGTAAGACTCGGGGTGCGACTCGGGGTGCACACAGGCAGACACCAGCACTGATGTCACGGCGAAGAATGAAGCATCAGGATGAAGGTCCGGCTCCTGCTAACAGTCAAGGGGTTACTTCCATCCGTAGCACCAGAGAGGAAGGCTAAAGGAAGGTGTGATTCAAGAAGCTATGGTTTACTACCTTGGCTGGGCTCAGAGGAGACATTATCCAAGTGTGTCTGTGAAGGCAAACCTTTTGTGGCCACTCTGAGCCTGGCTCAGTGACCTCCCTGCTTCCTGGTGTCAGGCATGGACAGGCCAAACTTGCTGAGTGACTCTTCTCTAAGGCCTTCCTGCTAAGGGCAGAAACTTGATGCTCAAGGCTAGACTCATGTTTGCGAAGGAAGTGCTGAGGAGAGACCTCTACACACCAGAGAGTCTAAACCATGAGTCTTCTTCCTGCAGATTGTCATCTGCAGGCTACAAGAGGGCCTCAAAAAATAAAGCAGACACCCCCCACGCCCCAGCTCTGAAGGGACAGAGCCAAACTGTTTGTTATTTCCCTGGGAATTTTTTTTTTAAAGTATCATTGAGCAAATGTGTATCAAAACCTGGTCTGTCCAAAACCAGAAAATGTATTTGTGACTACATAGTGCGAGGCAGGTTTTAGACCACTGCATTTCTAAGACCTGAGTCACCGGGTCCTGTGGCGGCAAAGTGGGGTTCTTGTCAGGTGGGGGAGGGTTTTTTTTTTTAATTGTGATAAGTCTATCAAACCAGGGCTGGTGGAGATCCCAGCAGTGAAAATACAAGTCTAGTTACTTCAAAGAAAGGTAGGCAAGACTGTCAGTTTTCCAGTAGGATAGAACATGTCATTATTCATGGGTGATTAGATCTGTTTAAAATTCAGAACCTCAACAAAGAACATCAGGGTTAAACCTGAACGAAAAGTTGGATGTGGTGCCTTACCAGCAGTCTTGGGTTGCACAGTGAGACCCTTTCTCAAGCAGAACAAGACAAAACAAGGGCTGGAACTCATTAACTTCTTATATTTGTTTGTTTGGTTTTTAAATCAGGGCCTCTCTAAACAGTCCTGACCCACTTGGAACTCTTATTAACCGGGCTGGTCTCGAACTCACAGAGATCTGCCTGCCTCTGCCTCCTGAGTGCTGAGATTAAGGGCACATTCCACACCTGGCCTAACTCGCTGACTTCTTTGAAGCCCACAGTTAGTAAGTGGTAGGGGTGTGACTAGCTCTCCCAAGTCCACCCCAAGAAAAGTAACAAGAACCACAGAGGAGTTGAAAAAGACAGTCCACAGCCAGGTGTGCCTGAAAGGCTGAGTTGGGGGAACTGTGGAGGGAATCGTCAATCAATCAATCAATCAATCAACCAATCAATCAATCATAGTACTGGAAAAAATGTGTGCAGAATAAATGACTGAGAACAATAGGATAAGTTACACCTAAAGTAATATTGGGGGAACATGAGCAGGTTAAAGAACGGAGGAGCTTGGCTAAAGGCATTTGTCCCCGAATGTAACAAATGCTGAGCAGTTATGATGGTCCAGCTCCCTAAACTGCATTTATTATTAATCATGTATATCGTCAGTATCTCTATTAAATATTAGTAATTGTTACGCTACAAAGGCAAAACAAACCTGCAGCCCAGTTCTTCCCGGTTCCCGATCAGTCACGATACCTTGGAGATGGCGCGTCTGCAGCACTCCGGTAAAGTCATTTCAGATGTGTGGTTCCGAAACTCATTCATTTATTATTGAGACATTGTCACACAGTACAATGAGGCTGGCTTGGATCCTGCTAAGTAGCCCAGGCTGGCATTGAACTCCTGTTCCTCCTACCTTGGCCTCACAAGCACGGTGATTACAGGTGTGTGTCGCCTGCGCAGTAATTATTATAATCACTATAAATGACTTAAATGTTATGTATTTGTTGTTTATTTATGTGTTCTACGTTTAAACTTTGTTTATCACATTCTAGGGAGCAAGTCTGAGGCACAGAGAGCTCAGAGAACAGTGTAGGAGTCAGTTCTTTTTTTTTACCAAAGGCAGGTCCCAAAGATTGAACTCAGATCCTCAGGCTTGGCAGCAAGCACCTCTGTCTGCTGAGCCCTCTCACTGACCTGTTTATTCAGATTGCCTTTTAAGCCACGGTCTTACTATGTAGGTCTGGCTGACTTTGAACTCCCAGAGATCTGCCTGCTCCTGTTTCCCAGTGGCTAAGATTATAAACTGTGCCCTGCACCCAGCTGTGATTGTCAATCTTAAGAATGTTATCTCTACCATAGTAGAAGATTCTTTAAATGGAAAGATTTTGGAAGTGGGGCCTCACCCCTGTAATCTCAGAAAACGGAGGCATAAGGTCTGCCCAGAACTCCGGGACAGCCTGGAGCCATAACATGGTTTGTTTGAGACATGATCTCTCCACATGTTATGGCCGTCCTTGAACTTGCTACTCGAATCAGACTGGCCTCAGACTCACAAAAATTCACCTGCCTCTGCCTGCTGAGTGCTGGGGTTAAAGGCATACACCACCAGCGCTACCACCGGCTAACATTTTTTAAATAGTACACAACAGAAGTTAACAATATATTATTCTTCTCAGGACATTGATTGGTTATCCATTCAACACACACTTTTCAGGATTATATAACATATGTTCATAAGGACTATCATTCTGATCATATACATTAATTAAAAGAAGTATAAGTGTGTCTGAAATTCTTAATGATTTCTTTTTCCTTAGTCAAACAGAGGGTGACCTTTTAAAACCTTCTGTAATCAGGCTGGGGGCATGGTACAATTTGGAGAATAGTTGCCTGTCAGACGTAAAGCCCTGGGTTCAGTCCCCAGCACTGCATAAATTAGTTATGGCGGTGTGACACCTGTAACCAGTAACTCAAGGTTGAGGCTGGAAGATCAGAACCTCAGGGTCATCCTTGGTAACAGAGTGAGTTCCAGGCTAGTCTGGCCTACGTGAGACCCTGGCCTACATGAGACCTGGCTCAAAAACCAAAAACACCCATGGTTTAGTCATAGCTAAACTAACACTCAAGGCTTAGCCAGGTGTGGTCACATTCCTGAAGACAGGAGGTCTGGGAGTTCAAGGCCGGCCTGCCCCCTACTCCCCAAATCCTATCTCACAAAACAAAACAAACAAACAAACAAACCCACAAACCTCCTACAGTTAGGTGTGGAGAATGCTAGAATCTGTCTCTGTGCCAAGGGAAGGGAAGGTCGAACAAACCAGCTAAGCCGAAGTATCTAAAACAGAGCCTTCGTCAGCTCTTTGGGCTTACATTCCAGGGTTCAACAACCCCAACATAATAATTCTGTAATTTGTTGTACAAGCATTTTGTTTATCAGCACAACAGCTGACTGTGTGCTGCTTTGTCTTGTTTTTATTTTTATTTATTTCTATTTTTTTCTAGAGGCTATCTGGGTCTCTCGGACTGGCCTTGAAGTAGCTGTGTGGTCTCAGACAGCCTTAAAATCTTGATCCTCCTGCCTCCACCTCTCCTGTGCCAGGCTGACAGGTAAACTCTACAGAACCCATACTACATGGTGCTGAGAATCTAGGCTTCATGCAGGTGAGGGACCACTGAGCTGTGTTCCCAGCCCTCTCCTGGAACTTCTTAAAAGGCAGCCAGACTCTTTAATTAGTTTCCAAACACTGTTATTTTTGCTGCGGTTGTTGACTGCTAAGCCGAATTAAGTGTTTTCTGAGGCACGGCAAGGGAAGGATCACAGATAAGAACTCTTGCGGTGACATTTTGGGACGACATGCAACCATGCAGATTAACAATCACCCAACTTCCAGGAGCTAAAAATAGAGCATGGGTAATTGGGCCAAATGAGTGAGTAAGCATGTCAACAGGGCTGTGACCTCCAAGATGTTCTGTTGTCTTTCCTGTGACCTATAAACTGGGCAGTGTTCTCTCACGAGGACTGATACAGAATGGGGACAAAGCCTTTCACAGAATTAAGATGCAACACCTGATTTTCACTTTTTCTTTTCTTTTATTCCTGCCTCAAATTTTTTTTTAAGTTGATTTGGTTTTTGAAAGGTCCCGGATAGCCCAGGCTTGCCTCAAACTTGATATGTACTATGTAGCCCAGGCTGACCTTGAACTTCTGACCCTCCTGCCTCCATCCCCCAGACGGAGGTGTGTGTCCCCATATGTGGTTGCTATCTTCTCTTAGTGGTAAACATGGGCTACTTGTGCTGCCTTTTGCCCTGACAACTTACATGTCAAACAGTTTCAACCCACCACAGCATTGTTTGATAAGCCAGAAGTCTTACCGACACAGCATCCGACGGTTAACTCACTTGCCCTGTGCTCACTGAGATAAAGAGCTGAGAGGCCAGGTGTGTTGGGGAACACAAAGGGTGATGGGAGGTGAAGATGATCCAGACCCAGTATAGACTCGCATGACAATGTCATGAGTTCATTATGTGTAGCTATGAGCTGAGTTAGGGCTGAGGAGACAGCTCCATGAGTAATGTGTTCTACACACAACTATAGAGATGCGAGTTCAAGTCCCCAGGGCTCAGAAAGCCAGACATGATTGTGGGCTTCTGCAGTCCCAGCGATACTACTTGGGAGACAGAGACAGGAGAATGCCCAGAAGCTCTTGGCCTAACTAATGCCATGGAGAATGCTGAAGAGATCTTGAACAGAAAGACAGGCAAAGATAGGCACCCACGTTTGTCCTCTGATGTTCACATAAGCACCACGGCGTGCTCACACACACACACACACACACACACTAAAACAACAGCAAGGGCTGCTAAGACAGCTTACAGAAAGAAGCTTGCCAAGCAGACCTAGTGATTTCATTTGCTCTCCCAGGCCTACATGGTAAAAGGTGAGAACTGACTCCTAAGTGCCCTCTGACATATGTGTACTGTGTATGGCACGTATGAAAAAAATAGCCAATAGGGAAACACAAGGGAATGGTGGGTGTTGGAGTAGAGAACAGAAGACAAAAGATGGCTCAGCAGTGTAGAGCACATGCTGCCCTTCCAGAGGACCCAGGTTTGATTCCCAGCACCCACAAAGCAGTTCACAACTGACTCTTAAGTCCAGTTCCAGGGGATCCAGACATATATGCAGACAAAGGTCATGAATGGGCATGAATAAATCATGATTATGTACATGTATGGAAATGTCACAATGGAGCCCATGAATCAGTATAATTAGTGTACACTAGTAATTATAATACATGTACATTATAATAATTTATACAATCATTTATATAACCATTAAAATCATTTATATGTGGGAAAGAGGAAATAAACCCATGCACAAAGCACAGAGTTCTTCTCTCTAGGCACACATCAGAAGCAGGGACACTTAGATCATATAATGGTATTAAGAAGTATTGCTAGGGGAGATGGCTCACTGGTTACAAGGAAGAGGACCTGGGTTCAGTTTCCAGCACCTTCATACCACTGCACTAACTAACTAGCTAAATGAGAAGTATTGCTTGAGAGACTGGAGATACTGCTTAGATCAGTCCCCAGTGCCTACATGCTGGCTCACAAACACCTGTAACTCTGGTCTAGAGTCTCATACTCTTCTGGCCTCCATGGGCCTAAGGCATATAAATGGTGCACATATGTATGTGCAAAACTCACACACAGAAAATAACAATGAGTCACTCTTTGAAAGCGGCATTGATTCATGGTTATTGTTTGAAGTTCACAACAGGGATTTAGGATAAAAAAATGGAAATTTTTACTTTAGGATGTTAGATATGATTAACTAAGGTAAAGCGCCTTTTTGCCCCAAAAATCTGCCTATTAACATAGAATTCAAGTATAGTAAAGAAATATATACAGATTAATTATATGAAAAATTTAGGGCTAGCACTTGGAAAGTAGAGGCAGGCAGAGCTCTATGAGTTCAGAGCTAGAACAGTTCACACCATTGTTGTACCAGCGAGCATATCTTGTCTGGCAGATTGGTAGTTTAAAGTACTCAGATGAGACCGTGTCTTTAAAAGAAAAAAAGTCCAAGTTAATCATAGTGGTAAATACATGTACTCCTCATACTTGGAAGGCAGAGAGGCAGAGGCAAAGATGGTGGGTACTGCAAGTTTGATGGTACCCTGGTTCACAGAATGAGTTCTAGGCTAGTCAGGGCTATAGAACAAGACTCTGTCTTTAAAACAAGAAGACAGAAGGGTGGAGGAAGGGAGGGAGGGATCAAGGGAGGGAGGGGGAGGAAGGGGAGAGAGACAGAAACAGAGAGAGACAGAGAGAGAGGGAGAGAGAGAGAGAGAGGGAGGGAGGGAGGGAGGGAGGGAGGGAGGGAGAGAGAGAGAGAGAGAGAGAGAGAGAGAGAGAGAGAGAGAGAGATTTACCACATTCTCAAAGTAAGCTGCTTATGGTAACTAGTGGGATTTTAATGCATGCTATCAAACCTCTAAAAGAATTAAGTACTGACAAAAAATATTCATATAGTGTTATGCCAAAATGCCTTTCAAAATCTGTATATGTATCCCTCTGTTTTTAAAATAAAGTTGTAAGAGAGGGTTTAAAAAAAGAAATAAAGAGAACAATACAAAGAATCAAAAAAAAAAAAAAAAGTAAGAAAGAACATCAAGCTAGCCAGACTCCAGTTTACAGAGGGGTGTGGCTTGCAGAGGGGTGTGGCTTGCAGGGGGGTGTGGTTTGAAGAGGGGTGTGGTTTGCAGAGGGGTGTGGCTTACAGAGGGGTGTGGAGAAAGTGGAAGGGATTCACAGGGAGTCATGGAGATGATTAAAGGGTTAGAGGAATAGGAGCTAGAGATGATTTAGCCCAAGTTAGAAGACTGCTAGGGTTCTTAATGACAGTACTGGAGCACAGGAAGGGCTGTTACACGCAAGAAAAAGAACAGCTGTCTTTTCTTCAAGGCAGAAGAGGAGGAGCAGGCTCCGAAGTGTGGAAGGCAGGACTCAGATATAGAAAGGGGCCGTTGACATGATTATCAGATGTGTGATTACCCCAGGGATTCCTGTCTCACCTCTTCCTTATGCAACTCTCTCAGATGTTTAAATTCTCTATTTTTTTTTTTCAGGATTAAATGCATGGCCCTTATTTCTTCCAGATCAAAGATTTGGATATAATTCTATAAAGATGAAGAATCAAGTTTTGCAACCTAAAAATATTTCCTTCTTAAATCTGTATCAATACTCTAGTAAACTGTACAAAACAGATAAGGAGACAAACATGTACATTTATAGAACTGCATGTCAGTCGGGTCAGATCCTGCAGAGGGAGTTCCCAGTGTGACCTCATCCATCTGTGAGCACACAGAGCAAAGGACAGACACCATTCTCTGCATGAGCCGCTCTTCACCTCTTGATGGCTTCCTTCTATGTATGTGTATGTCTGGTTGTCTGCTTCTCAGAGCAGACTTTTACCTTCCTCATCCACCAGCCATTGGAGGAGGACTGGGGCCACAAGGTGACTGATCCTAGCCATTCTTCATGGAGGGGGGTTGGGTGGTGCTTCAACTGTAGATTTCTGGCCTAACATGCACAAGGTCCAGTGTTTAAGCTCTAGTACTGCAGAGGGATCAAGGTCTCTGTGTCTTTCCACCTCGTGTGTTTCCCTTTGTTTATTCATCTCTGATTTTAATGACTTGCTATAAGTTAGTAATTTCCAAAATGTGTCGAAAAGAAAACTCACAGAGCATCTGGCTTTTGCTTCTTACTTGTTCCACTATGATGACATCATAGGTGACACTCTCCGGTCTTCAATGTCATCCCCCATTTTATGTGATGGTCTGGAGTTTCCCAGCTGTTATGTTTATTCCTTGCTTAAAATCTCTGCACATGTCCCTATTCTTACTTCTCTTAAACATCCAGCCTCTGAATTACCCTGTGGCTCATTCCAGAATACTTTCACCTACTTGCTCACCCTCGGGACCTTATGGCTCTTGCCTCCTCTCTCTCTCTCTCTCTCTCTCTCTCTCTCTCTCTCTCTCTCTCTCTCTCTCCTTCTCCCCCCCCCCACTCTCCCTCTCCCCTTCCTTTCTTCCTTTTTCATTTTTTCCATCTGTGATTAATTCAGCACTTTCTCTGACCTTAATCCCAACAGAGACAAGAGTATTCCTGTGAATTTGAGGGCTATCCTGGTCTACATAAGAGATGCGGCTTCAAAAAGGTTATATCACCATGGGTAGAAATGTTTAAGTGAAATAGTGGTAGGGGCCACGAGAGGCAAGAGGGTAGGAGGCGGAGCTAACAGATAATGTATGGAAGAGCCACATGGAGACCTACTATTTTGTAAGCTTTCGAAAATATTACTTTTCAAAAGAGAGTTTGAAGACAGATTCCTTGCACAGGTGAACAACACCGCTCCCAGAAGCCATAACTTATACAGCAAAAACCTCAGTGCCTGGTGTGGGATACCTCTTTATGAGTTGTTGGTCGGGGAGGCCCAGAGGCACAGCAAATATTGTGCGCTATTGGCTTTGTTCTTGGTTCCTCACTAGAACGACATGATAAGACCCTTTTACCGAAGGCACTACGTACTGGTTGCAGAGACTCATCAGGCTGGGGTTCAGTAGAAACGTCCTTCCTGCTGGCTGGCTTTCATTGTGCTAGAATGAGCTGTACCTGCTGCTGGGGGAGAAAGTCATTGACAGTCTTACCCATCTGTGAACCTGTGACGGCAACGCCAATCTGCAAGGCGAGATGTACTAGTGGCGTGGTCGTCATGGGGTAACCAATGGCTCTGTGATTGGATTGTAGACCCACTCACAGGCGGAACCCACGCTTGGTACCATTAAAGTGGTCAGAAGCCCATGACTGGGGAGGCCCGAGGCCCTAGGCAGGAATCTACTCCTACTGTTTTGCTGCCTCTACAGCTTTGTGTTTATTCATAGATTGGGGCTGCTCTCAGCCGTGACCAAAGAAACTTCTCCTTGTAGTGAGCAAACGTTAATTGCAGAGACTCATAAGTATTCAAAGTGCTGTGAGTAAGTGACCTTTGAGTGTTTATCCTGACAAAGGACATCATTGCTACCCTCAACTCCATACAAAGCCCAGGGAATATCATAGAAGAAAGGGCAGAAAGGATGCCATGAAAGACTGTCCTCTGGAGAAGACACAGTCCTTGCCCTCATGAACTCTGAGCATCAGTGGTTACCTACAAAAGACCAACAACATTCTATTATGGGTCAGGGAGGAGTTCCTGGGCCTCTTCCTTCACTGAGGAGCTATCAGCAGTTAATGGGACAAAAGGAATTATATTCCTCTTGCTCTTGCTCATATGACTAACTCGCTGACACATGCCTATGCAAACAATGCTAATTAGATGTGGTAGGGGTTCGCACACGCAAGAGCACTGAAGCTAAGATGGAGGCCTGTTGGAAAGAAGAATGCCTTAGTGAGGAGGAGAGTAAGAGAAGAAAACAGGGTCAGGGAATATGATCAAAGTGCATTTAAACCAAATGGTGAGAGAATCCATTCAAAGATTAAAAGTTTTTAACAAAAAAACAAGTAAATAAACGAACAGAAAAATGCCAGGCAGTGGCATCACACTCCTTTAGGCCCGCCATTCAGGGGGCAGAGGCAGGTAGGTCTCTGAGTTCAAGGCCAGCCTGGTCTACAGAGCCAGATCTAAGATAGCCAAGACTATACAAAGAAACCCTGTAAGAAAAAGCAAAGAGAAAATAGAAGTTTAAAAAGTGGTAAATCAGACGGTGTTTATGACACTCGGTTAAGCTTTCTGCTCATCTTTCACCTTCATAGCAGCTCAGGCATTTCCTTCCACCCTTCTCCGGCCATCCCAGTACCTCCCATAACATCTCTTTCTGTTACAGCTACCTACATGCACCTAATTTCCCACTCCGTCTTATGCATCTCTATGAAGCAGGGTCAGTATTCTCATCTGAGCACTTAGTAATCTCACCCTTTGTATGTAGACAACCTATTTACATGTATATATACTGAGCCCAACACATGTAGTATATTATGTATTGTATAGACATGTATATATATATGTATATATATATATATTTCCTATGTATGTATGTAGTTCACGTACATATTTCCTATGAGTTGTCTGTAGTCTATGTATCTTTTTAAACGTCTTGCAATGACTTCAGAGTCAGATTGCCAAACATGAGTCGAAAATTTTACACATCCCCAACATTTTGTCTTCGGGCGCTACCTGTTTCAGAGACCTGAGAGTTATGTGCCATGTCATTTTCTTCTTCAATATCAACATCCAGATTTGTCAGTTCTCTCCATTTTTATCTTTCTCAAACTAAGTGCTCATCACTTTTCTAACAACCTCAACAGTTCTCAACCTGTGGGTCACAACTCATGACCCCTTCGGGGTTAGATGATCCTTTCACAGGGGTCTAATATCGTATACCCTGCATCAGATACTTACATTATGATTCGTGACAGTAGCAAAATTATACTTATGAAGTAGCAACAAAAATAATTTTATGGCTGGGGGGGTCACTGTAACATGAGGAAGTGCATTAAAGGGTTGCAGCATTAGGAAGGTTGAGAACCACTGGTCCATAGCCTTTTGGTCCTTAGAAGTGGAAATGTAAGTCAGCTGTGCTGGGTGGTGTTTTGCTGGGACAGAGGTGAAGGAGTGTTTTCCTTAAGTGGGCACAGGTGAAAGGCTCAGGCCGACTCGTGAAGGACCGTTGCATGGAAGCAGACATAGGAGAAAGGATGCTCTGCTAGAGCAAGCACATGAAAGACCATGTGATGAAGGATGCTCTGCTAACAACTCGCATGCAGTGGTCCACCTTACATTCCTTGTTGAGCTCCATTTGTCGGGACTCCACAGGGAGAAACGCACCACAGTCTTCTCGTGGTGTGCTGCAGTTACTTGCTGCTTCCGAGGACTCGGGCTAATTGCCAGAGTGATGTCAGCTGAGACAGACCTGTGGCAGACACAGGATGTTGGGAGGGAGCATAAACAGGCTCCACAGACGGTGACAGAGGCTGAACTTGGCTTGCTTACACAGATAAACGCTTGTGCCGCACTGGACTGCCGGTGTATCCGTGAGGTGTTTGCGAGTGGATCGAGCTGCTGCTGACCTGGGAACTGAACTGCTGGTTTCCAGACAACACAGACGGGAGCTGCTCCATGGAACCTTTCTAAACAGGTTTTCTAAACACTGCCCTGCATCCTTTCTTTTCCACTACCGCTGGTGGGTGCTGGACTCCAAGGGAGGTTTTAAGAATCATCATTAAAAATAGACTTGGAGAAAATTAAAGCTACAGTACTTGTATTATCTTCTCTTCCTCCCTCCCTCCCTCCCTCCCTCCCTCTCTCTCTCTCTCTCTCTCTCTCTCTCTCTCTCTCTGTGTGTGTGTGTGTATGTGTTGTATGATGTTCTCTATCTCTCACACACACATACATGCATGTGGTCAAGAGAGAGAGAGAGAGAGAGAGAGAGAGAGTTCAAATTTCTCAGCATTATTTGTTGGAAATAAACAAGTGAGAGAGGATCTCCACATTGACTGCAGTTCCCTGTGGTGTGAGAGCCTGTCTCACTTGTTTATTTTTGGGTTTGTTTGTTTGTTTAGTAAAAGAGGATAAATATGCATATTTGCTACAGAGAGCTGTGTCATGGGTCCCGCTTTCTTCATCTCAGATAGTGTCCCCCTCAAATGTAGCCATTTGGGCCTGCTTTCTGCTCTTCAGCCCATGGTAACACATTCCTCTAAAACTCTAGAGACATTTTTCTCCTCTGCTTCACGGGAATAACTGTAACCATTCTTCCCCTCAGGGTCCGTGTCCCTAGGAAGTCGTCTTGATGACCTCGGAGACTTTTACTCCATTATTTTCCCTGGTGCTGTCTAGTCTGTTCTATAGTCGGTCCTCACTCTGATTCTCCCAAAGCTCTCTGCTCCCTTCAACCCTGACCTGTCTTAGGGTTTCCACTGCTTTGATGAAACACCAGGACCACAAAGCAAGTGGGGGAGGAAAGGGTGTATTTGGCTTACACTTCCAGATCACAGTCCATCACTGGAGGAAGTCAAGACAGGATCTCACACAGGGCAGAATCCTGGAGGCCGGAGCTGATGCAGAGCCCACGGAGGAGTACTGCTTACTGACTTGCCCCACATGGCTTGCTCAGCCTGCTTTCTTAGAGAACCCGGAATCACCAGCCCAGGATGGCACCATTCACAATGGGCTGGGCCCTCCCCTCATTGATCAGTAATTGGGAAAATGCCCTACAACTGGATGTCATGGAGGCATTTCCTCAAATGAGGCTCCTTCTCTGATGACTCTCGCTGTGTCAAGTTGACACACAACCAACCAGTGTACCTCTTCCTCCTCCGTACATCTGTTCTGGTAATCGTGAACACATCATATTAGACCGTGGGTTTGTTTTCCTTTTGAGAGCAAAGATTGTATTATCCTTTTTATTATCTTGACCATTTTAATGGACACATGTTAATTATAAAATCTTTGGGGTACAGGGAGCCATCGAATGTGCATAATGTCTCATGTCAGACCAGGGTACCTGACCTGTCCCTCGTCTGGACTGTGTCTATTCTGACTCACCATTGGTCTGTGTGTGACAGAAGATATTCGGACTAAATGAATTTTCTTATTTAGCAGGCCCTGAGCTAAGTGCTTTACCCGAATCATCTCATTAAATCTTCACAATGAACTTAGGAGCTTGCTCTTATTCTATTATTAGCCTCATTTTGAAAAATGAAGAAGCCAGTATCCAGAGTTACTAAGTAACCTGCCCCTAGGCACCCAACTGTGTATGGGTGTGACTTGTGCCTATGCGCTGGAGGTGACTTAGAAGATGTTAGTGTGCCAACTCAAGTGACATCAAGCATGAGATTTCCAAATCACAACCCCACCACCCGTCTCTTGAGCAAACCTAGAGCATGACATGATATGGGAGGATCAGCAATGGCATCCTGTTGGGAGCTAGAAGGCGAGACCTGAATTGTACTTGCTCAGCGAGTCTGAGCGTTCCACAGACTGGTGAGGCATGGTAACTTTGCCACCTCTGAGTATGACTGGCCAGGGCAAATGGAAGCCTGGTAAGCCAAAAGAAGGACTTGCTTCTCGTTTCAGTAGCAGAACAACATTCCTGCCTATCTTCAGTTGGCCTGCCCACTGGGCAATTGCTACTGACCCAAGAGAGTCAGCAGCGTGTCGACAGTGAAGCTGTCAAAGGCTGGCTCACTCCGAGGTCTGCAGCAGTTCAGAGTAGTTTCTTCAGAGGTCCCTGTGAACCTGTTCTCCTTCTACTCTCTTGCCTGCCCAGGTGCAGCGCTGTCTTGTTTTGTTTTGATTTTCCTTTCTAGACAGGGTTTCACTGTGCAGGCTGGGCTACTGTCAAACTTGAGATTGTACTCCCTCAGTCTCCGGGGCGCTGACATTGAAGAGTGCACCACTGTGCCGGGCAGGGCATAGAAGGTCTTCTTCATGTGGTGCTGGAAGAAGGAGGCCTCAGGATGTTTTGAGGGGAACCTTATGTTGGCGGATCATGAAGAGTGCCACCTTTGTTTATTGGGAGTTGGATTAGGGGCTGTAGATTTTATTGTTGTTCAGTTAGTATTGTGCATGAAATTGTTTAACTATACTTAAATAGCTTATGAAACTGCAGGTTTTCATATGGTTCATATACCTCCCCTTCAGACAGGACTCGGATTCTCTGTGTAGCTAAGATGACCTCGGACACTTGATTTACTGCCTGTATCTCCTTAAATGTACCACATGAAGGGCTTCTGAAGTGTCACTGACATCTTATGCAATTATTGGTGTTTTGATTGTTGACCTGGGATAATAGCTCAGTGGAAGGGGCTTGTCTAGTGTGTGTGAATCACTAGGTTAAATAGTAACACATCAACACACAAATGAAAAATAGAGAGGAGAAAGGAGATGGGACTAGAGAATTCTCAGTGACCCAAGAGGTGGGAGGTTGTTGGGGGCCATCTGGGTACCATAGTGTCTCTAGTTTCTTGGGCAGGACTGTAAGAGATGGGGGTGGACTATCTTATTTCTCTACAGTCTCAGATCTGCAGCTCGGGAACGGCCCTCTAAAGTGAGCCTGACGGTTGTGTTTTAATATGTGAGGTTCATATATGCTATCCCAAACGAAGCAAATGCAGAGGAAATGGCAGCTTCATTACTTTCAAATCAACAAACGTGGCAGGGCTACACACCTTGTTTCCAGAGGAACTGTCTTCCTGTTTGGGAAGCTACCTTACCGCCAAGTTAAAAGTCAATGGACAGATGACCATATGATTAGTTGAAGGAGACAGATGTGGTATAGTCAGTCCTGTGTTTAAAAACCTGCTTCCCCATTTCATCTCACCAGGGGGGAAAAAATGCCACAGCCTTTATTGTCTTGTTTTTGTCTGAACCCAGGGTTTGGGCACTTGAACCAAGCTTTCTGTCACTGGCCTCCAATCCCAAAGCCCTCGTCTCTCCGTACAGACCACTCGGCCTCACCTTGTCTTCTCTCCTACACTCCAAGCACAACAACCTTCGACACATTTGCTTACGTTTGAAATAAACTGTATTTTTGTATCGAAAAACTCAGCTTCCAGGCTTTCTTCTGACCTCGGCGCGGTAACTCATGCCTGTAATCCCACCATTTAGCAGGCTGAGGCAGGAGGCTTGCTCTGAATTCAAGCATGCTACATAGTAAAGTTCAGATTGGTCTGACTTACAGAAGGGGGGGAACCTGTCTCCAAAAAGAAGAACAAAAAAGGGGGAGGGGAGGGAGGCTAACAGAGACTGAACCACTAACCAAACTATATATATATATATATGGGCTAATTGTAGGTTCCCTATACATATGGAGCAGATGTGCGGCTTGGTCTTCATGTGGGTCCCTAACAACTGGAGCAGGGGCTGTCTCTGACTCTGTTGAGAGCCTTTGGGTCCCTTTCCTATAGCTGGGTTGCCTTATTTGGCCTCAGTGGCTGTGCTTAGTCCTGCTGTGACTTAATGTACCAGGGTGGGTTTGTACCTGCCCTGAGGAGAAAGAGGAGCAGAATGTGTGTGTGTGTGTGTGTGTGTGTGTGTGTGTGTGTAGGGGTAGAACTGGGACAAGGGGAAGGAGGGGAGTTGCAATCAGACTATAAAGTGAAAAGTGAATAAACAAATTAGTGGAGAGAAAAAAAAAAGAGTATTTCGTTTTTCAAGACCTTAGCAGCAGTCCATGTTTCCATAGCAACTTGTGCATAAGTCTATTAACATTTCACCTTCATAATTATTTTTGTTGCTGGAGATGGAGCCCAGAATCTCAAGGATAGGTAAGTGTTCTTATCACTGAGCTAGCTCTGTCCTTGCTAACTTGGATGTCCTCCTCCCTCAGTAAAGCTCGAGTTTCCCGACAGTTAAGATGATCTTGTGTATTACATCCTTAGAGGACAGCAGCACCATCTGATGCTCACTGTGGAAGAGAGCACACACACGCAGAGAGGACAGCTTGTAGGAGATGCTTCTCTCCTTCCAGAAGGGGGCCTGGGGAATTCAGGTCATCAGCCTTTGCCCCAGTGTCTTCGTGGGCAGGGTGGTCTCCCCAGCCATGATCCCTACCTTTTGGTGCACAGTCCTTAGACCTCGGAAGACGCCTTTAAGAGATTTGGGGACCCAGCTTGGTGGTGAGCAGGCCGATTCTACTTCTCATTAAATTGTGCTGTGTGAACCGTGTTCCTTAGATGAACACAGTAGCACAGGCCTTTGATTCCCAGCACTTAGTTGGCACAGGCAGGTGGATCTTGGTGAGTTTGAAACCAGCTTGGTCTGCAGAGCAAGGAAACCCAACCAACCAACCAAACAAACACAACAACAGACCCTTGTTCCAATGCCAGTGTTCTGTCTGGGTTTGGAATTTGTGAGCTGACAACAGTAAACAAAAAAAAAAAAAAAAAAAAAAAAAAAAAAAAAAAAAGCAAAGGACGGGGGTGTGTCCTCTTGTTGGCACTGCAGAGTCAGAGACAGGAAAACCAGGAATTGAGAGCCTCCCTTGGTTACATGGTGAGTTCAAGGCCGGCCTGGGCTACATGAGACCTTGTCTAAAATAGTAAACTGATAAATAAAATCATATGGTCACAGCTGTGTTTGTGTGGGTGCCGTACTGGGGCCGTTTGTTTGTCTTAATATGGATCTGTAAGAAGACTGCAGAACTGGGAAGTTCTTCCTGCTTAGGAAGGCAGGAGCTTACTACACAGCTCAAGACTTGTGCCTCAGCTTCTGAAGAAACAGGATTAACTTGGGTAGGAAGCCTGGGCCCACGGCATCTTGTGGTAAGCTTCACCATGAGTCGTCTTCCCCTCCTCTAAGTGTTCTCACCTGAGCGTCAGGAAGGTGAGTGCTTTGCACTTGAAGAATTTATGAGCAATGGGAATTGGTGTGACCTGCGTGGTTACTGAAGAGAAGCAAGTTAACTACCCAGGCGACCGATCCGTGAAGAAGGACTTATTGAATACAAACCAATAACATAGCCAAACATGGTGGTTTGGTCCTGTGACTGCAGCGCTAGGAAGGTTGCAGCAAGAGGGGCGTGAGTTTGAGGCAGCTGGAGATACACAAGTGTATCACAAGCTGTAGGGAGGATCAGCGTTTCCACCAATACACAAGTGTATCACAAGCTGTAGGGAGGGTCAGCGTTTCCACCAATACACAAGTGTGTCACAAGCTGTAGGGAGGGTCAGCGTTTCCACCAAGGACATACGCATCAAACACGCTCAGAGGTTCTATCCGCTATCCTCACAGTATAACATGGTGGCTTACAGTCAGACACAGGACTGCAGAAGTAGGTGAGAGTTCTCCATCAGCCCCACAGGCAGCAGAGAGAGTAAGAGACACTGGGCTTGGCTTGGGCTCTTGAAACCTCAAAGCCCACCCCCAGTGACACACCTCTTCCAATAAGGCCACACCTCCTAATCCTTCTCAGTAGTGCCACATTCGAATATATGTGTCTATTCAAGCCACCTCAAACATGTCACCATTCTCATCTCATCTGGCTTATATAAAAATCCACATTGTAATCTACTTTTATATAATTCATATACACAAAAGCAGTTGACCCTTCTTTCATCCCTCTGAAAATACTGTGAGCCCTGTGTGGTTGAATACAAAGAAACCGAAATCATAGGATGTTTAGCTTAGCATTAATTTTTAAGAAGATTTATGTGTATTTTTTGTCTGGATGTATGTATGTATGCCGTGTGCATGTCTATTGCCCGCAGAAGTCAGAAGGGAGTGTCAGATCTCATGGAACTGGAGTTATGCATGTTTCTGAACCACATGTATGTGGGTGCTGGGATTTGAACCCAGGTCCTCCCGAGAAGCGGTCAGTGCTTATAACCATTAAGCCATCCCTCCAGCGCCAACAGTGTTACTTTAATTTTTAATTAAAATTACTGAGTGGCCTGGCAGTAGTAGTGCTCACCTTTAACCCTAGCATTCGGGGGCCGGGGGGACAAGACAAGTGACTCTTGGGGTTTGGGGTCAGCCTGGTCTATAGAGTGGGTTCTAGGACAGCCAGAGAAACCATCTTAAAAAATATCTTGTGTGTCTGGAGGCTTACTTGTTTCCTAGTACATGTATGGGACCTGAGAGGAAAGCGTTAGGGAGCTGGGTCTCCCCTTCCGTTTCTCATGGGTTCTGGGAACTGAACTCAGTTCTTGAGCCATCAAACTTGCAATTTGAGGCTTTTATTTCCTGAGTCATCTCTCTCTCCGTTTTAATCCCAACACTTTAAACTGAGACCGCGAACTCCCAGATAAGGCGCTGACTGTGGGTACAGATGCATGGGGGTCTTCTACTGTCTTGAAGCCGGGTCATTCACAGTTGGCCATCCTCCTGCATCAAGTTCCCAAAGGCTGGAGTTAACGGACACGAGCTGCCATGTCTGGCTCTTTAAAAAAAAAAAAACATTTTTTGATATGTCAGCCATGGAAAATAATGAAAATCTTGTGAGGTTCAAGGCATGAAGGGATGAGGGGTCCTGTGTGGGTGGGATGTAGGATCAAATTTACATTCTGGAAGGATTACTAGCTTTTGCAGAGAGAGGTTTAAAAGGCCTGGGGTAGAAGAGAACGTGTGATGTTTCCTTGAAGATGTGCAAGTGAACGAAAGCGTTTGCTAGGTAAGTACCACTCTCAGGATAAAGGGTTCTCCCAGAAGAGAGACACTATTGTGTCTAGTTGGAACTCTTCTGTGTGTCCTTGTGAAGGGAACGGGGTAGTGCTGGTTCCTAACTAGTGGAGAAAAGGAAGAAACAGTACCTTTTCCCAAAAAAGTCCTCTCGAGAATTATCGCTTCCTGGTGTTAACTGTTAACCCTCTTCTAAAACGAGCGCAGTCCACCATAATGGAGTTCCATGCCAGAGCATTTGTGGAGCGCAAGAGACACTCTGTTCAACCTGTCCCTGCCCAAAATACCTGTCTGTCAGTCTAGCCATCCTTCCATACACCAGACTACAGAAAACACATTTCTTTGAAAACTCTACTTCTAATCTGAGGAAGCTGAGGCAGGAGGACTGCTGAGAATTCAAAAGTCAATCAAAGTTACAGGATAAGACTTAAAAGGAAAGGCCTCATGAATAAAACAAAAGAATATCAAAGACAAGACCAAATCTGATGGTGGTGTCTGTAGTCCCGGTACATGGGGACCTAAGGCAGGAGGCTAAACTATCTTGAGGCCTGAGATATATAGTAAGATATGTAGTAACTCCCTTCATGTTGGCTTTCTAAGTGCATTTATGTATATGTTCTTCCAAGCAGGGCAGTTTGGTTTACTACTTAGTGCTCAAGAGGCAGAGGCTCCTAATTCTGTTTTGGTTTTTGAGACAGAGCCTCACTATGTCCTTCTAGCTTTCCTGGGACTCACCAAGAGATGGAGCTGACTCCGAACCGGAAGACTCGCCTGCCTGTGGCTCCCAGGTGCAGGGACCGAAGACCTGAGCCACCACACCTGAACTGAGTTTTTCCTAGTACAATTAGGTAGCCCTGGCTTGCCTGGCGTTCCCTAGGTAGATCAAGCTTGGACTCTCAGAGATTCTGATACCTCTGCCTCTAGGGTTCCCCGATTAAAGGTGTGTACCAATCACACCCAGTCTATATCATTGTGATAGGATTTTCTGTAGCCCAGGTTGGCATGGTTGAGATTGACCTTGAATTCTTGAGCATTCAAGGAGCCTCCACTTCCAAGTACAGGTTCACAGGTTCGAACCTCCAAAGTTGATCCTGTTCTCTTTTGTTGTTGTTGGGATTTTGTTTGAGACAGGGTTTCTCTGCGCAGCCCTGGCTGTCTTAGAACTCACTCTGTAGACCAGGCTGGCCTTGAACTCACAGAGACGTGCCTGCCTCTACTTCTGTGGTGCTGGAATTAAAGGTGTGTGCCACCACCACCCAGCTCTATTCTCTTCTTTGAGGGTTCTTTCCTCACAAACTAATCTCATCGGAAGAAATAAAAAACCCCCGCTGTTTTTAAAGATATTTTGTTAAGATTTAATTTTAATTTTGTTTATGTGCTTATGTCTCATCTGAGTGTAGTTGGCCCATTGGCTCCCCTGGAATTGCAGGCAGCTGTGAGGCACCCGAGGGTGTTGGGGATTGAAGTCTTGTCTTCTGGAAGACAACTAACTCCTGCCTCAGGAAGACGTCATCTCCTGACCTTGGGATATGATATATGAATTCTGAGTTGGCACAAATCTCGAGACCATGGTACTCATTTTTTTTTTTGTAACATTCTAATTCTTTGCATGTTTTTATTCTATTTGTGGTTATTTACTTCTGAGTTTTGTGCTTTTTGTCTGAGACAGGGTCTCATAGTCCAGGCTGACTTTGAACTCACTTGGCTTTGGATTTCTTCCTACCTCTAGTTTCCGAGTGCCAGGCTGCACGCCCATGCCACCATGCCTTCCGTTATATTTGTGTTTTTAAGGCTGAGCTACAATGCTGCTTTGTACATCAGTGAGCCAGGGTTTATCATGTGTGTACGTACAAGATTCCTCTTTCTCTGCCTCCGATAAAACATTTTCCTGTAGGGGCTGTGTGGATAGCCTGGTTTTTACGGGGCAGAGTGTCTTCTCCTTGTTTATTGACATCCTCTGTAACCTCTTCAGGCTTTGAGAGCTGTCAGCAAGTCTCCTGCCTCAGCCTCCCACGTGTGGTGGATCACCAGAGCTCACAAGGAAAAAGCCAAGTGTGGTGGTTAGGGTGTGTTAGGGTGTGCCTGCAACTCCTGTGCTGAGGCAGGCAAATCCCTGGCCAACCAGTCTACCCCACTTTGTGAATTCCTGGCCAGTAAAACAAAACAAAAACCCAAACAAAACCAGGACCACCAAGCCTGAACTCAATCATAAGAGAACCCACTCTGAACAGGCTGTCCTTTGACCTTCGCATGCTCCCTGTGGCACATATATCCATAGTAAATAAAAGATAGGATGTGCATATGAACACACACTCTGTGAGGGTGGAAGTAGAGAGGCAACATGTTTGTGTGTATTTGTATATATACACATATATATGAAAAATATATCTCTAACGCATGTACACATATATGTATATATAATGTATGTCTAATTCAATATTCTTAAAAGAGTAACTTTTTAGATAAAAAAATAATATTTATGAATATATGTATACACACACATATATATGCTTATTTTTAGCATTTATCTTAAGGAAACAGAACAGAAGCTTAGGAATGTAGCTAGCTCATTTGG
Source organism: Micromys minutus (assembly GCF_963924665.1). Taxonomy (NCBI): domain Eukaryota; kingdom Metazoa; phylum Chordata; class Mammalia; order Rodentia; family Muridae; genus Micromys; species Micromys minutus. Next base: position 13,737,295 of record NC_137984.1, read on the forward strand.
TAGGCAGAATAGGCCCTGGGCTCTATTCCCAGCACCACAGAAATAAATAAGTAAATAAAACATTACACACAGTGTCGTTCTTTCAAGGGTGTCCATTAAAAAGTTGTTCAAATGCTGACTGGGGGGCTGGAGAGATGGCTCAGCGGTTAAGAGCTCTGATCTTCCAGAGGTCCTGAGTTCAATTCCCAGCAGCCACATGGAGGCTCACGACCATCTGTAGAGGGATCTGATGCTCTTTTGTGGTGTGTCTGAAGACAGTGACAGTGTACTCACATATCTAAATAAATAAGCTAACAATGCTGACTGGACATGAGGGGACAGGCCTAGGCTACCACTTGGAAGGTATAGTCTGGAGATCAGGACTTGAGGGTCATTCATGACTAGCCTGGGCTACTTGAGAACATATGTCACAATAAACAAAGTTTTTTATAATGGGGAAAATTGGCAAAAAAACAATAAAACAATGCCCTGGTTATAGTAAACATGTATATCCACATATGATAAGTGATTCAAATGATGCAGGGTATTTAGTGATATTAAAATGCATGAATTGCTAAAAACGAGATATGACCCAACTCCCAACCATCAGAACTAGAGTGTGAAATACAGATATACTGTTTCCATGATATTGATTAATTCTGGGCACTAGAAATAGTGGGTGAGACTTTTCCCCCACTGCTATATTTGAACAATAAAACTTAATTTTAAATGTAGCAATTAAAAACAATGTATCATAATTTTACAGAGATAACATTTTTGTGTGCAAAGCTTGGCCTTGACAGGAAGGGACTACCCTCGCTGAAAATCTCTTAGAGTCAGGCACACCTTGAATGTTTGACCCTCCCACCTCTGCCTCCTCAGGGCTAGGGTTATACAAGTGAGCCACCTTATGTGGCTATAATTCAATTTTTTTTTGGAAGGAATAACTTCTCCTTAGATAAGAAAGATAAGGGAGTCAACAGAAACGTTTGTCAGAGAAGGTTGTGGGGAAAGGCATCATAAGCTTTTTCTCAAAGTCTTGGTTTTTGCCAGATTTTGCAGGCTGGGCCTGACATCTTGTAAGAGTCAAGTGACCACCATCTTTCTGAGAGACAGCCTTGCCAGTTCCACAGAACCAGTACAGCCAAAGTGCTGCGCAGCACAGGCCTTTGCCAAGGCACCGAGAGACAGTTTAGTCTGATCAAGGCTCAGCTGAGCCAGGTCTAGGAGTTAATTCCTATCAGCCCCACAGGGATAGCATGAAGCATCACCTCTAGAAGTTTTACAAAATTTAGAGAGAAATTAGGGGACAGATTGGTTGGGATTGCCCCATTCTTCAGGGGTTCCCCTGGTAAGTATCAGGGGGGATTCCCTTAAATATGGCAGAACCCTAACAGTAAGTATGGGGGCTACAGGGGAGAACAGGTCCCCGCTTGTTAGTGGACTGGAAGGGGTGGGGAAATTCCTAAACACTCCATTTACAGAGGAGAGCCCCTTCTTGGTCACAGTTCCCTTGGCACAGGGCATTTGGTGGCAGAGAACTGTTTCTGATTCCTTCAAGGTTTCTGATTTCTTGTAGGTTTTAGAGACAGACAACCGAAACACACAAACACACACACACACACACACACACACACACACACACACACACACACACGGACACACCTACTCCTCTCACCACTACTTTTTGGCTATTAAAATTACATAAGCACTACACCAAATATGCTAACACACTCAGACCCTAGTGTCATTTACTCTCCAAGTATTTGTGTGTGTGTGTCGGGTAAGGTTGTCTCTGGAGAACAGGAGAGGCAGCTGCATCCCCTGGAGAAGGGGTTACAGGCAGCCCTGAGTGGCCCAGTATCTATCTGCCTTCCTCAGAGTATCACTCATTCTTAATCAATTCATGGTTAAAAATAATTTCAGAAAGAAGACAATGTGGAAATTATTTTACTTAAATATTTGTTCATTAATTAATTAATTTTTTTTTGAGGCAGAATCTTGTGTAGCTTAGGCTGGTCTAAAGCCCGTTATGCAACAGAGGATAGGTTGACCTGATCCTCCTGCCTCAGCTTCCTCCATTCTGTGATTACAGGACCGTGCCATACCTTACAACGGTGTAGACTTATAAAACATAAGGAAGGATGTACGTGTGAGGAAGGGCATTTAGTCATCGTGAATGACAACTAGAACCTGAACTGTCTTGACCCTCTTGCTATAGAAATGTATAGAAAACAGATTCTACTCTAGCTTAATATAGTTTCTATTATACATTAGCTAGAGATACAAGCTTGAGATGAGGTAAGTTTATTAGCTTTGGAATAAATACAGATGACATTTCTCAACATTTTAATCTTATAACTGATGTCAGTAACCATTTATTTTTTAAGGGAAAGAGGATGGGTGGTTAAGATATAATGTATTTATCTGCAAAATGCCTAGAATTTAAAAAATACATAGAAACCCAAGCATGTCATTGTTACATTTTTCTATGTTATAGCAGCCACAGCTGGCAGGTTTCTCTTCTTACTCCAAGGTGCAGGCCACAATACTGTCTTAAAATCAAGAAGCAGAACTCACCAACAGTACCAGTCTGAGGGTGTAAAATGGCCCGGTGGCAGTATGGGTAGATGGCACGCACATTGCTCAGAATACAACTCAAGTCCAAAGCTTTGTGTGGCACCCAGCGCCATTAGTCTGCTCCCTCAAATTATGCTGTCTGTCACAGGTGACAAGTTTATACAAGTAAACTCAAGCGCACGTTACAACTAATCAATTTTATTTCATGTACAAAACTTCACTACACCAGGTACTGAAATTAAGGCGAATTAAATCAAAGTGGCTTTGAGAAACCTAAATCGACACATCTCAACGTGTCTCAAAGATCTTGTGTTTAGTTCAATCAGAAGTGTTAAGGTAACTGGGCACAGGGGCTCTCACCCTTACTCCTAGCCCTCGACTGAGGCAGGGCTGCTGTGAATTATAGGCAGTCTGATCTATACGATGACTTCCAGGACAATGAGGGGTATAAAGTGAGACCCGTATAAACAACCCAAAAGTTCCACTGAGGTTGAGTTGGGCAGAATAAGACTGAGGAGAAGGAATCCAGGGCCAGTCAGGCCGCACAGCAACGCTGTCTAAAAACGTGTGAGCACATACTAACTTATAACATGTTGAGAAAATGTCCTTTAAATTTTAAAAATTGTGTGCGTGGGTGTTTTCCTGCACGTCTGTACACCATGTGTGCCTGGTACCTGGACATATGTCCCCCGTAGCTGCAGTTACAGCTGGTGTGAGCCACCATACACAGGCTCTGGGAAATCAACTCTGGGTCCTCGGAAAGTGTAGCCATCAATCCTAATTTTAAAACTTGAAAGATGGGGGGGGGAACCCCTAGAAGATGAGACCACTGTTTATCAACTGCTTTCCCCATCCAACCCCAAAAAGAGAACCTTCAGGCAGGTCTGTGGGTTCGAAGCCACCCTGATCTAGTTCCAGGACAGCCAGGGCTACATAGAGAGACCCTATCTTTAAAGAGAAAATTAAGAAAGGAAGTTTAAAAAAGAAAATGCCCAGAAATAGGCTTGAAGAATTTTTAAATTAATCTTGTGCAACTTTCTGGTGCATACCTGTAATCCCAGTAATTCCAAGACTCGAGATACCAAGGCAGGGTCTCAGTGTGTATCTCTGGCAGACCTAAAATTAATGACGCAGACTAGGCTGGCCTGGACCCTGTTTCAAAATCGTCCCCCACCCCCATAAAGAATAGATAAATCTACCTCACTTTGTGAATTAATGAGTCTAAATGCGCTGTTTTCCAAATAGAACATAATTAAGGGGAGAGGGTAAGTTTAAGGGCCCTTAATTGGCAAGGCCTCTTTCTGAAAAAAAGAAAACAAAAAACAAAACCTAGGCTAATATAAATTCGGGAGGTTCATTTCCAGCTTAGAATGATGTGATCCCTCTAAATTTCATACGCGATGCCAAGAGCTTTTCTCAAAAGTCCTAAAAATTAATTTTCATGTGCACGCCCCGTCTTCGGAGCTGCACTCCCTTCGCAGCCACACGCGGCGCCCGCCGCAGCTGACTCCTCCCCGCTCGTGGGGAAAACCCTGCCTAATATTTATAACGCTATGACATACTGTAATACTCACAAGGTGGTTGTAGAAGTATAAACACGACTGGAGTTATCTGATTGGCTGCTGGTGATGTAACACCCATGTCAATACTTCCCACCGAACGCACGTGTTCGACCTTTTATTTAAATTTCCATTTCATCACAGCAATAAGACACTCGGGGCGGTGCATTTTCTACGAAACGATCGTCGCCCGGGGCCAGAGGTGCTGCCCGGCGTACACAATGCGCCCAAGGAGGTGTCCTCGCGAGGGAGGCACCGCCTGGTCCAGTCTTTTGTGAAGGAACAAAATAAGTTCACTTCCTCGGGCACGGCCACCCGCCCCCCCCTCCCCCAGCAGATGACAGGGCCCGGGGCGCGCTCCCACCGCAGTTACTCCCGGAGTCCCAGGTGAAGTCGTGGCGAGAGCCGGGCACGGTGCGCACGGGCGCGCGGCGGCTAGGCGGCCCCTGACACCCGCCAGCTGTTTGTCCTGGCCGAGCCGGCCCCGCCCCGAGACCCCGGCCCTGCGCCCCGCCCGCTTCCTTCCCGTGGCCGCACCCCCGCCCGCAGGCCCGAGCGGCCGGCCCCTTTCCCGGTCCCCGGGCGCCCCCGGCCCAGCCCAGCCCGGCCCAGCCCACCCCCTCCCTTGGCCGGCCCCCACCCTCTCCCCCTCCAGCGGTTACTGCTACCCCGGTGCATTGTGGGCGCACGGTCCGTTGTTCATTTGCCATTCGACCTCCGCCAGGGCCTGGTCGGACGGAAACGCTCCGCCGGCTTTATTGTCGGCTCGCTATGTGGCGGAGCCTGTCGGCTTAGCGCACTTCTCGCGTCCGCAACTCGGCAGCCGGCGGCGGCGGCGCGACTCCCCGAGGACTGAGAGCTGTTGGCGGGCCGGTGTGTGCGCGCAGCGCTGAAGCGGGGCAGCGGAGGGGCGCCCGCACTCCTCCTCAACTTCGAAGGCCGCACGCGCCCCGGCTCGCCGCTCCGCTGCCCGCCCACCTCTTGGCGCGGGACGCTGCCCGGAGCGCGGCGGTGCGGGGGTGCAGAGGACGCGGCCGGGACAGCGGCGGCGGCCCCGGAGCGAGCGCGAGCCGGCAGGAGGGTAAGGCCGGGCCGGCTGGAGCGCAGCGCCGAGCGGCGCAGCGCCGGGGGCGGGGGCGGGGGTGAGGCGTTGAGGGAGCCGCGGCGAGCGCGCGGGACGCGGCCCGAGCCCGGGCGCGAGCCGAGGCACCGGGCGGCGGCGGCGACGGCGGCGCGCGCCATGTCGTTCAGTGAAATGAACCGCAGGACGCTGGCGTTCCGAGGAGGCGGGTTGGTCACCGGCGGCGGCGGCGGCGGCCCCACGAACAATAACACTGGCGGGGAGGCCTCCTTCTGGCCTCCGCAGCCGCAGCCGCGACTGCCCGCGCCGCCCGCGCCGCAGCAACCCAATGGGCGCGGGGCCGACGAGGAAATGGAACCGGAGGGCCTGGAGCCCCAAGACTCGGAGGCCTCCGCCCGGGCGGCCGCCGCCGAGGACGCCAAGGAGTTGCTGTTCCCTCAGGACACGGGCGGCTCCGCCTCGCTGGGCGGCGGCGCGGGGGGCCCCCTGCTAGCGGAAAGGAACCGTCGGACTCTGGCCTTCCGCGGGGGAGGCGGCGGGGGTCTCGGCAACAATGGCAGCAGCCGGGGCCGCCCGGAGACCTCGGCGTGGCCCCTCAGGCATTTCAATGGGCGAGGGCCGGCGGCCGTGGATCCGGAGCTGGACGCGCTGGAGGGGAAGGAGTTGATGCAGGACGGGGCGTCCCTGAGCTACAGCACCGAAGAGGAGGGGGCGAGCCCGGGCGATGGCAGTGGGGCGGAAGGCGGCAGCTGCAGCAGCAGCAGGCGGTCGGGAGGCGATGGCGGGGACGAAGCAGAGGGCAGCGGTGTGGGAGCTGGCGAAGGAGAGACTGTCCAGCACTTCCCGCTCGCGAGGCCCAAGTCCCTCATGCAGAAGCTCCAGTGCTCCTTCCAGACCTCTTGGCTCAAGGACTTCCCTTGGCTGCGGTACTCCAAGGAAACTGGCCTTATGTTTTGCGGCTGGTGCCAAAAGACCCCCGAGGATGGGGGCAGCGTGGACCTTCCCCCGCTGGGGCATGATGAGCTTTCGAGAGGGACCCGCAACTACAAGAAAACCCTGCTCCTGAGGCACCACGTCTCCACCGAACACAAACTCTACGAAGCCAACGCCCAGGTACCGTAAAGCCGGCTCTTGCTTTTCCATCAGGTCTTTCGGGAAAGGTTTATCGCTGGGAAAGACAAAAACTAAAGCAAAAAAAAAAAAAAGGGGGGTGGGGTTAAGATCCTCCGGGTGTGGGGGAAGGCATCGTTCCGATCGAGAGAGGTTCGGGGGAGCTTATGCACAGGGGTTTGGAAAGCCTGGGAACAAAGTTTCCCAAAGTTGTGGATGTACTGGGGGAGGGGGTGGAACGACAGTTTTCTAATCATAGCGCGGGGTTTATTTTATTTCTCATGAGTGTTTGCCTGTGAGATTGAATCCGAGAGAGTGGTTGGGAAGAGGTTGGAGATTTACCTTAGATTGATTTTGGTCCAAAAATTTTTTTTTAAGTCAGCAGAGATTTTAGAACAGTTCACCGCCCTGTTTTCGTGGACACTAAAGTGCTAGTAGTAGTCTGGAGAGTGGATTAGTTTTCTTAAACTTCAGTGATACTGGCTGTCCACTCTTAAACTCAGGTCAGGTCAAGATAATGTGAAATATGAGAGGCATATGCAAATGTGCAGGAAGTTAGTTGAATAATTTCACGATGTCCCTCTCTGTTAAACTTGAACCTCATGCAGACGCCTTTTTGGTAAAATCATTGTACATTTTAGCTATTTACTTCATATTGATATCTCTCTACTGAGAATCTCTGTATTATTCCTTTCAAAAACATGGTTCTGAATAGCTTTTATGAAGGGTGTTAATCTTAGCTTTGGAAATATTTCATGTGAAGCGATTTGAGCTTAATTCGCTCACTGGAAAGTCATCTGTCCCTACAGAACAAGCCTACCTATAGGTTTTAATTCCTTAAAAAAAATCCTACTCCAAAGACCGGAGCCTAACCATTTTGATAGCCCTTTTTAAGTCAAATAGATGTTGGTCAGTCCTCCTTTTTATGACTCAGACTACCTGTGGTGGTGGGTGGAATTCATTCTTTTGTGTTGCTGGCCAGTCATTGATTTTAGAAAGTCAGCACTCAGGTATTAGGACTCTGTGGTGTTTATGGGAGTGACCCTGCTGCTCAGCACACTTACACTATAGTTTATTGGTCACACAAGTAACCCAGCTTAGCAGAGGCTTTAGTTTAAAAGCATGGGGTTATTATGTTTGTTTGATTTTCTTTTTCTTCTGAAGGCAGGGAAAGGGAGCTTGTTTGGGTTGAATTTTTTATTTGCACAAATTTGCCTAAATCTTAGAAAGAAGGTCCCTCCCTTCTTTCCTCTCCAGGGTCTCTGGCTGTCTTGGAACTCTTAACTATATAGACCAAGCTGGTTTCAAACTCACATCTGCCTGCTTCTGCCTCCTGAGTGATAGGATTAAATGTGTGCTAGCACATCTTATAAAGATACAAATCCCAGATCCCAAGGCTAGTGCCTATAAAGAGTTTTGTGATGGGAAAAAGTGAGCTTTGAGCAAACCCAGGTCCAGATCCCAGCTTTCTACATCACTATCTTTGGAGTTTGTCCTGGAGATTTGATAGGCCTGACATATTTTGTTGTTTTGTTTGAGGTGTATCAGATTCATTTACATTATTTTAGAAAGTAAACTTGTTTTCCTTTTATAGAAGTGGCCTTTTGGCATTTCAGTCATTAATAAGAGTTAAGTAATAGATACCTGAAAGTATTTAGTGAAATGATAGAAAATGGAAGCTGACTTCCTAAGTATTGGTATGTAAGTATTTTTTTTTTTTTTTTTTTTTTTTTTTTTTTTTTTTTTTTTTTTTAAATAGGAATGAGTTGTTACAATTTAGGCAAACACAAATTGGACTAAAAAATAACTCGGGATTAGTTAGATAGTCTTGTGATCCACCTCACATAGGTGTATCCTGCAGGCATGTACCTGTGTCTCCAGAATTCAATCCTAGGTAAAAAACATTTTCTAAACTTTCTACAACTACCCTTTCCCAATTCTTGATGACGTTGTCTTTCACGTGATGTAGGAGCCATCCCACTTCACTTAGAGACTTGTTAAATCCTTAACCTTGAGGGGTTTTTTGAATTGGTTTTCTTGAGTTTTAAGTGTTACCACTTCTCACCGATTCTCTTCATTTGTGACTAACCTTCATTGTGTGAGGAATGGCTTGTCTTTCTAAGAAACACCTGAAGCATCTCCCTTGTTAATAGTGACAGGTTTCTAGCAGATTTGATGGGGTGTGGGGGGTGTTGTGGTTGTTGCCCTGTAACCTTTGGTTACCTCCTAAAGGAGGCAGTGTAACACATTCTGGAAGAACATTCTTGGGTCCTAATCCTCCAACCATTTTTTTTAATCGTGCTTATTTTATGATAGATTACTCTTAGAAAAAAAATTAAGATAGTGTCTTGTAGTCCTGGTTGGCCTCAAACATGACTTTGGTCCTCTTACCTGTTCCTCAGATGTTTGGACTAGAGGCATTCCCATCAGACCAGGCTGAAGGTGCAAGGAGAGTGTTGGGTAGCTTGATCTGGGGTTTCACTAGACAGGCTAGTGCTAAGGTCACTCCCCACACCCAAGCTTTGTTTATTTCCTGGCCCCTCGTTCATCAATGACAGTGTTTACATTTTTTATCTTACTGAATCAGGATCTTGGGTTGACCTGAAAGTGTCTGTGTCATCAATTTTGAAGCCACATTGTAATCGGTATTCCTCTTGAATGGAGAGCTGACTATTTTCCCTTTTATATACTTTGCAAGACTGAGGCTTATAAGCCTAGGCATTTTGAGTTTTTCTCACTATAAATGTAATTCAATTTCATAGAGTGACCTGTATTAGCTTCCTCATTTTAAAAGTGAGGTGGAAGCTGAAGAGATGACTCGTTGGTTAAGAGCGCTTGTTGCTTTTCAGAAAGTGAGGCTTGATTCTCAGTCACCACGTGGTAGCTCACAGTTATCCATAATTCCAATTGCCAAGGCATCCGGAAGCACAAATGTGATGCACGTGTGTATGTTCGTACATCTAAAGCATTTTAGCTTATGCCTGTGGTCTCAGTACTGGAAAGTGGAAACATGAGAGCAGTAGTTCAAGGTCATCTTCAGACACAAACCTGAGACAGTGTCAAAGTAAAATACTGTATGTGAATTCCTGATCGAACTCAGGCATTGTGTCCCATTCTCTTAATCCCTATGCTGTAAAGGCAGCAGGAGCTCAGACAGCATACACCAGTTGCAGCCAGCCAGGCTAGAAGGGTTTACTACTCCTTTTCTCACTCTTTCCTGTCCTTTGAGACAGGGTCTCACTTTGACTCAGACTGGCTTTGAATTCATGATCCCCTGACTCTACATTCAGAGTTCTCTAAGACTATCAATATCCCCCCTCCCTCCCTATCCCTACCGCCCACAGCCTCTCTATGTAAGTAACCCTGGCTGTCCTGGAATTCTGTACACCAGGCTGACCTCAGATCTGCCTCCTAATGCTGGGATTAAAGGTGTGTGTCAACACATCCAGCTCACATTTTAGTTTTTCCGCAGAGATAAGGATCAAATCCAAGATCTCATTTATGCTAGGCAATCACTCTGATTTGTACCTAAAAGCCTCCTTTTTCTATTAGAAGACTTTTTGTTTCGTCATAAATTTTTAATTTCCCTTTTTATTATATGTAGGTGTGTGTTGTATATAGTGGGTCTATATCCTCGAGTTTCAGGTGCCTGAGGAAGCCAGAGGCATGGGATTTGCCTGAAACTTAGTTCCTGGGGCTTGTGAATCAGTCACTTGATGTGGGCAGTCAGAATGAAATGCCAACCCTAGGGAAAGAGCAGCAAGTGCTGAGCCATCTATTTAGTCTCTGTTGTGTTGCTTTTAAAGAAGTATTTTACTGTGCTTTATAGTCTGGATTAGTATCCAACAGAAGACCCAGTACCCTGGTCTTGTAAGTGATGGGACTTCCAGCTTGAGCAATGCTGGGTGTTATTTGTTCATTAGTGTTCTGAGACAGTGTCTCTTTCTGTAGCCCTGGCTAATGAAACTCACTTTGTAGATGAGCCTGGCCTTGAACTTCCAGAGATCTACTTGCCTCTCTGCCTGAGGAGTTTCGGGGATTAAAGGCATGTACTGGTTTTTTGAGAGTCTAAGCAGGTGTTAATTATTAGTTTATTATTAGTACATTACATTTCTCATTTTCATGGGAGATCAGGTACCAGAATTGAAAAGCTAAAGTTTCTTGCAAGCTGGTGAGAGCTTTACTATTGAACTGTATCTTTAGTGCTCCCCACCCCCTTTTTACAGAGGCACAGTTTCTCTATGTAGCCCAGGCTGGTCTTCCTCTGCCTCCTGGTGCTGGAATTAAAGGTTGTGTACCACCATCACCTGGCTACCTCTCCTCCCCACTCCCACCTTTTAAGACAGGATCTTATCAGGTATTGCCTAGGCTGATCTGAAACTCCTACCCTCCAAGCCCTAGTAGGCCTTAACACTTGTGAGTGTCCTGGTTCAGTCTCCTGACATGTTCCTTGTCCAGGACCTGTTTCTTATGCTTTATATAAGAGTCCTTTCTTGCTTTCCTCCTCATCCTCTTCTTCATTTTGGGGGTGACCTTTCGGTCAAACAACAAACATGAGTACATTCTTAACTTTGGTTTTCGTTTTTGGAGAAAGGTTTTTGCAAGGTTTCCCAGGCTCGTTAGAGCCCAAGCCTCTGGTCATCTACCTCTGCTCTCTAGTAATTGGAAGTCAGAGTGTGTCAGTGCACTTGGATTCAGTGCTTGTCTTTTTAATTAGACCTTAGTTGTTAAGGACTGCTCCCAAGGAGAAATAGTGCTATGGTGGGGTTTGGGTTTTGTGTTTGAGGCACGTTTTCTCATGACCTCAAACTCTGATTTTAAGGTGTGTGTGTGTGTGTGTGTGTGTGTGTGTGTGTGTGTGTGTACATACACATGGAGGCTGGAGAGCAGCTTGGTGGATGTAACTCTCTTAAGTTGTGGGCTTCCAAGGTGCACCACTAGCTGTCAGGTTTATGTGATAAGTACTCTAAACCAGCTTGGTGATCTCTGGGGCTTTTACTTCAAACCGTCCCTCTATTGTGGGGACTATAGACATATATCACTGTGCCTGGGGAGGCTTTTTTTAGTCCTAGGGCTCTGTGCATGCTAGCTAATCAAGTGCTACTGACCTGCATCTGTCTCTTCACCTCTAGGGGAGTCTGAGTCCTTGTAAGAGGCAAAGTAAGGCATTGACTTGTTTGGTACTGGAGACCTGTTATGGTTTTAAGTATTCTCAGAGTCAATTTCAAGAATTATCTCATTCAGAATTTGGCCATTTGGCCCAGAAAGATTTTTAAATTGCTTTAATTATAGTGATTACCACTGTAGCTTGGTTCAGACCACTTTCTACCCAATTGTGAAATTCTCAGCCCAAATCCCTCATTCTGTCAGCTCTCTGCAGTCTAAGCCTACACCATGTGCCCAAATTATTATTATTGTAAGTTTAGTTAACCTTTACAGAAATTAAACATGGATTCAACTCAGTGATGTGATTGAAATTACTAGTTGGAATACGTTAATGTCAGGTGGAGAAGAGAAAGGTGAGGCAGGCCTGCCAGCCCTTGCTTTGGAAACAGGAAGTCCCAAAGGTTAGCTAGTGTTTGTTTACTTTTGCTTGATTGGCTAGTTTTTAACACCTTAGAGAGAATCCTGAAAGTCCTTTTTGTTTTCTGTGTGTACATATGTGGTCTGTATGGGTGCAGGAATAGGTGTGCTATACTGTTGTCATGCAGCATGAGTATGGAGGTCAGAAGACAGTTTTCTCCTCCAAGCTCGTCATCTTAGCTTCTGAAGCACCTTCCAGGTCCTGAAAGTCCTAAGGGTCTTATGTATCTCAAGCTCATGTCAGGTTCTGTGTAGCTGAGGTTGGATGACTCCTGTCTCCACCTCCTTACAGACTTAGAATACCACAACTGCATTAGCTGTATTCTTCACAGAGAATTGAACCCTGGGCCTGGTGTATGCTAAGGAAATGACCTATGTACATCCTTAGCCCTTAAAATTAAGTCTTCTAAGAAGGAAAGTTAGTATGAAAGATGAGGCTACTATCATCAAATTACCATTGTTATACTTCATATAAGCTGAGTCCATAAGAGGGTGTTTGTTGTCCTGGAACTGGAGTTAGAGACCATTGTGAGACATGATATGGATGCCAGGAACTCAACCTAGTTCTCTGCAAGAACAGCAAATGCTCTTCACATCTGAGCTATCTCTCCAGCCCCTGAACTCAAATTTCTTGTCACTGATGACATTAAACTAATGCTCTTTCTTTCTCTACCAGCCTAGTGATTGGGTTGCAGGTGTGTATCAGTGCTAACACTACTAAGCTAACACTACAAACAATAGGTTTCCAGTTGGCCACAGCATTTTTCTTCATTCTCTGGTACTGATTCATCTTCACATTGCTGCCATAATTCTCTTTAGTCTGTCAGCCAGCCCAGTGTACTGTACCTTTTAAGCCTGAATCTACACACACAGACACAGACACACACACACACACACACACACACACACACACAGTGTCTCTCTATTTGTCCCTTCACACTTAAAATTAAGTTCTAGAAGGCATCCATAACAGTGGCTCTTGCCCTTTTTGAGATAAAGGCTTTTATTTGTGTAGCACTAGGGATTGAGCCTAGGGTTATCACAGGCAAATATCCCAGCTCTTTTAATTACCTTTTCATTTAAAAAGGCAGGGTCTTGTCAGGCATAGTGACACATGCCTTTAGTCCCAGCACTTAGGCAGAGGCAGGCTTATTTTTGTGAGTTCTAGGACAGCCAGAGCTGCACAGAGAAACCAAAACTGACAGGGCTTGAACTTGAAATTCTCCTGCCTTAGCTTCCCCAGTCACCGCCACCAGTATAAGCTTTTGTCGTCCCACTCAGCTCCATTTATTGAATTTATTGTGGTCCTTCTATATATAGCTCAGAATGGCCTTGACCTTGTTATTCTCCTGTTCATGTCCTAGCTGTTAGGATTACAGGCTTGTGTGAAAGTGCCACTTGTTTATAAATCTGATGTGATAGTAAGGGTGTTTACTTGTGGGAAATGTGTTAAGTATTTATTTGGCTTTATGGACACTGGGGTACACCTTGCAGTTCTTTCATGAATCGAGAGACTTTTAAGGATGCGACTGACCATCTTAGTTATCTTTTTAAAAATGGTATCTTTTGTTTAGAATGTTCAGCCTCCTACCTATTAATCTCTTGTTTTCAAAGCATCTCTGTCCCCACATGGAAATTGGAGTGGACACCAGCTATTAGATAACATAGACCTGAATCATTTAACATTTTGTCTCTAATACAAAGATTTGTTAAAAGAGATTTCTTAATTTACTTGATTCAGCAAACAATGTCTTTTTATTTGCTGTCTTGTTGTTTTGCAAAAAAAAAAAAATCTTCAAATCTCTATAGAGAGTGCATATATTTCATAACATTATTTTGAAGGACTTTTTTTCTTTAAAAATATTTATCTTATGTCTATGCATGTTTTGTCTGCATGTATGCATGTGAATAACATGTTGAATACCCAGGACAGGAATACATAGTGAGACCCCCATCAAAAAAGGGAAAATAAAAATCTCCATTTGGAGGTTGTTATATCTATTACAGCCATCTTAAAGCTACATCACTGGGTTCTACATTTTTTGAAGTGGTTCTACCAAATTATGTAATAATGTTGCATTTGTCACAGAAGATGTTTTTATTTTTAAAAATTACTTAGTCAAAAGCCTACCCACAACAAACCCATACTATCCACAAAACAAACACTATGTAACCGCCATGCTTTTCTTATTACAACTATAGAATAACACCAATATCTGCTTTTATAAAACCACCAGTATATTCCTTTCTCACAACTTACTGAAGGATTAAAGTGTGTAAAATAGCTATTAGAAAGTCCTTTACCAAGCTGGAGAGATGGCTCAATATGGCTAGGAACATTTGCTGCTCTTACAGGGGTGGGGGCTCACCTTCCCAGCACTTAACATTGGCTCAGTTGTGTATTCCAGACTGGCCTCAAATTAACTTCCTGCCTTGGCTTTCCAAAGTCTGTGATTACAGGTCTCTATCACACTGTTTGTTGTTTAAACTTTAGGTAGCTGTTTATTTTTAAATGCTAATTCACTGCTTCCACAGACCCTTCACAGAAGTGCTGCCATATTTTGTTAGATGTTCTTCCAAGGGCCTGTGCCTTTTTTTCCTGCAATATCTACTAGGTAGAACTCAGAACCAGACAAATGAACCTGCTTGTTAGCCAGGTATACAGCATGCACAACAAAGTTTAGAGCTGGGTCTATACCAGAGAAAACTTCTCTTTTGTGTTTGTGTCTGTGAAGAGTCTTAGCTAGGAAGTGAATTTTACTCAGACTGCTTGTTTTTAATGGGGCCAGGTTTTATCAGGTCAGTGTGATTGGTTCTTTTCATAGAAAGTTAGGTTATAACTTTAGAGTTGTCCTATTCTGCATTTGCCTAACACTTTGAAATTTTGTAACATGGCTTATTTTCAATCAGATCTGTTTCAAAAAGTAGCCCCTTAGAACTGGGGTGGTTCTCATGCATATTCTTTATCAGGGAGAGAGAGAGAAGGGAGAGACACAGTGAAGCAAAAGCATTTATTTCCCTCCCTTCACACTGTATTACTGAGTTACCTCTGCCTTAGGAGTGCTGGGATTAAAGGCTTCATTCTACCATGCAAAAAGTTAAGAGTTAACATTAATGTTGTTTAGGCTTGTTTCACCTATTTTATTCTTGACTACTAGAGTTTTTGAAGATCATTTGAGTATTTTAGTAGAGGAAAAATGGCTGCTGAAGAGCATGAAGCATTCTGGTATAATAGGATGGGCTGGGAGGTTTGCTACAGTAGAATGGCTTCATGAAGCTCAGGAACTAAGATTAGTGGGAGATAGGCTGCCAAAGGTCTAACTGCAGTTGGACTTGTATATTTCACATTCTTCAGTCTAGAGTATTTATACCTCAGGTTTGCAGGCACTCATGCTGTGCCCTAGTCCTGTGAAAGCACCATGAATGATAGAATACTAATTGTTTTGTTGCTGTTCTTACTTGACTGTTAACAGGGGAAGGAATGCAGGAATACTGCAGAGCAGTATTGAAGGTGGTGGAATAGAAAGAAAGCTCTGCCTAGAGGGTTTGCCTGTCTAGTTCCTGAATGAAGATGAGTTATTAATTAGAACTAATTTTAATAATAGTACTACCATTTAAGGCCTCGGGGGAGTGAGTTGCCAAAGGACACATTCTGAAATTAGATCATACTCTTATTTATAGCATGTAACTTTTATTATTTGGGGTGGAAGAATAGTTGCTTTGCAACCAGAAGATGGTACTAGATCCCTGGAAATAAAATTAACTGATGGTTGTGAGCCAAACCTGTCCTGCTGGGAATTGAACTGAACCCTGTGTTATATATTTTTTTCTTGCAGTGTTGGGGGATTGAACCCAGACAGCAACCCCCACACACACACTTTTTAGGCTGGCCTCAAACACTGTAGTTGAGGATGGCCTTGGACTCTCTTCTCTCAGCTTCACCGGTAGTATGATTACAGGTGTGAGTGAGCCACATGCTTAGCTTAATTGGTGTATAGAAACTTTCTCTAAAGCTGTGCTAAATAGAATTATAATACCCAATGAAAAGCAAAATTTAGATACATTAAAGCCTCTTGAATTCAGGACCTTTTGATAGTATTTGTGACCATAAAATAAAGAGAAGGCATTTTGAAAGTTGACTAGAAAAATAACTAGATATGCTCATAGTAGAAAGAAGTTTCCACCAGTTTAGATTTAATTATTGATTTAAACTGTTCTGTTACAGTGTTTGCCTGGACTTAAATTCACCTTTCTAATAGTGTTAGATAAGGTGATATACCTACTTACTATGGTATTTAAACGTAGTGAGAAGAGGCATCTGCTTTCCTGGCTGATAGAGCAGACTGATTTGATTTCAAATAAATGAGAATTCCCTAAGAATAATTTTATTTTTATTTTATATTTTAAAATTCATATTCTTAGCCTATATATATATATATATATATATATATATATATATATATATAGTGTCTCTCTTTCCTTCCCTCCCTCCGTCCCTCCCACTTTTTTCCTTGCTTCCTTCTGTAATAGTGAGTTGCACCAGACTTGGTTCATTTCTTTTGGTATTTATTTAACATGGTGGATATTTCTCAAAATGTGTAACTATTCATGAATTGTAGAGTACTTGAGTAGTCTTTAATGATTTATTTTGACAGTTACATTTGTTTTCCGTGGACATTAAATATAAATAAAATTTAATGTTAATGTTTTCCTCCAATTACAGGAGTCAGAAATTCCATCAGAGGAGGGGTACTGTGATTTTAATAGTAGGCCAAATGAGAACTCTTATTGCTATCAACTTCTTCGACAACTAGATGAACAGAGAAAGAAAGATATTCTTTGTGATGTCAGCATTGTGGTGAGCGGGAAAATCTTTAAAGCTCATAAGAACATCCTGGTTGCAGGCAGCCGTTTCTTTAAGACTTTATATTGTGTTTCAAACAAAGAAAGCCCTAACCAAAACAATACTACCCACTTAGATATTGCTGCAGTTCAAGGTTTTTCAGTCATCTTGGACTTCCTGTATTCTGGGAACCTGGTGCTCACAAGCCAAAATGCCATTGAAGTGATGACAGTGGCCAGCTACCTTCAAATGAGTGAAGTTGTTCAAACTTGCAGGAATTTCATCAAAGATGCCTTAAATATAAGCATTAAATCAGAAGCTCCAGAGTCTGTAGTTGTGGACTATAATAATAGGAAACCAGTTAGTAGAGATGGCCCAACTTCGTCACGGGATCAAAAAATTGCCAGCTTCTGGGCAACACGGAATCTTACCAATTTGGCAAGTAATATAAAAATTGAAAATGATGTTTGTAATGTCGACGAGGGCCAAGTAGAAAACTACCAGATGAATGACAGTAACTGGGTCCAGGATGGTTCTCCTGAATTGGCTGAAAATGAATCTCAAGGTAAAGCAAAAGTGTTTATTTGGAATAATATGACCTCTCAAGAGACTGGCAAAGCAAGGAGGAAAAACCAAACTGCAAAGAGATTTGTTTATAACATACCACCTAATAGTGAGACAAATGTAGAAGACTGCTCAGTGATGCAGCCACCTGTTGCCTATCCAGAAGAAAACAAGGCCCTACTCATCAAGGAAGAGCCAGGTAAATATTCAAAGCTTTTCATTCTAATTGTACTTGCTGAAGTACTAGAACTAGGGATACTTGAATTTTGGGTCTTTGGTGTATATGTGTGAGTTTAAGTTTTAGATTGGGTAGTAAATGAAGGACTATCTCTCTGTAAATACCATAAGATCAAGCTGTCTTTAAGTCAGAAATGTTCTTAATATATACTTAGTCCATTGAACATCACAGTTTGGCATTTCAACAAACAAAATCTTTTTTTTATGTTTTATGACAACACTTAGCTTTAGTGTGTAGTTAATCACTTTGTCTTTTGAAATTCAGTTGTAGGGTCTAGTTAATAAACTTTTTTATTTAAACATTTATTACTACAAAATTTTGCTAATTCCAAGATGGCTCTGTTTGGTGTGACTGTGCCTATCACATATCTCTAGAAGCAGGAATGCTTTTCTTATTGTCACCTGACATTAATTATCCTTTGAGCAGCTTGGGGCCGGGGAGGACTGGTTTCTGGATGGGGTTGTTTCTGTGGAATTGCAGTTTTTTTCTCCAGGTTACGGAAACCTTTATTTTCAGTACATTCCTAAGACAGTGTCTATACTGTGTGCAAGAATTTTAACCTGTCATTGGTGGTGAAGACCTTTGTGTAAATGGGTGGAGTACTGCTAAAGAGTAGACATTTTCCTTTACCTTATTTTAAACTGGTTTTTCTAACTTGGAAATATCTCAGGGGTTTGACATTTCCTGTCCATATTTTCGGTTAGTGCTCTATTAGTTTTGTGATTTAATGCCTGTTTACCTCAACATGCTTGAGTTGGGTACACTTCAACATTTTCAACACAGAGGCAGGTAGATCTCAGTAACTTAATGGTCAGCCTGGTCTACATAGCATGTTCCATTACAACCAAGGCTGTCAGTAGCAAACAACCATACCTGTATATCTATATGATGATAATAATGATGGAGTATTTTATGTTAAATAATTCTTTTATTTATCCTCCCCCCCGTGTGTGTGTGTGTGTGTGTGTGTGTGTGTGTGTGTGTGTGTGTGTGTGTGTGTGTGTAAACCATAGTAGACACATACAAAAGTCAAAGGACTTTGTGGAGTTCTCACTTTATGAAGGTTCCAGGAATAAAAGTTAGGTTGCAAAGTACCTTTCCCCACTGAGCCATCCTGCAAGGCAGGCCTTGGGAACAGTTTTTGCTTTTTGACTTTTTGAGTTAGTTTTCACCAGTAGAAAGAAATAGTACATGGAAATGAGGAAACATGTACTACAACTTATTGGGTTGTTTGTTTTTTTTTTTTGGGGGGGGGGGGTTGGACACAGTCTCATTATGTATCTGTCTAGCTGTCCTGGAACTCATAGACAGAGATCTGCCTGCATCTGTCTCCAAAGTGCTGGGACTAAAAGGCATGCATCAGCTGCTGTTCTTTTTACTACTGGTTACAGGGTTATGTCTGGTGCCCTTAAAGTTAGAAAAGACTATTAAGGTTATTTGTAACAATTTTCCCATGCTATGTACTTTCTGCCAAATGATAGATACAAAGATGACCTTAAGTCTGAGCATGCAGTGACCATTGTTAGAAATTACCTTCATTTTGCATCACAAACTCTTCTCCCATTTTATAGTAGAATTGGACATAGTTTTAATTCTTCTATCTGGATTAGAAATGTAAATACGTCTGAACCCATGTTTTTCTAATTTAAGTGCCATTTCTTCTATTGTTAAATATAGAGAACCGACTTGACTTTATAAGTTTGCATATGTACTGTTGAAAGTAGAACCATGGAATTTACTTTGGTTGAGGTGTGAGTTTTAGGTATATCTCTGCACAGTCTCCATTTATGAGGCTTGGATTCAATTCCAGATACTTAGGTAAACCTCCCAGACACATTTATTGTAGAGTATGTTGTGAAACGTAAGCCAGATTATTATTTCTTAAATCATTTTAATTACAAGCAAGGTTTACTTCTGACTTTCAAAAATGGGCTAGGAAATCTTACCTGAACACACATTTTTAAATACTTTTATAAGTTGTCTGCCATCTTTTTTTCTTCATTCCTTTACTCTTGATTTGTTATTTGTTTGTTTTTATTTTTGGAAATTATCTCAGTTGAAACTGGGTTTGAACCGATGTTCTTGCCTCTGCCTCCCAAGTGCAAGCTTGGGCTATGAGTCTTTGCCACATGCTCACATTTTATTTCCTTCTTTTCTGCTTTATTTAGCTGTACTGGTGCCTGTGTAGTAGCTGAAAGACCTTAAGTGGATCAGTTCATGAGGGCATTAAGTTGTCTGAACACTATTAATGTGGCCCTCTAAGTTTGGAGAAGAGATAGTTTGTTCTATTTTGGTAATGCTAGCCATGAACTGGGGGCCTTTGAGTCTTCCCTAAGTGTATATACTACTGAATATTTGTTTCTGGCAGCAATATAGTTAGTTGACCAGATTGTTTTAAATTTCTCTCTTTAAATTTTTGTTTTGTTTGTTTTGCCTGCATTTATGGTTCTTTATGTGCATGGTTGGTGTCCATGGGAGCTAGAAGAGAGTGGAAGTGAAAGATTGTGAGCCCACCTGGAGGGTACTGGGAATTGAATTCAGTTCCTAGACAGTACCAGAGAGCTGAGCCACTGAGCCAGCTCTCCTGTTGTGAATATCTATGGGAGTGTTTAGACAATGTGCCCATTGATCTTTTTGTTTTGTTTTTTAATAAGGTGGGTCTTACTTGCTTGGTTCTTGCTTTGCCAAGTGTGCTTCACTGGCTGGCCAGGAAGTAGCAGAGATCTGCCTGTTTCTACCCAGCATTGGTTTATAAGTGTTTGGCTTAAAAAAAAAAAAAACAAAACAAAACAAAAATACTGGGTTCTTGGGATCAAAATCATGATCCTGTACTTACAAGGCAAATACTTTGGTAACTGAGTTAATCACTCTCTAACCACAGTAGCTTGAAATTTTTTATTCTCAGAGCTGAACTCTTTGAAAACAGTTATAGTATGACAAATGATATTTTTCTGAGGAATTTTTTTTCACATCATAAGAAATCTAGAAACAAAAATTGTAACTCTCAAGAAGCACATTTTGTAGATGTTAAGATTAAGGGTCTCTTACCTGAAACTAATGCCCAAGTAGTACTTGATACAGTGGGTGCATAGGGATTATGAGAAAGTTTACAGAGTGGGGGATAGACTTACTGCTTAGAAGAGGGAGAGGAAGCTTGGGAGAGAAGGCAGTGCGGGTTGCTGTGCTGTTGTAAGAGTTTGTCAGGAGGACAACAGCCATGACACAGAGCAAAAAGACTGGAGTGAGGGGTGGAAGAACTGAGGTGTGCTCAGGCTTAGATGTAATTGTCTTTGTATGTCAAAGGCTAAGTTGCCATCTTTATTTTATGACTTGGATAACAGGGTTTTTTCTAGTAGAGGCTTGATCTCTTTAATTAGATTTGAGTTATAGAGTGTACTGAGGAAACTAGTTAAGGACTATTTGTTGGCAGAAATGTCTCTGAATGGTGAGGAAAAGAAACTGAAGTCTAGTATAAAGCAAGACAGGGCAGTTGCAGTCTGTCACTTGAGTCAGTGAGTTTGAGTAAAGGAAACAAGTTTCTAGGGTGCTACAGGAACTAGCATTTACATTTGTGTGTAGTAAATGAAATTACTGAGTGGGAAAGAGAAACAGATACATGTGCCTGTTTATAAAGAAGGGGGACTTGCTTTTATTTCTGCAACTATCTGCAGACATTTCTATATGCTATGATAAATTACGAATGATGTGTTTATATGAAAATGAGATTTGTGTAGATCATGTGTCTCTAGAGTTTTGTATGACAGAGTTTCAGCTATTTAATTTTTTTTTTCTGCCATCAGCTCATATCTTATTCTTTTCAAGAGTATTGGGATCCTAGAAATGCTGGGTTGACCTGCACTGCACTTAGAAATAGTGAATGCTGAGGACCCCAAGCAAATGTCAGGGGGACCTTCCTCCTGCAGATACAGGGTGTCACACAAAGGCAAGTGTTCTGCTTGCCTCAGCTCCAGGATGATTCCTAGCCTCTTTTCTTCCAGTCCAAGGCATTTGTGCTGTGACATTGATACTAAGATTAACCCTGATTTGATGGCAGCACCTTGTTTCATGGTGTTTTATAACTGAGTACTTCCTTTAATTATATCATTTCACTTACAGTTTCACACTGCAGTTTTGTGGTAAATATTTTTAAGACAGTTTCACTAAAATGCCCAGACTGGCCATGGACTTGGCCATCTTCCCAAGTTTCCTGAATAACTGAAATTATGAACTTGTGCCAGGCAGATGCTCTTACCTGCTAAGCTGTCTTACAGGATACCCCTTTACCACCTTTTGGGGACGGGGGTCAGTGAAGGAGGAGACAGCAACTTATGTAGCTTAGTTGGTCTCAACTTGATTCTTAGACACTGTGAACCTTGAGATTGTGTTATTTACTGGAAAAGCCTGTCTTTAGTTGTAGTGTGCCTCAGCCTTATTACACATACCTTTAATCCAAGAGCTTTCTGCTTGAATAGTGTAGATAAGGTCAGCCATAGATCAAGAGCCATTTGGCAGGAAGTGAACGTAGGATTATTAACAACAACAGAACCCATAATAGCAGGAGACAGCCATAGGAAGTGGAGGGAAGGACATTCAGTTTGAGGTGATTTTTTTTTTTTTTTTTTTTTTTTTGAGGGACATTCCTGATAAAGCAAGGTGGCTGGGAAGAATGTCGCTGGGTGCTTTCTCTGCCTCCCTGATCTAGCAGGCTTTCACCCCAGCACCTGGCTCCTGAGTCTTCATTGGTAAAATCAATCAAGATGTTGTCAAAACAACACCCCAGCCCTCGAACGATTTGAAGCATAAATATGGACTTACCATTCCTGCTGAAAAGAATATTAATAGGGCTTTCAAAATAGTCTTGCTAAGGTTATTTTTGGTTTTGTTTTTGCCAAATTGAAAAGAATTTTTTACCAGGGATGGGGGATTTATAGCATTATGTTGACTATCCAGAATGAATATCAAGTATGTTAAGAGTTTATTTTCTACTCTTAATTTTAGAGGAAATGATGACCTAGAGTTAACTTTTTGTTGTTCGTGGTAGTTTTTGCTTTTTAAGTGCATATGAGTGTTTTGCCTCCACATGTGCCTGTGTGACCTGCTTGCATTTCTGTGTAACTTGCTTGCCTGGTGTATCTTCAAGCTTGGATGCCAGATCCCCTAGAATTGGAGTTCAGACAGTATTGAGCTACCATGTGGATGCTGGGAATCAAGTGTAGGTCCTTTAGTAGGTAGAGCAGCCAATGTTCTTAACTTTCCAGCCCAAGAGTTACTGTTACCCCACTAACAAGACTGATTCCTAAGTAAGTCAACATACTTGTGAAAGCCTATTACCAGCTAGAAAACGCACCTAGTGAGATTGGGTTTTGGAATGAAGAACAAATGAAGTACTTGGTTTCTTTGAGAGTTATCGCTTAGTAACTATACCACAGTATTGAAAGGAAACACACATTTGATTTTGGGTGAGGAATTTTGTACCTAGGATCTGTAGGCTTAATGTCACAGTTGGATACTCATTTTTCTGCAGTGATGGGAGTTGAATCCAGATGCTCATACATGGTGGCGAGGTGTTCTCCACTGATCCCCAGCCTCACAAAATAAAATATACAATACTTTAGGATAGGAGGTAGAAATGCCTCATTTAAAGATGTAGTTGATACCTATATCATGAAGGAGGCCAGCCTAGTCAGGAACCCCAAAAAGAACCAAACAACCAGCTGGTTGAGGAATGTATGTAGCAAATCACTGTAGTAGAATAATTCAGGACCAGATCAAGCATGTATTACAAACCATCTTGACAGAATTATGATAAAAGGTTGACTGAACCTTTAAGAATAATGACTTCCAGCAGAGCATGGTGGTACAGCTTTTAATCCTAGCAATTGATGTGGCAGCCGTGTGTTCCGTGCCAGCCAAGGCAACACCAAGAGACCATGTCTCAAAACGAGAAGAATTGGATAATAGCCTTCTTTCTCTAGACATTAAGAAAAATTGTAGTTTGAGTATCATTTAAAATTGTATTTATTTTTATGATTAGTAAAATTTAAGTATTAAAACCACTAAATTCTGGGTAAATATTTTTAGTTTGTGGATGTTTTAATGTAATTAATTAGAAATGTTGCCATTGGGTTGTAAAGGTCAAAGTATTCTACCTAGTGTTTAATAATACTTTAAAAGCCTTTTACTTGTTATGCATTATATAATAAATATTGGGAAAATATTACAGACCCTGCTCTCGGAGTTTGTGAAGAGTGAGATACTTGAATTTCCTGTTACTCCAGCTAGTTGTCTTGTGTTCCACTATCCTATAGAGAAAACAGATATTAACATCCTTAAAATGTGCCTAAGCTCTGGTTTCATATCTCTGTAGTGTGGGGCGCACGTTCATATGCCTGAGGAGGATATTGTATATGCTGCTCTACCATGTGCCACCTTAGTCCCCTGAGATACAGGATCTGTCACTGAACCTTGGCTAGCAACCCCAGGTGGTCTTCTCTCCATTCTTGAACAGTACAGAATTACAGGATCATTGATGGACACACTCCTCATTTCATAAGTGCTGGGACTTCACAAACTCTCGATTCCCCAAGTGTTAGGATTCCTGGCATCATTCTTCCATTATTTTATTCCACAAACAAGCCAAGCTTCTTTCTACTTGCTGTGTTAACCTTCCAAGTATCATCCTAACAGCATTCTAGATACTTTGCGAATGGGATAAATAATTCTAGGGTCTTTTCATATATTTGGCATTTTCAAGAGGTTTTATTCTTTGCTCCCCTGGTATTATCATCTGGTAACTGAGACCATTTTTATTTTCAGCCCAAGCACCAGATCTATAGTCTTATTTATTTCTGTATTTGGAAACAAGGGGAATAATAAAATTACTTGCATTAAGTGGCATTTATTGAATTTGAACATTTTTACAAAAAAAAAAGTCCTCACAGAAAGTCAGTTTTCAACCTTTAATTAGAATCATTTAGTTGGCTTAGTTGGCATATAGCAATACAGGTTACTGCCAATGGGCCAACACATAGCCAACAACAACAATAACTACTTTTATTAAATCTCCACCTGGAATTTTAACTAGGTCTACTTTTGAACTAATCAGAGGACAGCTCCAATCTGCTTTTAGCACTTTTAGTTCCTATGACACACACTAACAGTTGATCTCAGTCAGGCACATGATTATGACATTTGTTATTCAACTAAAGTTCCTATATCAGATCTTTAATATGATGAATATAAATGAGCTAGCAAGGTGTGCAGTAACATAGCCAGTTAACAAAGGTTAGTACCTGAGACACCTTGATTCCTCAAAGACCATTCCTTACCAGTTGTACATGTTTTTGTGGTGGAAAGCTGTTTGCATTTTGGATTAAAAAATCAAATTGCTAAAAAGGTGGCTTAGTTAAGAGCTCTGGCTCCTCAGAGGACCCAGGGTTGATTCCTAGCACCCACATAGTTGCTCACAACCATCCACAAGTCACATACGTGCATTCTGGTAAGACACTGATACACAAAATAAGTAAATCTTCACTGTTTAGGTCTGTGTGACTGTCTCATAATGATATAGGCAGTGTTAGAACTTACCTAGGATGCTTAGGATATGCAAAGCTCTGGGTTCAGTCCACAGGATAACACAACATTTAAAATAAAAGCTTTTAATTAAAGGTATTTTCACATTAGCACAGTTTTTATAATCATCACCAAGTCAGAAATATCATGGCTGGTGAGATGACTTGCAAAAGGGTCTGCTATACAGGCCTGGCATCCTGAGTTGAAGTTCTAGAACCCATACTGGAAGGGCAGACTGGATTCTGCAAGCTCGTACTCTTGCATACATGGGGCGTGTGCATTGTTACATTTGTGTAGCACATAGTTAGATTTAGGGCATTGATTTTATAGACCATAGGAAAACCAAAGTAAAATATGTTATTGTCACTTCACCTGGAGTTTGTATGCTCAGCGTGCAGTGGATACACATACTAGGAGGCCTCTTATTTGGCCTGCATCATAAAGAAAGAAGATCCAGGAAGAAAGCACTGTTCTTGGGTGGATGGTTCTGGTGCAGCTTGTAAATAAACTCAATGTGTCCTTTTCAGATCTGAATGGTGCACTACTCTCAGGGCCTGATGGTGATAGGACCTTGAATACAAATTTATTGCCTGAAGCCTGCACTGGTCAAGATGCAGGAGATGCTGGTAGGTACAGAAAGATATTTTGGCAAGAATATATCTGAGAGGTTACTCTACTATAGATTCTTGGCTAGTTTGAATGCTTCCAGTTAGAGACCAGTCTGAGGTGACTTTAGAGACTTGGTAAATGTTAATTGGTATTTTTGGTTTTGTTTGAGGGTGGTGTCTGACACATGGCCTTTAGGAGAACCTGCATTCATGCCACACATGCGTGCACACACGTACAGTTCATCATAAAAATAAAATTAAAAAACCCATAAAAGTAAAGAAAAATGTTGATAAATTTTAAATAGTGATATTTAAAGCAGTTTTACTTTGGGGAAACATTGAATATAAAGTCAAAAATTACATGACTATTGTAAATAAATAAATTGATAGAATTGAACAGAAATCTATTTTGTAACCCTATAAAAATAAATCTCCCTAAAGGTTCTTTATTACTACATGTGTGTGTGTGTGTGTACATGCCTGCCTTACCAAGAAGAAAGAGTATCTACCTTTAAGATTAAAAAAAGAAATACTATTTATTTTGTCTGTACATGTTCTGGTACTGAGAATACTAGTACTGATCAGAATACATCTGGAAGTTGGTTTTCTCTACTCTGTGGGTACCAGCAACCCCAGTCAGATGATATGGCTTAGCAGCAAGTGGCTTTACATTGAGCCATCCCACGGGCTTCTTGTATATTAATGGTGTATGCAGAAAAGCATGGAATTTAAATTTTTTTTTTAAGTATAATTCTTGCATTGTCAGTTTACTCATGGTTTTAAATATATCTATATGTTGTGAGTACCATTTGAGTGTATTGATAGGTTTAATATGGTTCCTAAGGTCAATTTTTGAAGTATTTTGAACAAATCAAAAATATCAGGTACATGCTATCTTCTTAAATAAATTTATTTAACAAATAAGTAAAGGGCATGTGTGTTTTGGTCATTAGAAGCACAAAGTTCTGCTGTCTAATGCCCTGCTAGTAACGGATCTGTTACTTTACTTAGCTAAATATGAATCATAAAGCCCCAGCTTAGGTAAGAAGTATGAAAGTGGAAACTGACAGGCTGCCATCCCCATTCCGTAATGTAGTGCATTACAAATAAAAAAAATGTCAAATTTGTTTTGAGACAGTTTTTCTGTGTAGCCCTGCCTCTTCTGGAACTCACTACAGATAACCAGTCTGGCCTTGAACTCAAGGGCACAATGCCTCCACCTATGGAATTGTAGGGTTAAAGGTATATACCAGCACCCAAAGATTCTTTCAAAACTTTCTTCTATATATTCTTTTACCAAAGAAAATCTTAAAAGAAAATACAGATAGCACCCTTTCTCAGAAGGACTTGGGACTAGATGGGTTATAAAGGGTAGAGTCAGGTCACAGTACTGTGCGTGGCCTTTGTGATAGAAGCAAGAAGCAGCAATAGAGGTTGGCATCTCTCATCTAAAAACTTAAAATGCACCCACATCAAGTTTTTGAGCAGCAACATGATATTCTTTAAAAAAAAAAAAAAATTGACCTGTGAGCATTTGGGATTGTGGATTTTTAGAGATATTCTACCTGTATTACTATATGAATAAGGTCTGTGAATGCCTATATTGCAGGCAAGTTAGCTTTTAAAGTGCCTTGCAGTGGGAGTTTATTTACTATTACTACCAGGAAAAACAGAAGTCATTATTGGAACAGAGTAGCCCAAAGGGGTGGTTGGAAAGAAGGGTTTCATCGGGTCTGTTAGAGTGTAAACTTGTCACTGCTAGGTTGGTAGCTCTTGTTCCTCACAGCCTGACAGGCTTTGACTTAATTAGCTTGGTTTTGGTTTGTACCAGTTTTGAAACAGGGTCTCTTCTTACTCTGACTTTGTCTCAGCCTCCCAGCATTGAGGTCGTACTGTTTTATGGGAGATATGGGGTACAGGTGGGTGATGTCATTCTTCACCACAAAGCAAGTTCAAAGCCAGCCTGGACTGCTTAAGGCCATGTCTCAAATCAGAGAAAAAAATGGAATTGCTGTGGCTGAGTATGGGAACTGAATCTAGGGCCTCGTGTTTTGGTTCAGGTTTTGGAGGAAAGAGAGTGGAAAGGAATTGGGTAGTTTTTTGAGACTGGGCCCATAGCTGACTCTTAATTCAACCCTTCAAGTGCTAGGATACAGGTGTTGAGCCGGCACACATGTAGCTTTATTTAGTTATATGTTAAGATAGCCTGTCATTGTTCTTACAATTGTATTTTATTTTCTCTGGCTCTAATTAAGAGATTTTCCCAACATTACTTTTAAATCACTTTTCAATTGCACTAGGAGCATCACATGATTTCAAGTATGGTCTGATGCCTGGTCCTTCAAGTGATTTCAAGTATGAGTTGCTACCAAGTACTTCAAATGACTTCAAATACAGATTGCTATCGGGTGCTTCAAATGATTTCAAGTATGGATTATTGCCAGAATCTTGGCCCACACAAGAAACGTGGGAAAATGGCAAGTATTGGTCAACTAAACAACTACAAAATTTTAAAGTTCCATGACTAACCACTTCCAAGCTGTGTTAATAATTGCTATTCCTTCATGGCTAGCCATAGTATTGATTGGTGGTTTATCTTTAATCAGTACCTTTTTTTCCCTTTCAGGTGACTCATCTCTAATCATGAACAAGTTAAAATGCCCTCATTGTAGCTATGTAGCCAAGTACAGACGAACACTAAAGAGGCACTTGCTCATTCATTCTGGAGTAAGATCATTCAAGTGTGAAATTTGTGGAAAGATGTTTACTAGAAGAGAGCATGTAAAAAGACATTCCCTGGTGAGTGACTTGAAACCCTGCTGATGCAAAGGGCATTTTAAGGCATTTTACTTGCAAATTTAAAGACCAACACTAAGCTGCTTTAAACAGACTTATTCTTGAGCTGATATTGTACTTCATTTGGAAATGTTAATTAACTGTCCATTCATTACTAGTTGTATGGCTTAATTTGAATGGCTCAAATGCATTCTTTATCTGTACTATTCTTATATTGAATTTTTCTTCTTTGAATTAGGTGCATAAAAAGGATAAGAAATACAAATGCATGGTGTGTAAGAAGATCTTCATGTTAGCAGCCAGTGTTGGAATAAAACATGGATCTCGACGCTATGGAGTATGTATGGACTGTGTAGATAAATCACAGCCAGCAGGGCAAGAAGCTATAGATCAGGGACAAGATACAGAGTTCCCTCGGGATGAAGAGTATGAGGAAAATGAAGGAGGTGAGCCCGATGAAGAGCTGGTTGAAGACATGCAAGATCAGAACGACGCACCTCGATGGGATGAGCCAGGAGGCGTATATGTCTCTGGATGATTAGTTGACCTACTATATTCCTCAAGAATGCTGCATTGGACATACTATGAATCGACAATTCGGATTGTTGAACTTGAAGGCTTGCAAAATATGGTACATGCTGGATGGTAGTTACGTTGCTGTGAAAACTGTAGGGTTAAAGCCTTATAGCAAAAAAAAATTTTTATATTTGCACAGGACTATACAGCAAACAACCATGTGGTTGGATACATGGAGTCCTCACATATTTCAGTCAGTTATCAAAGTAAAATATTTTTATTTATAGGATATACAGTTAACTGTTTGGGTTGTATGAAAATAGAGTACTTGTCCTTTACAGAGCTTGTGTACATTTATGTGCCACTTTAACAGAAATGAAGAAAACCCATTTATGGAAGAGCAGTGACAGCTGACCCAGTCTCTGTCAGTCAAACCACTCAGGCTAGTTTGTACTAGTAGAGTTACGTTTCTATTTTTATTTTATTAATTTTATTTTTTTTTAATACAGATTTTCAGTGAGGGGCTTTTTCAACCCCATTGGTTCTATTTTGTTTTTTTTTTTTTTTTCATTTTTATGCTTCATGACTTAAGTTATGAAGTCTCTTCTAGATATTATTTCTTAATTTCGTGCTGATAGGCATGTTTATAAGAACTGGAGAGGTAATTTATTGGAATAAACTAACTGACTCCCCGTCCCCCCTCCCTTTTTTGACATGAATTTTACTACATTCACAAATGAAGAATGATGTTACAAAGTTACCATGGTGAAGCTGACAAATACCACTAAAATGATTATGACTTAGAAGTAACTTTCTCCTGCTGCTTTGATCTGATAAATGGTTACTATATGATGTTTTCTGACATGGGTTTTGGTTTTGGGTATTGGTTACTTTGGCACCATTCTTGTTTGCCTCTTATATTTTTGCCAGTGTACTATACCTCAGCCTTATTTGAAATACAAAAATCTAATTGATGAATAGTCATAGAAAAATACGTAAAATGATTTGTTTGATAATTCATCCTCCATGTCCAGTTTGGTTAGCGTGTTATGCAATATAAGTGAAATATCAGGTTTTTTCTCCTGTGCCCTTTTTTATCATTAAAATGAACACAAAATGTGCATTCTCTTTTGTTTCATACTTACTGGGATGTTGAGTGTTTTAAATTGTGGCTGATAATATAGTTTTCCATTCCTTAAAGTCACCACACCTTGATGAAATCTTTATAGTCTCCATGATTCAGCAGTCCACAAAATACAAGTAAAATGTTGAGAGCCTTTATTGTTGCATTATCTAAATTCTTCAGGAGTCAGAGTTATTCATGCAGTTGAAATTGTTTAGTTTGTGTAGCCAGGTGACCAAGGACTGAGCAGACAGTGGCACGCACAGCAGCTTTTGACATGCTAACGTGACATGTATCAGGAGCATATTATATATATATAAAAATGGAGAGACGTCATATTTTCAGCTTTCTTTTAAATACAAATTGAGTATATTTTGCTATTTTATATCAAGTAACTAAATTAAGACAGTTGTGTGGAAGAGACCACAGAGCTGCTTTGACAGATAAAATCTTTTGGTGCTCCATCTGGTCAAAGTTGAAAAGTTGATTTCCTTTTTAAAGAGACAAACCTCATCATTGCCTCTGATTTCAACAGAATAACGGTTTGATAGTGGACAGTGGCTTTCTGTGTGGATAGATCAGATGAAATACTCTGAACTGTATGGTACTCTGCCTCCCTCGGGGGATGGCAGGCGGGGAGTTTCATTGGATTTTTGTTTGACATGAAGAGTACACCTTATTCTCTGTGTTTGAAACAAATGAGTGAAATGTAACTCTAGTAAAGTCCAAAGTAGGCATAGTTGGGCAGAGATATTATGAATGAAAAAATATTTTAAATGTAAAATGTTCTGCTCTGTGAATATGTAAGTGTAGTATAAAGATTTCTTTCATCCCATCTGTCCCCTTCCTCTAAAATAAACCATAGTTTACAATTGCTAGATCTGTCTATATATAAATATATATTAAAGAGCAAATATATATATTTAAAAAAGATCACCTAAATCTGCTTTATTAGACAGTGGTTCACTTATTGCATAGAAACTGGACTTGGCTTTACATTTTTAATGTACTTTATTTTACTCGAGATATGACCTTATCTTGAAACAGAATTTCCTTTATTAAATCATTTATGTATATCTGGTAAATTATGACCAAATTTTTGTTAGATTGCATACAGTGAATTGAAATACACATTTGGTACACTACGGGATTGTTGTGCTTTTGTTTGGTTTTAGTTGGAAACAGGTTTGATGTAGATAACTTGTTACTGTTAATTTAAAATATTCTATAAATGTCCATTGCCTTTTATGTCGTGTTGTGACAGATTTGGCTATATTTTTAGTCATCTGAAATATACTTTAAAAGTTTGTTTTTAGGTAATCCAAAGGAAAAAAAATGTTTATACTCTTGAATATATATTTGCCTCAGCCTATATAAAAGTTTCTTTGAAGTAAAGACACTTCACCAGAAACAGAGTTGACAGATTTTTCTACTTGCCGACTGCCTAAGTTATTTTGTTTCAGTCTTGAGGGGTGGCCTTTTCCCTTCTAGACTTTTTTTTAAAGATAGTTTAGTACTAAGGTATACTACTGGACGTTTCTATTTTTTTAAGTATATTCCTTTTCTGACAATACAACTTCAGGAAGTTGATAAAATCTCTAAGAGCTTTTGATTGGTCTCAGAATGGTAATGGATTGAATACTCAGAATTTTATCTGAAAGTCTGGCAGAGTTATGTTGTACATTTGGTGAAGTTTTTCATGTAATTTATATTTTAAATAAAATATTTTTAGAGTTTTTAATTTTAATGAAGGGGAAGAACATACACTTTCATACTCCACAGTGGTGATACTGTCATAAATTCAGATCATGTGCTATTCTCCCAGACAGTTTCTTACATATGGTCTCTCATTTGTCAAGGTTCTTGACTCTCATTTTTTTTTGTTAGACAGGTTGCTAAATTTTGTGTGTGTGTGTGTGTGTGTGTGTGTGTGTGTGTGTGTGTGTAGTACTGGAAGAGGAAACTGGACAATAACAAGTAGCTCTGGATTTGGGGCAAAAATACTATTTGGCTTAAGTAGAGCCATCCTAAGATTTGACTAAGATTGAGTTTATTGATTGCAGTTTACAGAATACCCAAGCACAGTGAGTACACAGAGCGTATTAGTTGTTTAATAATAAATATGAACCAAGAGGAAAAGGTAAGAGCTGGTAGAAAGGGAGAGATCAGGGAGAAGGGTCTGAGGATGGGGTGTGTGCATGGTGCCATGACAGGAGGCTCTGGGACTCGGCACATGCGCTTTGTGGTTGGAGCATTCTCTGAACATGAGATGGAGATTCGCTCTTTGGTTTATGACTCTGAAACACCCACTTTTTGGTATGCCCACACTTTGTCGTCTGCCTTATTTTATCTAACCTATAAGGTAGGTGCTATTCTCTTTTACAAATACGGAAAGGCTCAGAGAAACTCAGACACTTGCCTAAATCACTGCAGCTTTCTAGAGCAGGGATCAATCAGTCTGGTTCTGAAGCCCTGGCTCTTCAGGAGGCTCTCTTGATGCCTCATAAAACAATTTTTTTTTTGGTAAATTTCTATTCTCCCTATGAAATGG
Organism: Micromys minutus; assembly: GCF_963924665.1. Lineage (NCBI taxonomy): Eukaryota > Metazoa > Chordata > Mammalia > Rodentia > Muridae > Micromys > Micromys minutus. The sequence continues at coordinate 13,769,998 of NC_137984.1, forward strand.
CTGTTAGGAATTTTGTTTTCTTCTGGGAGTTGCTTTTGTCACTTTGACTTAAACACACCTCACTTTAGTCTTTTGTGAGTGGGCTGTGATATTTTCACTTTTAAAAAGGATGGTTTTTTTAATATGAAAAACTAGATATAAGCCCCAGCTTGTGCTGTTCAGCCACCCGGATCCTTAAGCTTAACTATGGTACCTAATCTACGCAGTTAGAACAGGTGTTTTCTTCGTCCGTTTAGGATTTAAAGTAGAAGTATTTATTTTGTCTCTTCCCTATCCGTTATATCCCAGACTTCAAGGGACATTGAACAAGGTAGTTTAAAACATGTGAAGGATAAGCACACGTTGAAAGATGTTTTCTCGCCCTGAATCTTAGGGCACCAGATTTGGAATACAATAGCTGTTGAACAAAATGGGCCTTTTAGAAAGGCATGATTGAGGCCATCGTGATATGGGAGAAACAGCATCTGAAACACTGTAAACAGAACTCTTCTGCCTGCTGTTGTGAAAGCTCTCTGCCAGGATCTTTTACAAAGACCAATTTTCTTTTTTAAATGTAATTTACCTACCTAATATTTAAATGTCCTGAGACATGTATGTAAACTTCCAAAACCTGTTTGTCTGTGTATTTAGAAAATACACAAGAATCTTTATCAAACTTAAAATATAAACTTGTGAGCACTAAACTGCTTCTGGCTTTGTGAATTTTATTGGAATTTAATTCTGATTTATTTGCAGGTATGCTAGTTTAGACTCATTGGGTAAACTTGGACATCCAAATACCTTTGTACTTGAAGTTTACAAGTTTGGATTGAATTCTGATGAGGATTTTCTGTTTGGGTTTTGTCTTTGGTATGGAAGTACAAGAATGAGTAAAACTACTTCTCAGTCCTCTTTGCAGGAATCTTTACTAATAGATAGCAGTGACTTGTATTCATTATACTTTTTAGGAGTTTTATAGGATTTAAAAAACATCCAAAAGTTCTTGTAATAACATTCATGGGTTCTCTTGGAAATGGGGTTGGAATTCAGGTGAAGAAGCACTATCACATATACTGTGTATTAGACAAATAACTTGTAAATAAGTAAATATCTAAGATTATAAATTTAAAGTCTGAAGATTTGCTTACAGTGCTGCGCACAGCAGTTTATGTTGCCTACTTCTCTTTGGATAAACCTCACTTGCTATGCACATAAGCCAAACTCAGACTCAAGGTCCTGTGTCTCAACCTCTGAATTCCAGGATTACCGATTTCATCCACAACTCCCAGCTTTTTTAGTTACTAGTAGGACAGAAGTCAGTGATGGGCAAAGAAAGATGGGGTTGGGGTGAGGGAGGCATGTTACATATGTCACGGTGAACCATCAGGTATGGGATTAAGATGTGTTCAGTGTGGTTTCAAGAGGGAATGATTTAGGAGCATTTAAGATTAAAAAGCAGTTTTGAAGTTGATGAAAGATGAAATGGGTTGGGGGCAGTTCCACTACTGGCTGTTGTAGGTGAATAAAAGACTAGTTGACAACCACCCTGCTAAAGCAGTATTGGCCAGATAAAACTCATTGCTTCACTGAGTCTTAATACTTTTTAGCGAGTAGGACCATGATAAGTTGCCAACTTGCTTAGTACATGAAGTAAAATTGATAAAATTGTGTACTGTGTGTGCAAATGTTTTAAGAAAGCTAACAGGAAACATCAAGGCCGCCATAGGAAAATGCTGTGTAAGCTCACTACAAATTACTGTCATAGTAGGAGCTGACAACAAAATTATTGGATTTATGACAAAATGGTTTTAGAACTGAGCTAGGCATGGTGGCTCACATTAACTCCAGCCTCCCTGGAGGCAGAAACCACAAGATCTCTGTATGAGGCCAGCCTGGTCTAAATACTAGGCTTTAGGGCAGCCAAGACTACACAGCATAGAGAATTCTTTAGTTTCAGAGTTTAGTCTTTGGTGTGATCATCGCTATAAAAGTAAGTTCTAGAGTTATTAAATCAAACTGGAGACAATCTAAAGCAAACTAGGAGGCTCCAGGCTAGCTCTGTGGAGTCCTCCCCTAACCATAGTGCAGAAGGTGAGGCATGCCTGAGTCTTTGGCAGTTTTTCTCAGAGCAACAGTGGCTCCTAACAGCAAGCTGTCTTCCTTACACTACATCTTCCTTACCACCTGTCTGTCTCTTCACAATATGGTCAGTCTTAAAATTTGGCAATAAAAAAGGTACTAACTTTCAGTTTAATTAGGTATCTGCTAGATCTCAGTGGGGGACAGAAGTCTGATTTCTTGGCACACATATCACAGCAGTTACTGAGAGGATAAAGCAGTCTGAAGAGAGTAGAAAACTGAGCCAAGCAGGACCCGAGAGCTTAGTGCAGTGACATGACAGTTTCAGGGCCCAGGACTCCCGAAGCCTCAATTCGGTATATCTCTTCACGGTGGAAGTGCTGCCGGAAGTGCTGCCGGCTGTGAAAGGTGGTCACTTGAGCCCTGGAGGTTCCTTTTTCTATCAAGACTAGAACACGGGTGACCAGCCATACTTCAAGATGAAATGACCAAACAACCTGCGGCAAACAGCATTTGTCATTTCCATGTACACATTGTTAACATTTAGAACACTTCAAAGGATTAACCATTTGCTGCAAAACTATTTGACCAGGTATTAAATCTTGTCATATTTTGTCATGTGAGAGTTAACCCGTTAGGTCAGCCCCATGTTCTTTAAATTGTGTGTGTACAAGCACAGATGGCAGTGGTCCATATGAAAGTTAGCCATGAAAGACTAACTTCCTGCTTTTATGTAGGTCCCAGGGGTTAAAAAGATCTTTATTCACTGGGTCAACTCCGGCCATTGTTTGAAGTTCTTGAGACAGGGTCTTCAGCTGCAGCTAGCCCAGAATGGCTGTGAAGCTCAGGCTGGGCTGGAGTTCATAGCTCCCATAATGCTAGGAATACATGGGTGCACCACCACACTCTACTCTCACACCCTTAATCATCAAATATCCGATCACTTCTAATTATCTTGACGTGTGCATCCTTAGAAGTCAGTGTTTTCCTTTTTACTCGGGATTCTGATCAGTGTAGAAACTAGCAGACTAAAGAAATAAATAAACGAGTGAACATGAGATGCAGTCTAATGCTGACCAGCCCAACCATTGGGTCACAGTTGTATACTGAAAATGCCATATCTCTGTAACCCCTTCCTCTCCTTTGTAGGGCTGGAAATCTGTGTGGGAAAGGGCGGCACCATCAGCTAACAAGCATAAAACCTTCACTATCACAGCATTAACTGAGCAATGGGACCTTAATAGGGAACTGATGGTTCTGTGACCTGACGTCCAGTATGTTTCCCTGTCTTGACATCCTGGTTCCCAAGAAAGAAATCACAAATGTGTCCAGTTCAGAAATAAATTTAGAACTCGAGATCTTTACTTGCTGACAGGGATCTTTCTAATATACCCAGACTGTCTCAGAACTGGATGCAATCCCTCTGCCTCAGCCTCCTGAATGCTAGAATTGCAAATGTAAACCAATACACCTGGGAGGGGGGTGTGGAACCCAGAAGTACCTTCCTCCCCCAAATGGGCCTTTCCTTTTGAGACACCATCTCTTGCTAAACGTGGCTACTCTGCATGTTAGGGGTCTGGATTTGGAAACACTTTGCCAGCAGCCTTTCTTCTTTTTGTTAAGGTCCAGCTGTGATTGAGTACTGTATGCTGACACTCATATGAGGCTCTCCTTAATATCCACTCATGAAGTGATATTTACTTTATGATTACCAAAATGAATCAGAAATCTCTTTCCAGATGTACTGCTCCTGTTGTAAGGCCACACCAAGGACTCCCATATTCTGTTGAGGTGTCAATAAATACATGCTGATATTTTAAAGCTGAGACAGGATCTTGCCACATGTTCATTTAAAACGTTTTAAAATTGTGATGGGGCATGCCAGTAAACCGGCACAAGTGGGTAGAGGCCGAAGGATCAGGAGTTCCAAGTATTTAACCCGTAATGAGTTATACAAGAGTTATACAATGAGGTTATACAAGACCCTGCTGGGAGAACACTAACACTAAACAAATTGTCTCACAGATTTCTCTTCATATTAATATTAAACTTAAGGACTACACTCTGGTTTCTTTCCAGATTGGGTCTTTTGCTCCTTGAAATTTAGGGGATACGGATGTAGCTCAGTAAGGATTACTTGCCTAGCATGTGCAGGCCCTGGGTTCAACCCACCCCCCAAATTTGCATGAGGTTGGTTCTAAAAGACACACAGTTCTGTTGCTGGAGCTAGAGAGATTGCTTAGCACCTTGAGTTCTTCCACAGGAGCCGGGTTCAGTGACCAGCATCATGGCAGCTCACATGCCCTATCTCAGGGCATGCGACACACTGACATACATGCAGGCCAGACACTAATGTACATTTTTAAAAAAAAGTTTTGGTGCTCTTCCATCTGATGAGACTTCTAGCAGGAGTGTCTGTAATCAGAAAAGACTTAGAATCCTGCTAGGAACATGGTCACTGGATAATGACAGAGGCTGTTTTGGGTATCACATGCTGTTCAACACATCACAGCCTATATTCTGGTGTCATCAGTTAAGTGAAATTGTCCTTGAAAAGGCTTCTAGAAGCTAATCCATCCAGTTTGCATTACTGAGCATTAGGAATAGCTGCATCCATTAACACTGCTTTATTTGGCCCCGTAGAATTGGTCATCCCAGCTTGGTTCAAATGGTACATGCCTGGAATTCCAGCTACGTCCAAGGCTGAGGCAGAAGGACCTAGTGTGAGGAGTTTGAAGCCAGCCTGGGCTACATAGACCCAATACAAAGAAGAATAAAAGATGCAGATTCCTACCATTCTTTATCAGTTCTATTGACCACGATGTTTAATCTTTGACTTCTCCCTGACCTCTCTTAAAGAGCTCATACATATTTAGATGACAAGACATAATGTCATTTTGTGCACACAGGATCCTGAGGCATAATCCTCAATTAGGTAATAGTTCCTTAGTTTCTATTGGGCATTCTTAAAGCTTTGTATTTGACTCCATTACAGTGAACTGATGATTTTCATGGCAAAGCCATTCAGAAAAACCAACTTCTGTCTGGGGACTATCTCAGAGGCTGGAATGTTTGGCTAGCCTGCACAGAGCTCTGAGTTTGATTTCTAACACCAGAAACCCAAGCATGATTGTGCACAATTGTAATCAGTGCACAGTATGAAACTGAAGGCAGGAAGGCCTACAGCATTCAGAGGGCTGTGTCGAAAGGTAGAAGCCAACCAGTGCCCAGCTGAATTGGTGTGTCTCTTACAACTATAATGGGAAGAACATTTCATGAGTGCCTCACACCATGTCATTATAGCTGAGAATCCTCAGTAATTCTTCCTCGAACCAAGTCAAGTAGAAATCTGTCTTCTGGAACTCCCACCCAGTAACCCTTCCTCCCATCTCCAGAAGTCTCTGTTGGACCTGGTGTTTTCTCCTGTTTAACAGTGGAATCAGGCCCTTCCAGTCTGAACCTGAGCCCTGAGAAGACCTTGGGCGTTGGCACTACACTCATTCCCACGACACCCAGAGGAGGTTCGTCACCCAGGTACCCTAACAAGCCCAAAATCACAGGAACACAGGTGTGCTAACAGGCCTAGGATCACAGAGGAAGGTAGACTCCAAAGAGAATGGACACACCTAAGAGCACTGGAGCTCTGACACACTAAAGGACATTAGGAGCTTGATCACACTAAGACTCCAGTATCTCAGAGGCAGCTTGATTCCCAGGAGCTCTGACACACTCAGGATCCCAGGATCAGAGGATTCCAGAATCACAGGATCATAGAGACACCTGGACTCTGAGGACACAATCAGGATCTCAAGAAGGACAGGCTCCAGTCAGAGACAGCTAGTGCAAGTAGCACTAGAGACAACCAGATGGCAATAGGCAAGACCAAGAACATAAGAAACAGAAGCCAAGGCAACATGGCATCATCAGAACCCAGTTCTCTCACTACAGCTATTCCTGGATACCCCATCACATCTGAAAAGCAAGATTTGAACTTAAAATCATTTCTCATGATGATGATAGAGGATCGAGGAAGGACATGAATAACTCCTTTAAAGAAGTACAGGAGAACACTACCAAACAGGAGAAGGAAGTGGAAAAACCCATCAAGGATCTAAAAATGGAAATAGAAACCATAAAGAAATCACAAAGGGAAATAACCATAGAGATAAAAAAAAAAAAACCCAAGAAAAGAGATCAGGAAGCATAGATGTAAGCATCACAAACAGAATACAGGAGATAGAAGAGAGAATCTCAGAGGCAGAAGATACCATAGAGAACATTGATACAACAGTCAAAGAAAATGCAAAAAGCTCCTAAGCCAAAACACCAGGAAATCTAGGGCACAATGAGACAACCAAACCTAAGAATAATAGGAATAGAAGAGAGTGAATATTTCCAACTTAAAGGACCAGTAAATATCTACAAAATTCTGGAAGAAAAACTTCTCTAACCTAAAGAAAGAGATGAACATGAACATACAAGAAGCCTACAAAACTCTAAATAGAATAGACCAGAAAAAAATATTTTTCCTGTCACAGAATAGTAAAAACACCAAATGCACAAAACAAAGAAAGGATATTAAAAGCAGTAAGGGGGAAAGGTTAAGAAACATACAAAGGCAGACCTATCAGAACTACACCAGACTTCTCAACAGAGACCATGAAAGCTACAAGATCCTGGGCAGATGTCATTCAGACCCTAAGAGAACACAAATGCCAGCTCAGGTTACTATAACCCACAAAACTATCAATTACCATTGATGGAGAAACCAAGATATTCCATGACAAAAATAAATTTACACAATATCTTTCCACAAACCCTACAAAAAATAATAGATGAAAATCTCCAACACAAGGAGAGAAACTACACCCTAGGAAATGCAAGAAAACAATCTTCTTGCAACAAACTCAAAAGAAGATATCCACAAAAGCATAATTCCACCTCTAACAACAAAAATAACAGGAAACAACAATCACTATTCCTTAATATCTCATAACAATGGACTCAGCACCCCAATAAAAAGACATAGACTAACAGATAAGTCAAATAAAGAAATTGAAGACTTTTTAAATTTAATGAAAATGAAGGTACAACATACCCAAACTTATGGGACACAATGACAGCAGTGCTAAGACGAAAACTCATAGCTCTGAGGGCCTCCAAAAAGAAACTGGACAGAGCACACACTAGCAGCTAGACAGCACACCTGAAAGCTCTAAAACAAAAAGAAGCAAATACACCCAAAAGGAGTAGAAGGCAGGAAATAATCAAACTTAGGGCTGAAATCAACCAAGTGAAAACAAAAAGAATCAACAAAACAAGGAGCTGGTTCTTTGAAAAATCAACAAGATAGATAAACCCCTATCCAGACTAACCAAACATAACAGGAACAAATTAGCAAAATCAGAAATTAAAAGGGAAATATAACAACAAATACAGAGGAAATTTCAAAAATCATCAAATCCTACTGCAAAAGCCTATACTCAACAAAACTGGAAAATCTGGATGAAATAGACAATTTTCTAGACAAATACCAGGTACCATACTCTTCTAATTATTTCACAAAATAGAAACAAAAGGAACAATACACAATTCCCTCTATAAAGCCACAATTACGCTCACACCTAAACCACACAAAGACTCAACAAAGAAAGAGAACTTCAGACCAATCTCCCTTATGAACATTGATGCAAAAATACTCAACAAAATTCTTGTAAACTGAATACAAGAACACATCAAAACAATCATCTATCATGATCAAGTAGGCTTCATCCCAGGGATGCAGGGATGGTTTAATACATGAAAATCCACCAACATACCCCACTATATAAACAAACTCAAAGGAAAAAAAACACATAATTATCTCATTAGATGCTGAGAAAGCACTTGACAAAATTCAACATCTCTTCATGTTAAAGGTCTTGGAAAGATCATGAATTCAAGGCCCATACCTATACATAGTAAAATCAATATACAGCAAACCAGTCGCCAAAATCAAACTAAATGGGGAGAAACTTGAAGCAATCCCACTAAAATCAGGAAGTAGACAAGGCTGCCCACTCTTTCCCTACCTATTCAATATAGTACTCCAAGTCCTGGCCAGAGCAATTAGACAACAAAAAGAGATCGAAGGGATAAAAATTGGAAAGGAAAAAGTCAAAATATCACTATTTTCAGATGATATGATAGTATACTTAAGTGACCCCAAAAATTCCACAAAGGAATCCAAAACTTGATAAACAACTTCAGTAAAGTGGCTGGATATAAAATTAACTCAAACAAATCAGTAGCCTTCATCTACTCAAAGGATAAACAGGCTGAGAAAGAAATTAGGAAAATGACACCCTATACATGACACCCTTCATAATAGTCATAAACAATATAATACCTTGGTGTGACTCTAAGCAAGGAAGTGAAAGATCTGTATGACAAGAACTTCAAGTCTCTGAAGAAAGAAATTGAAGAAGATCTCAGATAGAAAGATCTCCCATGCTCATGGATTGGCAGAACTGAGGTTGTAAAAATGGCCATCTTGCCAAAAGCAATCTACAGATTCAATGCAATCCCTATCAAAATTCCAACTCAATTCTTCACACAGTTAGAAAAAGCAATTTGTAAATTTATTTGGAATAACAACCCAGGATAGTGAAAACTACTCCCAACAATAAAAGAACTCCCAGGAGAATCACCATCCATGACCTCAAGCTGTAGCAATAGTGATAAAAAACTAAGGTATTGATGCAGAGATTGGCAGATAAACCAATGGAATAGAATAGAGGACCCAGAAATGAACCCACACACCTATCGCCACTTAATCTTTGACAAAGGAGCTAAAACCATCCAGTAGAAAAATGATAGCATTTTCTACAAATGGTGCTGATTCAATTGGAGGTTAGCATGTAGAAGAACGCAAATCAATCCATTTTCATCACCTGTACAAAGCTCAAGTCCAGGTGAATCAAGGACCTCCGCATAAAACCTGATACACTGAAACTAATAGAAGAGAAAGTGGGGAAGAGCTTAGAACACATAAGCACAGGAGAAAATTTCCTGAACAGAACACCAATGTCTTATGCTCTAAGATCAAGCATCAACAAATCATAAAATTGCAATGCTTCTGCAAGGCAAAAGACCCTTGTCAATAGGACAAAATGGCAACCAACAGATTGGGGAAAGATCTTACATTTGATAGAGTGCTAATATCCAATATATACTCTAGAAATTAGACCCAAGAAAATCAAATAACCCTATTAAAAATGGGGTACAGATCTAGACAAAGAATTCTCATCTGAAGAATATCGAGTGACTGAACAACACCTAAAGAAATGTTCAACATCCTTAGCCAGCAGGGAAATGCACATCAAAACAACCCTGAGATTCCACCTCACATCAGTCAGAATGGCTAAGATAAAAAACTCAGGTGACAGCAGATGCTGGCAAGGATGTGGAGAAAGAGGAACACTCCCCCACTGTTGGTGGGATTGCAGGCTGGTACAACCACTCTGGAAATCAGTCTGGAAGTTCCTCAGAAAATTGGACAAAGTACTACCTGAGGACCCAGTTATACCACTACTGGGCATATACCCAAAAATGCTCCAACATATAACAGAGACACATGTTCCACTATGTTCATAGAAACCTTATTTATAATAGCCAGAAGCTGGAAAGAACCCTGATGTCCTTCAACAGAGAAATGGATACAGAAATTGTGGTACATTTACACAATGGAGTACTACTCAGCTATTAAAAACAACAACTTTATGAAATAAAGGCAAATACATGGAACTAGAAAATATCACCTTGAGTAAGGTAACTCAATCATAAAAGAACATACATGGTATGCATTCACTGATATGTGGATATTAGTCCAAAAGTTCAGATTACTCAAGATACAATTCATAGACCACATGAAGCTCAAGAAGATGGATGACCAAAGAGTGGATGCTTCAGTCCTTAAAAGGGGGGAACAAGATATTGACAGAAGAAAATACAGAGACAAAGTTTGGAGCAGAGACTGAAGAAAAGGCCATCCAGAGACTGTGAGGATCTATCATATATAATGCCACCAAACACAGACAATATTGTGGATGCCAAGAAGTACTTGCTGACAGGTGCCTGACATAGCTGTCACCTGAGAGGCTCTGCCAGAGCCTGAGAAACACAGTCGGATGCTCTCAACCAACCATTGGACTGAGAACAGGGTCCCCAGTGGAAGAGTTAGAAAAAGAACTGAAGGAGCTGAAGGGGTTTGCAACCCCACAGAAAGAACAACAATATCAGCCAACCAGACCCCCAAGAGCTCCCAGAGACTAAACCACCAACCAAAGAGTACACATGGAGGGACCCATGGTTCCAGCTGCATATGTAGCAGAGGATGGCCTTGTCTGGCATCAGTGAGAGGAAGGGTCCTTGGCCCTGTGAAGGCTCAAGACCCCAGTGTAAGAGAATGCCAGGGTGGGAAGATGGGAGGGAGTGGGTGGATGGGAACACTCTCACAGGGAGGGAGAGAGTGGATGTGATAGGGAGATTCCAGAGGGGAAATCGGGAAAGGGGATAACATTTGAAATGTAAGTAAAGAAAATATGCAATAAAAAATATTTAAAACATAAAACAGTGGAATCAGGAAGAAGGGAGGGAGGAATGGTGATTTTGAGGCATGCTTAGTGCCTTAGCAGCTCATCGAACCCAGGAAAGGGTCCTCTTTCTGACAGAGAACCCCAAGCTTGCCTGTTCTTGTAATGATTTAGGCTTCACTTTGAGCCTAGGAACTGAACAGTTACTATGAAAAACGAGTGCAACCGAGAGAGGTGACTGGACAGCGCCCACAGTGGACTGGTGTGAAGCAGTGTGTTGTGATTGGACAGCGCCCACAGTGGACTCCTGTGAAGCAGTGCGTTAACTTTGTACTTGGCTATCCAGCTTAGCCTCACGTTACACTTGCAACTTGCAATCAGAATGCATGTGTGCTTTAAGAATTTCATAATTTGGTTTAATGCATAGGTTTAATACATATCCAATCACTAAATTCCTTCCAGAAGATATACTGCAGAAAAATGAGAGGCTCTCTTCTTTAATTGCATTTTAGATCAGTTGCTAAAAGAAATGAGAAGTATTTTCAGTTTTCTTATTAAATTCTTATGAAACCAAATGTCAAAGTCTCAACCCTTTTTTTTTAGTTCTTTTTCTCTTTCTTTTCTTTTGGTTTTTTTGTTTGTTCTGTTTGTTTCTTTTTGAGACAGGCTGTCCTATGTCGCTGTTCCTGGCTGACCTGGACCTCTCACTATGTAGACCAAGCTAACCTCAAACTCAGAGATCTGCCTACCACTGCCTTCCAAGCACCGGGCTTAAGGCCGCCAAGCCTGGGTCTCAGCCTGCTGCTTTTTCTCCTTTTATACGGTGCATGCACATGTGTGTGCATGTGTGTGCATGTGTGCACGAGTGTGCATGTGAGGCACACATGTGTGTGACATAATGCCTGTAAGCAACTGTTGCATGTGGCATCCGTGTCCTGTTCTGTCACTTTCCAGCCTATTCTCTTGAGACAGGGTCTCTCCCCAAACCTAGACCAAGGCTGCCAGGCAGCGATCCTGTCCCCACACCCAGCACTGCTGGGATTACAGGAACAAAGACCCATGCCTGGCCTTTTATATGAGTGTTGAGGTTTCAAACATAGGACCTTTGTTTGTTTGTACAGCAAGAATTCATCCAGGTGGCATGTCCCCAGCCTTGTTTTGGTTTTCGAGGTCTCATAGAGCTAAGGTTTGCCTTCAACTTGCTATGTTGCTGAGGAACTATTAATTTTATACTTATTCTGAAAAAAGATGTCAGTATAGACCATTCATGTCTGTCTGGTGGGAGAATGGCAGCAGGCCTGTTTCTATAGCCCGTCCTGACATTCAGTGATCAATAGCATATTTCTAAATTTCAATTTTCAAATATATGAGACAAGTTGAGCTTGGTGTTACATATCTGAGACTCCAGCACTTGGGAATCCCGAGGCAGGAGAACCTTAAGTCCAAGGCCAGACTTGGTTACATGGGAGAACCTAGATAGATAGATGGATGGATGGACGGACGGAAGGACAGACGGACAGATGGACAGACAGACAGATAAGGAAATCCCATGGTAATACTTTGCCCACATATACTTCCCAGGGTTCATTGCGCACCATTTGAAAGAGACCACCACAGACTTCATCTTTCTCTTGCTGAGGAATGGAAGACTAGGAGAAAGCCCGAGGCGATGCAGAGCAGCTGTGGGGCCACGTGGCTGAGCGGGTCTGGCTGTCGTGCCGTTTTCAGTGGTTTATGACTCAAGAGGAGCAGGACTGTAGTACCCGAGCCTTTACGACTCACGGAGACAGCAGTGGAGTTTAAGGTTCTGTGTGCTTTTCTCCAGTTCCCGGCACTCCCTGTTTTCAAGTGCTACGTAAGCCATTTCTTCAGAATATGGTCGCTTTTTGTTTGCTTTCTTTTATGGCCGTGAGACGGATTCAGCCTATGCTTCAGCGTGTCCCGCAGGCAGTGTAGACAGAGCCTTGGACGAGAATCATGACTGTACACCTCAAAATGGCCATTGGTGGGAAATGAGCACAACATATGTAGGGAAGCAGAAAATAAATAAATATGCATGAAGTTGACTTATCACTGAAAAAGTCTGTTTCCTACATACATATTGAAAATCAGGTTTGATGTTTCAAGTATACAATATATTAATACATATTGCCACTTAGTAATGCTGTGCCTTTTAAGAAAGCCTTTGTAAGCTGGCCTGGAACTCAGTACTAGCCCAGGATGTACTCAGACTCACAGAAGTCTTGCCTTAGTCTCATGAGTATGTGATTAACAGGGTTGGGTCACAGTGCCCAGTTGCTGTCCCCATTTTTGTGGACAAAATGTCTGGGTCCTATGTCCTGTGCTTCATGTTGGAATCACATACATTGATAAAAGGCTTTGGCTGGGGAACTTTCTTGGGTCACCCTGTTTGTCACGGATTCTGAAATCAATCATGAGTCCCTTGGGAGGACCCACAGTTCTCTCCATGCTGAGGATGAGCTTGCTTACACTGGATGTTTTGGGTCTGAGCTATCCCTCCAACACCTGGTTGGTCCTTATTATTATTGGGGGAAGGGGTGGTTTGGTGTGGTATTGGTTTTTTGAGACAGGCTTTCTCTTTATAGTCCTGGCTGTCTTGGCTCTATAGACTAGGCTGGCTTTGAACTCAGAGATCTGTCTGCCTCTGCCTCCCAAGTTTCACCATCATACCTGCCTGGCTCCTGTTCCTTACAATAATACCATTTTTTAAAATGTATATTTCTTCCTGTCTTTATTGGCAATTTTTTTTTTGGTGGGGATGTTTGAGCAACATCATGGTGTCAGTATCCAGCATTCAAAAACCTTTTTTGAGATTTAATTTTTATCTTATGGGGGTTTGTCTGTATGCATGCCTATGTATATCCTTCAGAGACCAGCAGAGAAAGTCAGATGCCCTGGGACAGGAGTTACACATAGTTGTGAGCTGTCACGTGGGTGCTGAAAACCAAATAAATCCAAGTCCTTTAGAAGAGCAGCAAGCTATCTCTTGGCTGCCCATAATCTTACCTGCTGAGCCATCTCTCTAGCCCCAGCATCTGGCATTTTAGATACCCAAACAAGACCATTGGTTTTGTTTTTTTAACCATAAGTACAGGGAGCAAAGCTTAACATTCTATTGAAGAAAGAAATTAAAGCAATTGAAACTAAAAAGTAACCTACAGTTTAACTGGGGCTTATCATTAGTAATTTCAGGTATTTCTCCCAGGGGTTAATACGTAGCACATGTTTAAGAATCCTGTAGCTCAGGGATGAAGGCTTTCCCAAGATTTCTAAGAAAGTAATAATTTCCTGACTCTCTCATTCGCTGGAAGACAGTGTGTGGAAATTTATTGAGGCAACCCTGAAAAGAAGATTCAAACACAGAGTTTCTGACCTGTCAATGATATCTGGGAGGTTTCTAAATAAGCCACAATTAGATATGAGCTGCCTTTACTTGTGCTGAGCAGGTCCATTTGGTGACTAATTGAAGAATGTTTTCTTTCATTGTCTGGATTATGGGAATACTGTTGCTAACAACTAGATTTCTTTAGCCCTAATAGAAACATTCTATTTCCCATCAGTAAATATTGATCTAAATTTATAAGTATGTACATTGTCTTTTACAGTGTCTATACAAATATTTTTTGTAAGTAATCTACATAAGGTATTTATAATGTGACTTTTGTTTGAACAGGATCTCGATTCGTAGCCATGGCTGGCCTGAAGCTGTGGGCGGTCCTCTTGTCTACTGTGCTGGCATTCCCAGCAAGCTATATCCACTCTGGTGCTTGGGAGGTTTTAGTTTGGGAAGGGAGTATTTTGTTTGGTCTTGCTTTTGTTTTTAAGACAGCCTCAGACAGGCTTCTAACTAGTGAAAGATGACGATTTGACTTCTCCAGCCTCCTGTTTACCACCCCCTAATCCCAGGGAATGAAAGGCCTGCCACCACACCTGAAGTTTTGGAGTTTATATATTGTTTCGGCATCTTTTTCCCTCTTTGTATTCAATCATGGCATATATTCCAAACAAGTTCTGTCCTCTCTTTAGACTTCCTACTTTAGCTCTCTAGCTATCTCTTGGAATTGGTCACTGGTGGTTATTTGTTTGTTCATTGATTGTGTGAGAGAGAGACAGGGTCTCACTGTGTAGACCTGGTTTACATCCTCTTTGTAGACCAGGCTAGCCTGGAACCCTCAGAGACTCACCTGCCTCTGCATCTCACCCACCCCCACCTCCCCTTTTAGTACATCTAGCCTGGCTTGGACATAAAGGCATAGTTAAGGATCTCCCTGATTCTCAAGTGAACCTAAGGTGAGCTTTAATTCAAACTAACTGATTCAACTTTACCTCGAGGTTTACATTTTAGTGTTTGCCTGATCTTCCAGGAACAGCCTCCTTGTGGTACATTCTCTCAGCCTTAGCCTCGACTGGCTTGCCCTGACCCCGACCTTCTCATTTAAGCTAAACTGGCTTACAAACACAGAGAAATCTCAAAAGACAAGGGTTGTTTCTACTCTAAATAGCCTTCTACAGGGATTTTCAAGCTGTTCTGGGGTCCAAGTGGTTCTTTGAAGATGCTTGTGGCCTAGTTGGCTGTGGGGCTAGCTGGAGCCAAGCAGGTGGGGCCTGGGCCTCAAGCCAAGCCTCAGATAGGACTGCCTTGCTTTTATCTCCTTGTGCTTTCTGAATTTGTGCTGCTTTCTTCTTCCTCCTCCTCCTTTTCTTTTCCTCCTCCTTTTTCTTCTCCTCCCATCCTCCTCCTGCTCCTCCTCCTTCTCTTCTTCCTCTTCTTCTCCTCCTCCTCTTCTTCTTCTCTTTCTCCTCCTCTCCCTCCTCTCCCTCCTCCTCCTCTTCTCCTCCTCCTTCTCTTCTCTTCCTCCTCCTTTTCCTCCTTCTTTTTTTCTTTTTCTTCTCCTTTTCCTCCTTCTCTTCCTCTTTTTCTCCTCCTTCTCCCTCCTCCTCTCCTCCTCTTCTTCTCCTTCTTCTCCTCCTTCTATAAACCAGGTATGGTGACCTGTAATTTCCATGCCTGGCAGGAAGGCTACTGTGAGTTCGAGACCATGCTGAGCTCTATAGCTCAAAACACAAGTCACTAATTTAAGAGCACTACAGGAGTAATATTTCAGTGGCTTTGT
>NC_137984.1:13785963-13938463 GCF_963924665.1 Micromys minutus
GTAGCACACCTGTGGTTCTGTTCATCTCATTAGGAAGTGTCACCTATTCCGAACCTGTGTGTAGTCACCTGCTGGCTTTAGTGTTGATGGTAGAAAAGCACCAACCCCCACCCCTGAATCTTCCATGCAGTTTTTTCATGGTAATGTTATTTGTTGTCCACAAAATAAAACTCCCCGACTGTGTCATCATTCTGACAACCCTTAAATCCAGGAGTTTTATTTTTACATTTCTATATTTGTAAGATATACATTTATATGCTGGTTGCTGAAAATACCTTACTGCATCAGGAGAATAGTTGTTTTGTTTCTGGTGGAATAAAGACACACACATATATGTATATATGTTTATATATGCTGATATGTAATATAGCAGCTGATACGTCATATATGTAATATATATATGCCCAGCCCTAATATTTCAGACGTGGTAGGGAGGTAGGAGGGTGTAGCAAGAGATGATAGAGAACTTCTATTTCTGTAAACCAGCCAGATTCCACCAGCCAGATTCCGCCAACCAGATTCCGCCAACCAGATTTTAATGGTTGGACTGACCTTTGTAAGTTCCAGTACCAGGATTCTGTGTCCAGGAATGGCAGAACTGTGGGTTGGGGTAAATGCCCAAATAGTTTGGAAACCATACCCAACCCGCAGCTGGTTTTTAGCTGCCCTTGCCAACAGCTTCTGGGCTGTGCCCATCTTTACCAGGAAAGCTGGGTCCAATGAAAGGTTTTCCTGTTAGGTGCAAGACTGCAGGATTGATGGGAGTCAAAGAGGCCCAAGGTTGTATTTAGGAACCCGCTGTGAAATTGCCTCTCAGTTCTACCCAATATTTCCGATCTAATATATATGGAGAGCCAGCTAGCTTAGCATTTTAGATACACTACACATTCACACCAACTTTGTTACTGTTGAAAGCCGGCTTTCAAGTTTGGGTTTCCTTAAACGGTGGCAGGCCTCTCTTCATCGTGTCCACCTTACCTCATGTGACCTTTACCGTGGAATCCTTTCAGTCCTCGTTCATAAAAATGTCAGGATGTGTATTAAACGATTTTCTATGTGAATATAAAGCTTTTTCTTAGGAGCTGTTTCTGATGCAGTCTCGGTCCAGTTCTTTGTAAAATTAGAAATGGCTGGTCAGTGCTATTGAGAGAGTCATAGCGGTGGACACAGCCACCCTGGACACTGCTCCAAGCTGTGTTGTCCTTCAAGACAGCTCAGGGAACCGTCCCCTGCTGACCAGTGCATGGGGGTCCAGTGCTTGCTGGTCAGGTAAGCTCCAGGGCCTCCTGACCCCAAGGAGAAAGCAGGACTGTCTTGTTTTTGGCTCACTGTGGAAGATGACCAGAGACAGTCTTTCAGTTACACAGGGTTTTAATTGGGACTAGAAGCCCACATAAAGTAGAGCTAGAAAGGCCAATGGACAGGTGCTAACAGATGTAGGATCCCCATGATTTCCATGAATGTAACGCAAACAGGAAAGGGGAGGCCAGGGTTAGAATAAGTGTTGATGCATGGCAGTTAAGGGTTTCTGAGAAAATAGGATCACATCTGCTTTTTTAATTATAATGATAAAAATTAAAATATTAAAATAAAAATAAGTTAAAATTAATTAATTTTTTATCAAGACTCGTAATTATTTAACTATGTTTAATTAGAAACATAATCCTAAATTTTTATTTCGCTTTTTTCCCTTTTGAGACGTGGTCTTATTACGTAGGCTTGGCTAGCTGAGAACTCACTACATCACCAAGCCTGCCTCAGACTTACTCTTCAGCTACCTTACAGGCTTACCTCAGCCTCTCAAACCCTCAGATTAAAGAAAGGCATGCTTTGGCCTGAGAGATAACTTAGTGGCTAGAAGCACTTGTTCTTGCAGAGGGCCTGGGTTCAATTTCCAGCACCCACATGGTAGTTCACAACCATGACTCCAGTCCCAGAATGCATCTGATACATCTCTATGGCTCTCTCTATATGTCTCTATATGTACCTGTGTGTGTGTGTGTGTGTGTGTGTGTGTGGTGGTATGTGAACAAAACACGTATACACATAAAATAAACTTCTCTTTTTAAAAAAGGTATGCACAAGCATGCCTGTCTTTATTTTTCTTTGCTCAGGGCTTGGCTGAGAATTTACTCCATAGCCTCTGGATACTAGACAAATGCTGTCACTGAGGTGCATACAGTTGTTTGTTTTGTCCTGGTAAATTACTCAACCTGGCTTTAAACTCTGTCATGCAGGGAGGCCTTGAACTTGGGTCCTTCTGAATCAGCCTCCAGAGCTCAGGGAGACAGAGAGACCTGGACCACTCACCTTTTGATATTGCTAAGTTGCTGTTCCCCAAAGCTGCCAACCCTAAATATTAAATGTTCTGCTAGTGCTACTGATTTGAGACACTTTATCATGGGTTAGCCCTAGTTGTCCTGGAACTAGCTCTATAGACCAGGCTAGCCTCAAACTTACAGAGACCCACCTGCTCAGCCTCCCAAGTGCTGGGGTTAAATGTACTAGCAACCTGGACAAAAAGTCCTGATTGTTTAAAAACAAAAAGTATGCATACACACACTGGGTAGTTCCCCTGTGCTACTAGAGAGTAACTATGAAAAGATACATCATAGAAACAAAACTATCCTTCTGGAAAAAAACTTACAACAGTGTGGCAAATATCATAATCTATATAGATAAATGCTAAACTTGTCACCTTTGGAACTGTAATTGAAGCACCACCATTAAAGTTGGGTAATAAGGCACAAAGGGCAGGAAAGCAGAAGAGGAGAGTCTTAGGAGAGAAGGGAACCAGCCAACCTATGGTGGTGACAGAGATGTGTTAGAGTCAAGGGGAGTAGTCATGTCTAGGAAAATGCCAGCACCAGACCATTATAGACCACAGCAACTTAATAACTTCATCTGGGCAGCCCTGACTGGTCCACACCGCCCAGCATTCTGGAGGCAGATGGGTGAATTTCTGAGTTCAAGACCAGCCTAGTCTACAGAGCTAGTTCTAGGACAGCCAGAGCTGTACAGATAGACCCTGTTTCACAAACAAACAAACAACTTTAAAAGAAACCACAAAAATGAAAAGAAGAAAAAAGGCTTGGGGGGTGGTGGTGTGGTGACATAAAATGTCACCCTAGCCTCAGCAGGACTGAGGGTTCAAGGCCTGCCTGGATAGTAGATTGCATCCCTGTCCCTGTCACAAAGAAATAAATAGTCATCTGGAAAAAAAAATACTGCATGATCAGAATATTCCCATCTTACAAACTGATAAAAGCCATCCAGAGTGTGTGGGGGGTGGAGGGTGGTGGGGGGAGGCTGACTTCCTCCAAGGCTCTCTTCTGAAGCAGAGGAACCTTCACTCCAGGGCTTATCTGCCTTCTGTCTGAAGCAATTTCTGGTACTTGGTGGAAACCTCTTTCCAGGTTGTCTTTGAGATGTTTACACCCATCCCAAACCAGACAAAGGTTCAGAGTGAGTAAAACCAATTATAGTCAAGAAACCTTCAAGTGGATCGGATTAGATTTCCCTGCAAGATAACATATACACAAATATATACCATTTAGTGTTGTTTTGTGGCCTCTTGAGGTACAGAGATTTTTACACAAACAAATCATTTTGTTTTCTTTACAATTTACACTCCTGATGTCTCAGGAAAAGTGTGGCCTCCAGTCCAAAACTGTTGGAACAGCCATCCATTTTCTTTCCAGTGTCTCACTTTAGGTGACCCTGAGAACCGATTGCGGGATACTTCAGTAGTATTTGGAGGCAATTCAGGCCAGAGGGCCCAGGCTTAATGTTTCTGCCCTATGAGAGTACAAAAACTTTGATGACAATTGTATCCTGACTTTCCCGTCTCCATTACGAATCTTCACATCTGAATTGATCGGATGCAACTTGAATTCTGATTTTCAACGATTCATTTATCTGGAAAGATGTGTTTATTAATGGAAGAAGAGCTATGGACAGGGAAGTGAGATCTCACTGCTGGGCATTACTCTCAAATCACTATCTAAACAACGAGCAAATTCCACAGACGGTGTCTTAACCACTCTCTTGAACGTCCCCCGAGAGATGTGGTGTAATACAGGAACAGCCTGCCGCATTGCTTTCTGAGTGCTGTGACCCACTAATGGATGGCCCGTAGACGGAGACTTCAGTCTCACAAGACCCACTAAATTGTTTATCTGTTCGTGTGATTGAAATTTATAGTTTGTGCACTCGCCCAATGAGCTCGGTCGCTTTACAGCTGCACGTGGGCCATTAAAGCATCATAGTATCTTCCTTTACATTTTTTTCCCTGTGTGATTCAGAGGTACTTTGGTCTTCAGCCTTCCGTTGCAGTTCGAGGTGAAATGCTCCTAAGCAGCCAGTTACAGAACATTAATTCCACCCACTTCCTGTGGGAAATGCAGGCTCTCGTGGTTTTATAGGCAGATAAGGAGGTGTATACCGATGGCCGCTGCCGTGAGTTTTGTAAAAAAAAAAGGAGCAAAGTAAATATTGAAGGGTAAACAATGGGAAGATAATGTTTGCACCAACTACTTGTGTATGGTGGGGCTATGGGTGTGTTTCCAAGCTTACGCTTTGGTGGCCTTTCGGATTTTATCAGTAGCCCTACATTACTTTCATGTCACAAAAGAAACGTTTGGGGGGAAGACATTCACTTATGTCCCATTCCTGAGACTTAGGAGAGGGGACGTTATTTGATATATTTACAGCGACTTTATTTCTGAGTAAAAATAATAATGATGACATGATAATGAAACGACAGCAAAATACTCCAAAGAATCACTTACTCCACGGCACGGTGGGATAAACAGGGAGATGGATGGGCCTCCGAAGAGGGACAGGAAGCGGACACCCAGCCACCGGAAGCGGTGGGAAGGTGGGTTCCCAGGACTGTCCACATCCTTCTCCTTTTGTAGAAAGGACTGTGTCAGGGCGCAGAAGCCCCGAAGGGAGGTTTATGAGCGGGGCTGAGAAGCCGTGTGTGTTCGGGGAGCTGAGTCGGTCACTGTACGCAGCAGCCTCCCCGGCTGAAATGGGCATCAGAGACGTCCAAGTCTGGTGTTTGATTCCGGGATCTTGATGTAGTTATACGAGTCAATCCATTGTATAAGCATTCATCAGATTCTATACTCAAAATGTGTGTGTTCGTCTATATGTTTTACACTTCATTTTTTTCTAAAAAATGAACTTGACCAAAAAAAAAAAAAAAAAAAAAAAAAAAAAAATCCTCCTACCACCAAGCTCATGTCTTCCTGATGCACTCTGTGGCTACCTCTGCTTTGTGGTAACCGCAGCTTTGGATTCCCCAGAATAATTCCTTCCGCTTCCGGCCCGCAATCATGGCAGTCTACGTCCAGGGTTCAGTGGCTGTGGGTGTATCTCAGGGAGGGCCAATCAGAGTCCTTGTGTTGGGGGCCAGAAAGGTGTGAAGACTGGGTGTTACTATGTTAATCCCTGTATACATTTTTTATTTTTTTAAATCTTGGCCGCTTACAAATTTAAAATCTGCAGAGTCAGGAAGTCATTCTTGACAGTCTCGCATCTTATCAGCCCCTGGTGTGGTGTGTGGCAGATGACAGCTGCTCCTCAGCCTGTCCTGCGACATCCTGATAACGCTTCTGTTCTTAAATACACCAGCTTCTTAGCCAGAGCAGGGAGAACGTCCCTGTGTTTCCTCTTCTTTCAAAGCACTTCGGAACCTGTGAAAGGTCAGATCTTCTATTGGAAGAAGATTTGCTTTTATTTAGAAAGGCTTTATCGCTCCATTGCCACAGATGACAAAATAGTATTTTCTATGTGCCTGTCCTCTGTGGTGGAGGCAATTTCCCAAATCTTCAACCTCTTTGGAGTTTTCCTTCTCTAAGTCTCTGATACCGTTTGGTGACAAGCCTGGGCGTTCTTTATGGAAGGGGTGGTCATCGCATGGATAACTGAGATGCCCTACCATAGCCTGAAAATGAACTCACTCATCTGTGTTGGTCTTGTGTGGTTTCCTGAATCCATTTCAAAGTGGTCACACTATTAAGACAAAACAAAACAAATGACACCGAGGTTCCTAATGCCTTAGTTAGAAGAAAGAAAAAAAGGACAAAAAATAAGAGTGAACACACTGCTGTGTGTATTTAATCATGTGTGTGTGTGTGTGTGTGTATGTGTGTGTGTATGGGTGTGTGTCTGTATGAATGTGTGTGTGTCTGTATGGGTGTGTGTGTGTGTGTGCCCAGTGTGGCACACAGTCTCCTTCTGCTGTCTATGGATCAGGACGTAGAACGATATGATTCCTGCCATGATGCTAATGGACTAAACCTCAGAAACTATAACCCAGCCCCAATTAAATATCTTTCTTTATGAGTGTTGCTGTGGTTATAATGTCTCTTCACAGAAATAAGACCCTAAGACCGTTGGCAGTACATGCCCAGCACTTGGGACATTGAGGCAGAAAAATCAGAAGTCCAAGATCAGTCTGGACTATGTGAGAAAAGGAAGGAAGGAAGGAAGGAGGAAGGAAGGAAGGAAGGAAGGAAGGAAGGAAGACGGCAAGGCAGTCTACTCTGTTTTGGGAAAGTGATCATAAATCTGTTGGGTTTCATTCATATTTGTTGTGGTTTGTGGCTTGAATTGTTTTGTTGTGCTCTGTGCTTTTGTTAGTTCCAGGGATGAGGATTTGTCATAATGTTTATGTCCCAGGGCACAGCAGGATGAATGGGAGCTTAGAGGAAAGAAGGTGCTAATTCCTGGTCAAGCTGCACCCCAGTGAGTAGATCAAGAGAACCACCTCACTCTGCCCATCTAGGAACACTGCTAGAAAGGTGCCCTCCGAACTGAAAAGTGGGTCCTCACAGCCCCAGAGACAGTAATCTCAGCTCTTAGGAGGATCAGGAGTTCAAAGCCATCATCAACTGTAAGTTAGAGACCAGCCTGGACTATATCAGACCCTGTCTCAAAATATGCCCCCCAGTCACAGCAAACAATAATAACAGCCCAGAAACTCCCAGGGCCTTCATTCAGACATCTGAGCCTCCTGAATACATTCCTGTTGTTTATAAATGACTTAATTTGTGGCATTTTCTTTAAACAGCGGCGAGGATGAACTAAGACAGTATGTAATACTTTGTTTAAATATTTAAATGTCATGATCTCTGACAAAATAATGTGAAAATCTATCCAAGATGTGAGGGCTACATGTAATGGCACATGCCTTTAATCCCAGTACTTGGAAGAGGTAGAGGCAGGAGGATCTCTGTGAGTTCCATGCTGTCCTGGTCTATATACCGAGTTCCAGCCAGGGCTATAAAACAAAATAACCAAGATTTGAGGTTTCCTTTAAGATAGAAGGGTTGTGGTGACTTATTTATATGTATCTCTTGATAAACTAAACATTAATATTCAGCTCCTTACCTAAAGCTGGGCATGGTGGTACACACCTTGAACCAAGCAGGCAGGAGACAGAGGCAGGAGAATTTTTGTGAAGTTGAGGCCAGCCTGGTCTACATGGAGAAACCCTGTGTTAAAAAGAAACAAGAAAACTGTGAGTGGTTTCCTTTACTTCTGAGTTTTTACATTTTTATATCTGCCCATCTAACCCCTACCGTGGCTAGGGTTCATGCATCTAAATGCATTTTTCCCCAGAATTATCAGGAACGTATGCTTAGATGAGCCTTAGAGGATTAGAAGTTTTCAGCCCACATTCATCTTAAGCCTCTGTATATGGAGACATCACGAGAAATTAGGCAAAATAAGACAAAACAAATTGTCAATTTATGGTACCTAAGAATTTTGGCTGGGTTTTTGCTATGTAAATAATTCTTAATCTAGAAATAGAAAAACAAAAAACAAAACAAAACAAAAAAACCGAAGGCCATGTAAACTGGCAGGTCAGAAAAGCAAGATAAACATTTGCTCACTACGTAAAAAATGACTACTTCACTAACAGTCACAGAATTGTCACATAATAGAACAGTGGGGGCTGGCCAGGTGTGGTGCCCTTCATATGTAATTCTAGCACTCAGGAGGCAGAGACAGGCAGGTCTCTGTGAGTTCAAGTTCAAGGCTTGCTTGGTGTACTCTGGAGTTCTAGGCCAGCTGGGGCTACATAGTTTGTCTCAAACAAAGAAAAGACAATGGTATTGATATTTAATATTTACTTGTAAAAGCAAACACACACACATATGTATGTGTATGTATGTATATGTGTGTGTGTGTGTGTGTGTGTGTGTGTGTGTGTATACACATTCCTATGACATGGAGGCTGCTGAGAACCAAGCACTCCCATATGCCATCAGCACATTAAAATGCTGAGTGCTGAGATTTTCTGACAAGGGATATCAAATTCATTCCTTTAACTCTGCTGTTGTTTATCAAGTTAATTATATATAAAATATATATTACTAATAATATATAATTTTTTAAATAACAAAGCTTTTGATGGGGGGTGTGAGACAGGTCTCTATCTGTAGCTCCTAGTGTTCTGGAACTTGCCCTGTAGACCAGGCTAGCCTTGCATCAAAATAACATGGCTTTTAATGACAACTATTTCTTGTCCATTTCAGTGATGCCTTGGGTACCAAATGTGATCTGTGTGTTTGTTTCTTTGACCACATGTTGACAGCCCCTTTGCTGCCGTGACACGATCTGCCCTCTCAGAAGTGGACTCTCCTAGGAGCTTGCTTCTTCTCTGCCACGTTCTCTGAAGTTGTTTCCATACATCTCATCTGAGCATCACACACACAGAGCGGAATCCTTCATATGAAAGAGATCTTTGTCTTTGAGTTGATGCTGTTGATTTGGATGGTGTAGTGGGTAAGAAATACAAGAGACCAACGAAAGCATCCAATGGCTACATGTGACCTGTTTATATTCTGCCCCACCACCCCCCATATTTAGGTAATTTAAAACTGTTGTATATAACTTAATTCTATGTATGGTATTGAGGGCTTTGCAAGTAAGTCTTAGGCAGAAAAAAACTCCCACAAGATGCATGATGGGATGCCAGTGACCTCAAGTGAGGAGGAGTCCTAAATCCTGACGCCCCATGTGTAAGAATTATTCCATGTGTTAAGTTCTTACCAGGTATCAAACAAATGGCACCTGGTAATATATTTCTCCAAAGCATTTTTAATGCAACCTGTCTGACTCATTTTCACTGCTGAATTATAAACATCGGTGCATTTCATCCCCCCGACCCCACGGGTGACTGGGCACCCAACCATCCTCACTCTTCACATTTTGCTTTAAGGAATCTCTCCTACTGAGTCATAGAGAGATGCAGATATTGATCATGGTGTAATACACAATAGCATAAAATACAAACAACCCTGACCTCAGACAACCAGAAATCTAAGACTGGGTGTTTAAGCAGTTTCCAAACAAATGGATTATAGAAGTGACTTCACCCTACATCTGCTGACCCCCACATCTGTCGCCCCCGCTCTTCTCCTTGTGACCCTCAGACTGGTTGCTCTGTCATCTTTCCTGAAATCTTCCCTCATGTCTCAGATTCCAGAACCAGGGGCGAACTTCTACTTTGTTTTGTTGATGCCTGTGCTTCTTATGAAGAGAGGTCAGCCCTCCCAGCCATGCCAAGCCTTGATGCTTTGGGTTCTAGTTAAGATTTCCCTTTTTAAAATTGATTTGCTCTTGGAGCTGGAGAGATGGTTCAATGGCTAAGAGCACTGGATGTTCCTCTAGAAGATCTGGGTTTAATTGCTAACACCCATATGTTAACCATCTGTAACTCCAACTTCAGTTTTGGGACATCTGATACCTTCTGGCCTCCCTGGGCACCAGGGACCCATGTAAAGAATAGACAGACATGCAGACAAAATACATTTGTTTGTTTTTGTCTTTGGAGGCAGAATCTCTACAAAGCTGGAGCTGTTAAAACTCCCTATGTAGGTCAGCTGGCCTCAGACTCAGAGATCCACCTGCCCTCGAGTGCTGTGATTAAAGGTGTGTGCCACCATGGCCAGCTCCCACATACAGTTAGTAATCAATTATTCTTTTAGAATTTCATACATAAAGTAATTTTATCATTCACTCCATTATTTTCTCTTATCCCGTTCCCCTCCTACCTGCTCCGTTCAGTAAGTCCTTCTTTCTGGCATGCCTTTCGGTGTGTGTGTGTGTGTGTGTGTGTGTGTGTGAGAGAGAGAGAGAGAGAGAGAGAGAGAGAGAGAGAGAGAGAGAGAGAGAGAGATGGGGGGAGACAGACAGAATTTAATCAGCATGAGCAGGTGATTATTTACTTGAGCAAGAGCAACTTATCAGTGGCTACACCACTGAGAAATGTAGCTCCCCTTCCCCCACTGCCTCAAGAAGCTCCTTTGAGAAGGCTGGAGCCTTATGAGCTCCTTCCCCACTCCTCCCCCTCTATCATGCCATAAGTTTATGGATTCGCCAACCAAGCTGTATCCAAAAGACAGTGTTTCCTAACAGTCCCTGGGATCCTCTAGGGGCATTTACGTCTTCCCGGACTCCTTCCTCCGTGTTCCCTGAGCATTGGAGAGGGTGACGTAGACGTCCCATTTAAGGCTGAGCGCAACTACTTCTCGGCACTCAGACCAGTAATCTCTACAGTGGCCACTGCCCGCTCCAGGTACGATTTGTTGGAGGGCAGGGAACAGAGGAGTTGCGCTAATAAACAGTAAAGCTAAACTTCAGTACCCCTCAGCCGCTGCCATGCTGGATTTTGTTTTACTTGGCACCAGGGGGGGAGTTAGCTGTGGACCAGCAAAGGTGAGCCTCTCTGCCTTGAGCTCAAGGTGAGCTTAGCACATGCTTTGTCTTCAAGGTGGCCTGTCTCATGAACACTAGTTGCACTAAGAATCAAACATCACCCCTCCAGGACTCCCACAATACCCATTCTGAACTGTTTAAAACCAACGGGGATGGGCCATTGAAGAAACAGAAAACCTTGGCCCCAGTGCCTCTGCCAAGTCTTCAGACAAGGGCCGAATGTTTCTCTCCCCTGATATAGAGATATCACAAGCCTGAACAGACTGGCCTGCCAGCTCTAAGTTGGATCTTTTAGTTACTTGTTATCTGAGTTGGCTGCACCATCTGAAGATGCCAAGCCAAATATATGTATTTTTTTAATTGGATACCGGCTAGAACCCATTGTATATGAGGAATTGAATTAAACCCTAAAACCCTAGTGTGGCAGTTCTCAAGCTGTGTGGGTCATGGCCACTTTGGCAAGCCTCCATTTTCAAAATTACTTACATTATAATTTATAACAGTAGTGAACTACAGTTATGAAGTAGAAACAACAGTGTTTCATGGTTGGGGGTCACCCCAACATGAGGAATTGTATAAAAGGGTCACGGTGTTAGGAAGGTTGAGAGTTGCTGCCCTAGCATGTTACAATTATTGTATAGATATAGAAATTTCTGGGCAGGTGAGAAGGCTCAGTAGGTAAAGGGGTTTGCCTCCAAGCACAGCAACCTGACTTCAATCCCTGGAATCCACCGTAGAAGAAAAGAACTAGGTCACAAAAGCTGTCTGGCTGTCCTGTGTATGTCCTTGCACATAGGTGACAACATGAGTGTGCGAGTGTGTGAATGCAGACGAAGAACAAATTAAACCTTTAAAATAAATAAATAGGGGTTGGGGAGATGGCTCAGTGGTTAAGAGCACTGGCTGCTCTTCCAGAGGACCTGAGTTTGGTTCCCAGCAACCACATGGTGGCTCACAACCGTCTGTAATGGGATCTGATGCCCTCTTCTGGCAGGTGGATGTATATGCAGCAGAGCACTCGTACATTAAACAAATAATATAAATATATGTATATATTTAAAATAAATAAATATGAAGTCTTAGAAAATGTCAGCAGTATCTAATTACCTAAACTAGTGATTTCCTAAGTGGATCAGGATTCCTGGAAACTGGATAAAACCCAGGTCCGTAGGTCCACTAAACCTGTTGGTTCCACGGGTGTGGGGAGCCAAGCATAGCTGTCTTTGTGTACCAGGCCTATAATGGGTACTGTGTGCAGAGCCTGGGGCCACTGCCCTGTGCTGGCCAGGCTTGTCTCTTCACAGTCAGCAGCCTTGCATGGTCTGTACCATACCAGTTAAGGAAGCAGGGAAGGATGAGTTGTTTTGGTTGGTGTCGTCTTGCTTTTAGTCAGGGCCGCTACACTCTGCACAGCCTCGTCCTGGAAATCCGGCCGGGATGACAAGAGGATGGAGAAAGGACAGGCACACAGACAAACGTAGCCTAGAGCTGGGATCAGGCGGGCCGTGGGAGCTCCGGTGAGCACCAGCAACAAGATCCACCCGGGAGCTGAGTTCCTCCGAACCAAGGCAGGGTTACCTTAAACAGCTGAAGGAGGCAGCGGGCTTAACTAATCTTGAGGGGCAGCCTATGTAGGGGAGAAGGGTTCAAGCTGCAGTCATCCCCAAGGGGAATCTGTGGTTGACAGGTCTTGCACACACTGCTCAACCGTTTGTTGTTCCTGAGAGTCACCAGAGAAGGCATCGGGGTCCCTGGGAGAAGGCATGGCTGTACAAATGCTAACAACACACATTTCTTCAGGGTTTCCTCTGCCTCAATACTAGATCTTACTATGCAGCTCTGGCTGACCTCGAACCCTCTATGAGGACCAGCCTGGCTCCAGTTGTAGAGGGGTCCATCTGCCTGTGCCTCCTGAGTACTTTAGTTAAAGGCATGCATCCCTATGCCTCCTGGTTTGGGTTTTTATACAGAGACTCTCCCTAGGCATCCCAGGCTGGCCTTGAACTGGTAATCCTCTTGCCTCAGCCTCCCAAGTGGGATTATACCACTCCAGGCCAGGAATTTTCTTTTTAGCTATTTATTATCACTGTATATGTGGGGTTTGGGGACACATGTGTCTGACAGTCCTGCGTACCATGAAATTGACTGGTTCCACGTTTTCATGAGTTCTAGGGATGAAACTCGGGCTTTACCCACCAAACCGTATCAGACACCCAGGATGTTGATCTTTAAAAGATGCATTTGACTGCAGAGATGGCTCAGCCATTAGGAACATGCACTGCTCTTCTAGAGGACACAGTTCTGAGTCCTGAAACTGTCTTAACCCAATTATAGAAGACCTGAGACCTCTGGGCACTGTGGGCACCAACACACACATGCACATACTCACCCCAAGCCAGCCCCAGTCAGAGGTCAGGCAGACCTTTTGGAAGACATGCAAGAAGCCAGCCATGGTTTTTCTCACCTTGAAATATAAAACTGTAGGGCATAAAATTTACATACTGAATAGTTAAATCAGTACAAGGTGGTAAGTGACTTCACTTATAATTATAATTTTAATGTTCTAATTAATTTGTGGTTAATTAGCCAGCCAGCGGTGTGGAGGAATGGAACATGTGTGGTTAAACATTCCTAGAGACTCCCTTAGCCTCAGGCTTCTCTGAGTGAATCCTAGAAAAGGGGGTGGAGTTCTACCATCTCTTTCCCAGCTGCTGTGGTGTAGGCAAGCCAGAGATGTCACACGATCACTGGTGATGTCGCGGCAGCTCTGAGGACCTGATCCTGGTACGGTCCAGTAGTCTCCACTCACGGCTCCTGCTGTTCCAGGACTGATGTGCCTGTGTTTGAATCTATCCAGAGCAATAGGGGAGGGATTATGGGTACTGAATAATCCCCAAGTCTCTGAAGGAAGGAGGTAAAGAAGGGAGTAGAGAGGATTTAGTTGTAGGAAAAGCAAGGTAGGGGAGCCCTAAAACCTGGGAACTTCACACACACACACACACACACACACACACACACACACACACACACACACACATGTACACACATGCACACACACATGCACACACATGCACACACATATACACATGCACACACATGCACACACATACACACATGCACACACATAGACATGTACACCCGTTCCCATACACCAATAAACATTGTATAACATGATCCATAATGCATTCCAAGGGTCTGCTGCAGTGCCTGGTTTCTTGTGTACCTGGAAGTACTGTTTCCTAGCGTTTTTACCGCTAGACGGTGTATCCTTACCAGATACACCGGGAGTCTAGAAAACACTATACAGGTCAGAATATGTGACAACTGAACCTGCCACATCATTCTGTGGCCAGTGTGCTTTGGAGCCAAGTGTGGGACCTGCAGACCTGTTGGGGGTGGAAACCTTCATGTGATTATTTTTCCCCTCAGTATTGCTTTGATATCATCTGTCCTGCTTTTCTGTTTACATGACTCAGAGACAGCTAACACTCCCTTGTCCTTACAAAAATCCAAAGAGAATTCCTGTCTTGGTACCAGGGTAGGTGCAGCCCTTCATGGCCAGCCACGGCTCTGAAATTGGTTTCTGCCAGGCAAGGTGCCCAGAGCAGATTCCAGGGGCAAGTCCTGCAAGGTAAGTAATTACGGGGAACAAGGTCAAAGGTCGCCAGTGTGCTCAGTTGTATTAAAGTGCCCCTCCAAGCCAGCCTGGAGATACACACACATACACACACACACACACACACACACACACACATATGGTATATCACACAGTGTCAGATGGCACTGGGTCCCAAGTGCTGTCTGTGTGAGCGTGGGGACCTGCATTCAGATCAGCAGTGCTCCTGTAACAGGAAGGCATCCATGCCTAGACTCCCAACATTAGGAGGCAGAGACAGAAAGGCCCCAGGGGCTTCTGCCCAGCAGTATATGGACTCCAGGTTCAGTGAGAGACCCTGGCTCATAAACCGAAGTGGAGGAGTAGTGATGGCTCAGCAGATAAAGGCTCTGACCTCCGCAGTTTAATCCTCAGAGCACCCGTGCGGTGGTAGGAGAGAACCCACTCCTGCAAGTTGTCCTCTGGCCGCCGTGTGTGTCCTGTCCCCTGTGAGTCTACATGTGCACAAAACAGAATTTTAAAAAATATTAAGGTAGAAACTTCCAATGTTCAGGCACAGCTCCAGGGGCGGAGCTGACTGCAGGTAGTGAGGAAGTGAAGGAAATACAGACACACAAAAGCCGGGCTTGGCAGCCTATCCATGGAGAAGCCACAGCACCCAGGAAACTCATAGTGCTTATTATGCTGGACTGAACAAGGGTTGTTACATCAGATAAACCAAGAGGTGGGGGGTATGGTACAGCTGAACAAGGAGGCGGATTTAGCTGCTCTCAGTAGGAGTCCCCTACTTCATGCTGTAGACATCTTGGAGGCAGAAAGCTGTGGTGGGCATCTTCTTAGAGGAAAACACCTGACTTTGACATCTAGTTTTTACACTCACAGGCCCCTGCCTGCACGTGCTTGCACACATCCGCACACATACATGCATGCGCTCACACATGCTCACACGCAGGCACGTACTCACACATACATGCACATGCTCCCATATACCCACACACATGCTCACACATCCACACACATGCGTGCACCTGCCCACACACATCCACACGAACGCACACCCTATCCTCCGCATACCTTGATGTGAAAAGCAAACAAAGAGACAGTAGATCAGAACAACCGCTGGGGACATGCTGAGGGAGATGAACAACACTGGAAAATCTTCCTGAACAATAGCAAATTCATATGTGTAGTTCTTAACTATATAGACTTTTTTGTTTTATTTACTATTATTGCTATTGTTCCAGTACTAGAGATTGAAACTAAGTACTCCCAGGACTAGAGATTGAAACTATGTACTCCCAGTACTAGAGATTGAAACTATGTACTCCCAGTACTAGAGATTGAAACTATGTACTCCCAGTACTAGAGATTGAAACTATGTACTCGTCCTTTTTTTTTTACCTTCTATTTGGAATCATGGCCTTCCTGACTTATCTAGGCTGGCAACTTGAAGAAGTTGGTTCTCTCCTTCCACCATGTAGGGGGCCTGTGGTTTGAACTTGGGTCTTCGGGTTTGGCAGCAAGAGTCTTGGCCGACTGAGCCATCTTGCTGGCCCAAGCCTATCATCTTGTAAGGTAAAAGAGTGGCATGTGCTGTCTCTGCCCCGGGCTGTCTACTGTATTTCTATAACACTGAGACTTAGAAAGAATCTCTGCCGATCGTTGTGGCACGCTTCTTTTTTTTTTTTTTTTTTTTTTTTTTTTTTTTTTTTTTTTTTTTTTTTTTTTTCTTTTAATCACAATAAGAATTTCTTGACATCTCGGAATGAAGTGCGCCACTGAGTTGAAGACTAACTTGTTTTGGAGACTGTGCTGCCAAAAATACCAGAGAACAATGAAAATAATGAAGAAGTAGCCGGAGCCTCTGGTGGGCGGGGTAACCTCACTTCTGCACATGCCCTTCGAAACTCCACTAACTCCGTGCTTCGAGGACAGTGGCTTTGTAGTGTTCTCCATGCTGGAATGTATAACACAGGACTAGCTCCTAAGGAAGTCTGGAATATCTGTGAGGATGTGCACACAGACCTGGGAGACTGTCTCAGTGACCACGGACTTCCCTTTCAACCTGCATCAAAGGATGTTTTCTTCCCAACCCTCTTCATCCCGACCTACTCCTTAACTGTCTGCTTCCTTCCATTTCATTTGCTGCACCTTGTCATCTAGGGACAGGGTCTTATTCTGTAGCTCAGGCTGGCCAGGAACTCACTGAGGATGGTCATGTTCATCCTCCTGCCTCAACCTCCTAAGTGTAAGGATTACAGGCATGATCTTACCTGGCTCATCTTTCTTTTCCCTCCTCCCTTCCTTCCTCCCTCTTTTCCTCATTCGCTTCCCTTTTTTTTTCATCCTTTTTTTTTTCTTAAGACAAAGTCTCACTACGGAAGTTCTGGCTAGTTTGAAACTTGTTATGTAGTCCAGGCTAGCTTCAAAGTCACAGAGATCCCCCCCACCTCTGTCCCCCAAGGGCTAGGGTTTTTCAACCATGCTTCACCATTTGTTTTTAAAATGACAAAATAATCTAGGCTTCCTAATAGATAAATATGCATACAAGATAACGTATTGCTTTGAGTTGGCCAAATAGGAAAGATAACACCAACATGTTCTCAACCGTTTACCCCAAATATTTCCTTTACTCCTTTATTGTTTGCCTAGGTGGAGTCAAATAGAAGCAGAGAACAGGCCAATCAAGGCTTTTTTTCTGAATACTCCCCTTAGAAGCAAACATTCTGGATGAGAATCAAATGTAAGCCAGTTTATATAAGCTAGACTGCCTCTGGCAAGCTTATGAATCTGATGCCTCAAAATCTAGTCATAGAGCAAATTGCATATTATTATTATAAAATGAGACGTGAAAAATACAAAGAAAATAAAAACAATCTACCGACTCCCAGATCTAACACTGTTAGCATTACTATAGGTCTCGCTTGTGCTTTTATTGATTACTTATTGAAAAAAGCTGATGGCATCCTTTGTTAGAGTGAACGGGGAAATAATTTAACATCTACAACTAAGTAACAATTAGGTGGTCCTACAATCATAATGCTAAGACACATTTAAAAGAATCAGGAGCAACACAGACAGGCAACCTGTGTATAAGCTTAAATGTTTCAGAACTATATATGTGTATGTATATATATAATCACATTGTTTAAAATTGATGCATGACAAATATTTGTATTCTTCTTTGCTTTCACATGAACATTTTACTTGAGGACAATGGCAACTGTCTATTCACTTGCTCGGACACATTTCTTGATTGATGATGATGATGAAAGCCCACATTCAAGCGTATCATGGAAATCTGTTTAGAATTTGGTGTTACTATGTTTGCAATGCTTATTATGCAAACATTTTATTAAATTCTAACCCATCCTTCTCTTAGTATGACTAAGCCAAGAGTGACTTCTTTGAGGCAGATGAGCAGAACTCAAGATGCAACCAGAAAACCCAAGTGCACGTTCGTTTACGTCTAGTTCCCATTAAGTTGGTGTCAATCACTCTGCTCCTACAGAGACATGCCCCCCTTCCTGTCCCCGCACCTCCCAAGCGCCGCCGGAATGGGGTAAGACTTAGCTTTATGTTCTTCCCCTTATGTGTTGGGTATTGTATATGTGTACATGTGCTTGCTGGGGTAATTGCATTTATCATGGTTATTAATTTTCTTCCAATCATAGTACTGTTGGCACCACTGTCACCGCTGTCACCACTGCCACGGTGCCTGTTTGCTGCTTCCTCTTTTCTTGTTTTCTTTTCTGACCCAGAACTTGCAATCCTCCCGCTTCAGTCTCCCAAGTATTGGGATTATAGGTGTGTATGGCCACGCCTGCATATCATATATTTCTTTCCCCTCCCTGACATAGCCTCTGGATCCAGCCCTCTGGCACAGTGTTCAACAAATGCCAATAATCTCTCTAGGACACTGCCAGTGTTTAGACAGAGTCAAGCAGATGACAATGGTGACGTCTAACTCTTCATATGAACCTAAATATTCTCAAAAAACAGTTCTTTTTAAAAACCTTTTTAAAAGACTTTTTTTTAAAATTGTGTATCTGGGAGTTTTGCCTGCAAGGATATATGTGTGTCACTTGCATGCCTGGTACCCTGGAGGTCAGAAGAGGACATCAGATTCCCTGGAGCTACAATTACATAGATGGTTATGAATGACCATGTGGGTGCTAGGAACTGAACCCAGGTCCTACAAGAACAACAGATAGATGCTCTTCCCTACCAGGCCATCTCTCCAGCCCTGAGTACTTTTTAAAATGGGTATTTTATTTCTGTCAATTTATTCATGAGTGTGGAAGATCTTTTTTTTCCCCCAAAATTAGTCATTACACTATATCCATCTCTACAGGCCATTTGAACGATGAGGCGCTCTTCCTATGAAATGGTGGGATATGTATCTCAAACCTAGACAGGCCTCTGTGGCTGCCTCCCAACTGTAGGAGGTGAGACATTATGGCTTTCTGAGGTAAATCACGGGAAGCCACGGAGCTGATCTTACCAACCTGGGACGTTGACTCTTGGAACCCAACGTTTAGGTCAGGAAACTACATGGAGAGGCCACGTGCAGGAGCTGAGGGAGGTCTGGTCACTCTTCAGCATCAAGTACAAATTCAGGAGCGTGTTTTTAGATGTCCATAGTCCTGAGCTGACACCTTACCACTGGGCAGAACTAGGCTGTCCTGCTGAGCCCTGTCCAAATCGCACATTCAAAAGTTCAGTAAAGCATGGCTATTGTTTTAAGCCTGTAAGTTTAGGTGGCTGCATGGGTTTATTGTGTAACAATAGACAAAGGAAACACGCCTGACAGATCCACATACTAATCCAAATGTAGCAAAGGGTTCTTCAGGTGCCTTTGCCCTCCTTGCTCCTTCCCGTTTCTTAAAAAATACTCATTAAAAAAAAAACAAAAGACTTATTTTAAAAAATGTTTAGGTTCATAGAAAGAGTTAATGTCACTATTGGCATCTGTGTGCCTCCATCTAAACACTGGCAGTGTCCTAGGGACACTACTGGCATTTGCTGAGCTCTGTGCCAGGGGCTAGGGTCCAAAGTCAACATCCTTGTCCTTAAGAAATAACATGGCCAAATGGAAGTTCAACTGGAACTAGAAGGCTAATCCCACATCTAGACAAATGGGGCAGAAAAGTCACCAGCACCCACTTAAATTTTGTTAAAATTTAAACTGAAACACTGAAATATGTATTTATGATAGTTGTGTGTGTATGTGACTGTGTGTGTGTGTGTGTGTGTGTGTGTGTGTGTGTGAGAGAGAGAGAGAGAGAGAGAGAGAGAGAGAGAGAGAGATTACCAAAAAATCTTTAGCAAATGCACTCTGACTGGCGAAGTCTCCTAATAAAGGGTATTAATTATGTTTAGGTTGGGTTCACTGGCCTGTGATCCCAGAACTTGGGAGGCAGAGGCAGGCAGAGGCAGGCAGAGGCAGGCAGATCTCCATGGCTACCAGGCCAGCCTGGTCTATGAAGCAAGGGTTTATCTAAGAGAGAGAAAAGCAAGTGCCGGTGCCGGAAGGAACTCTGGGAGGCCGAGGATGTGCAGCAAGGGACCTGGTTTCTGTTGCTGGACTACAGGACTTGTCCAAGGCTGGGTAACTGGGGTGAACTGAGGGTCCTGACACACTGAATCCTGTGGCCATGAGAAAGGTTTCACAGATAGAAAGGTGGGTCATGTGTGTAGCTGAGTCGACCCACTAGTGCCCAGATGCAGGCGGCTTGCTTTCTTGGGAAATTATTTGTGACAGTGAAATTAACTTTGAGGACTTGAAGGTTGGCAAAGATTTGAAGACTTTCCCCCCCTTCTCATTCTTTATTTATGAACTGCCAAGTTCTCTTGAGAGCACAACAGTGCACTTTTTATATTAACAATGAAATACATTATTGCAATGAAGAATGAGATTGAAGAAACCAGCTTGAGGCTTATCAGCAGTCTCAATCTATGAAAACCCTGCAGCATGTGACCCTGAATAACTCCGTCTTGACTCTGTAATGAAGACACTGTGTAAACTGTTTCCAGCAA
Organism: Micromys minutus; assembly: GCF_963924665.1. Taxonomy (NCBI): domain Eukaryota; kingdom Metazoa; phylum Chordata; class Mammalia; order Rodentia; family Muridae; genus Micromys; species Micromys minutus. The sequence continues at coordinate 13,806,356 of NC_137984.1, forward strand.
GAAAAAAAAATCTATTAGAGTCCAACATTTTCTTATTTCAATTTAAGCCAAACAATTGTTTAAAGATGAGAACTTGTTATATACATCCTAGGCTGGTCTCAAGTGGCCATTTTCCTGCCTCAGCCTTCCAAGTGTTGAGATTACAGGTTAAGTGCCCCTTGCTAGGTGCCAAGTTATCTACTAAAATTTGAAGAAATGACTGTTATAATACAAGTTATTGCTTTTCGTGTTGTACTGGCTGGTTTTGTGTCAACTTGACACAAGCTGGAGTTATCACAGAGAAAGGGGCTCAGTTGAGGAAATGCCTCCATGAGATCCAGCTGTAAGGCATTTTCTCAACTAGTGATCAAGGGGGGAGGGCCCAGTCCATTGTGGGTGGAGCCATCCCTGGGCTGGTAGAGCTGGGTTCTATAAGAAAGCAGGCTGAGCAAGTCAGGGAAAGCAAGCCAGTAAGTAACATCCCTCCATGGCCTCTGCATCAGCTCCTGCTTCCTGACATACTTGAGTTCCAGTCCTGACTTCCATTGATGATGAACAGCAATATGGAAGTGTAAGCTGAATAAACCCTTTCCTCCCCAACTTGCTTCTTGGTCATGATGTTTTGTGCAGGAATAGAACCCCTGACTAAGACAATGATAACACTAAAAATTAATTTAAAAGAGAGAGAAAATACCTGTTTATAGGACAGTGGTCTTTGATTTAGGCTATCAAGAGTGCATGCCTTGACATCAAACCGCACAAACGTGATTCTGTCGTGTTGAAAGTGTAGGAGAGCCATTCTGAATAGCACCCGAGTAGAAAGAGTTGCAATCCTCACAATGCTGTTGCTGGAATCCTGTGTGCGGGAGCTGCAATTCATTGGGAATCATTATTAAGTGCAAAATATTAATAAAGTGCGTGCAAAAAAATGTTTGTCACAGTATGCTTTCGGTTTTAAAGTAATCAAAAAGTAAATATTGTTCAGGATATTATATTGAGTAGCTTCCAAGGGTACAGAAAGTTTAGCAACAGGGAAAACCTTAGGTGAAAGGAAGAAAAGCAAGGCTCTGTACTGAAATGCTAACGGAGACCTCCTAACAGCTGCAGAGTGAGGCACAGTAATCCTGGCCTCCTTGTTAGGATTTGAAATAATCACTAACCATCTAGGGCCTGAATCCGTCGGAGCGGGCACTGCTCTTAGACAGGAGCGAATATGCATCGTGAGTTCTACGTCAAAAGAAGTGACTTATACATATGGGGAGACTCCTGACAAACAAGAGGTATAGATGGGAACCTCTACTTGAAACACAGTCCTCTGTGAGTGAATTCTACACCATGCCTCCCCGGAGCCTGTCTATATTGCACTTAGTTCATTCAAACTCTCAGTTCTTCTCAGTCTGGAGGGTTTTGTTTGTTTTTTTGTTTGTTTGTTTGTTTGTTTGTTTTTTAAGACATTCAGAAGTAGGAACAGATACTTTTTAATTCCTGAAAATATTTTGGAAGTAGCAAAACTTCCAAAATACACAGCAAAAACTACAAAGCCAATTTGGGGGGCTGGGTGGGGAGGTGGGGGAGTCAGGCTCTGCTCACACCTGGAGATATGAATGAACACTGTGTGGAAAAGGGATGCCATGGGAGGCAAGAACATCAGTAAAACAGGAAGTATAATTTATAGGGTTGCAAACTTCATGGCCAAGTGCTGATATCAGTGACGATTTGGTTGCAGATTCAAAGTTGACTGCGGATTAGGAGACCGTTGTAAAGAAAGGATTCAATGCACTGTGCCTGCTTACAGGATCGTGTGTTGTGGCTCAGCAGCGGGCTTAGAGGCTGCTCTCCCTGCAGAAGTGTGTTGCTGGACTTGGGACACAAGTTCAGACTTTAGACCAGATCAGAACGTTGTCCGTCCACCCTTCTTAACCAAGCTTAATCTTTGATGATATTGGGTGCCTTAGTCACTGCTGTATTGCTGTCAAGAGACACCATGACCAAGGCAACATAAAACAAAAGCATTTAATTGGGGGTGTGCTTACAGTTTCAGAGGGTTGGGCATGATGGTCATGACAGGGCACAGGGCAGGCAGGCATGGCCTTGGAGTAGCAGCTGAGGGCTGACAAGCAACAGGGAGAGAAGGGGTGGGGAGTGGGGAGAAACTGGGCCTGGTTTGGGTTTTTAAAACCTCACAGCCCACCTGGGACACACTTTCTGCCACAAAGCCTCAGCTCCTTCAAAACAGTTCTGTTAACTGGGACCAAAAATTCAAATATATACCCTTTGACAACCATCCTCACACATTTCCTGTTCAATATACACTTCTGCTTTGGTGGTGGTGGTGGGGTTTTTGTTTTGTTTGTTTTTGGAGACAGGGTCTCTCTGTGTAGCTCTGCCTATCCAGGGGTATATAATGAGACTTTGCATTAAAATAGGAGACAAAGTTTTTCCTTCTTCATTCACCCAATAATAATTACAACAAACTTTGTGCTCTGAGTCCTGGACTCCATGGAAGAATGTCTGCCTACAACACACAGGGTCCTGAGTTTGATCCCCAATGCTAATCCCAAAGAAGCTATGTTTCCTTCCTATATATGAAAACCAACGACCCCATGAGTCTACCTGGGTTTTATCTACTATTTGCATTTAGTGGGAATGAAGACCGGGACAAATGACACTGCATTCGCACTTCTGGAAGCCAGTCTCTGTTCCTGAGGAATGTTGTAAATGTTTCAATGACATTTCCCAGTCCTGGAACATGGTATTTACATGTTGAGATGGTTGTAAGCTATTCTTCACAAAGTAGTGGATTAGATGAAACATATTCTCCATTTAGACACCTCCCTCCCTCCCTCTCTCTCTCTCTCTCTCTCTCTCTCTCTCTCTCTCTCTCTCTCTCTCTCTCTCTCTCTCCTCCCTCTCCCTCTCCCTCTCCCTCTCTCCCTCCCTCCCTCTCCCTCTCCCTCTCCCCCCCTCTCTCTCTCCCCTTCTTCCTTTCCTCCCTCAATCCTCCCTCCCTTCCTTCCTTCCTTCTTTTTGAAACATATCTCACTGTGTAGTCCTGGCCAGCTTCAAACTCTATGTAGATGTGGCTAGCTTGAAACTCACAATGACCTATCTGTTTCAGCTTCCCAAGTACTGGGGTGAGTGGTGCGCACACCAGACCAGGCCAGAGGGTTTGTAGCGATCCTGCTTCTGCCTCTCAAGTCCTCCCCTTTCAGTGCATACTGCCATGCTCAGCTCAGAGCAGTTGTTAGCAAGAGCATCTTGTTAACACACCTTTTGAAACTGCTCTCCTTCTGTATTAGAAATGACTCTAGGGCTAGAGAGATGGCGCAGTGGTTAAGAGCACTGATTGTTCTTCCAGAGGTCCTGAGTTCAAATCCCAGCAACCACAGGGTGGCTCACAACCATCTGTCATGTGATCTGATGCCTTCTTCTTGTGTGTCTAAAGACAACTACAGTGTACTTATGTATAATAAACAAATTAATATTTTTAAAACAGAAATGACTCTAATCACATTTTCTTCAAGAGTCCTGCTATACAATACCCCACCCCATAAAACAATAACAACAAAACAATGGATATTGGACTTTCAGACATTTTCAGCGATGACTCCCAAGATGCTGAGGCCAGCACATCATCTCCTTCAAAGCACTACAAGAGAGCACAAACTTGTCATTCATGGTAACACAGGAGTGGAATCTGAGCCCAGACATTAACATGATTCACAGGTGAGTTCAGTGTCCGATTCACGCCTACTTTTCTGTTGACAGTAATCCTTCTTAATACCGTAATGGTACAACATACTTCTAGTGGAATTAACCTGGAAAACCTCTAAATTATGTAATTAATCACACCCAGCTGCTAATACAATTGCTTATCATAAGCCCCTCAGCCTGACAGCCCCCAGCAGAAACTCAGTCCAGGGATCTGTCACAGGTACGTGGTGAGTCCTCTCCAGTTTCTGGTGCTTATGTGCTAATTGTACGAATTACATATATTTTTGCCAAAGGCAAGAACAGAACAAAACCCCTTGGGGTTAAGTCAAGCATAGGCCGTTTACTGGGTCACCAGGGCTTGGGGGAGAAAGGAAATAGAGGCGAGAAGTTCCTTCAACCATTTTCTCCTGGTTCTGCAAACACTTCAAAGGAGCTAATCGGTGTAAATGAAGAACTTCCCACAGGCACATAAAGTTGACTTATGATGGATTAAGAATAAATCGATGTGCCGTTTTTTTTGCTTCTTGCTGTGGACTTGCTGGGTTTTTGTGAGCATATACCGTGGCACTCACAGAGGTAGGATATATACCTGAAACTGTTTTGAACAGAGAACGCCCCTTTAAAACAAACAGTTTTACTGAGGTAAAATTTACAAGCCTTGAAATTCACTTTTTAAAGGGTATAATTAAGAGACCTTAAGTGGATTTATAGGGTTGGGATGTCATTACCTAAGTCCAAATTCCTAGCACTTTAGTCTCAAACACACCGTGCCCTCCGGCTGGCGAGGTGGAGAATGCTTGCTTCAGCTCTAAGACTGGAGTTCAGATCCTGGTGCCCATGGAGCCCCAGCTCTGGGGTCAGGGGCAGAGCCAAGAGGACTGCTGGGCTTGTTGGCATCTAGCCTAGCTGAGAAATATGAACCCTAGGTTCAGGCAGAGATTCTGCCTCAAAGGAATAGGCAGAAAATGATGGAACGGAAGCACCCAGCCCCCTCCTCTGGTCACCATGCTTGCACACAGGTACAAGTTCACACACCTGTACACACACCCACAGACCCACACAGATAAATACATCTCTTAAAAACATAAGAGGAACTTCTCTCTCTTTATCACCACCAGTTGTCAGAGAACCACAGTCTTTTTCCTATTTTTATAGATTTATCTTTTCTTTTTTTTTTTTGGAGATTTTATATAACTAAACCCACTATATTTCCTCCCTCAGAAAGCATACTGTTTTCATTCAGAGGTTCGTCCATAAATTTAGTAAAACGTATCCATACCTTGCTTCTCTTGATTGCTAAGCAACACCCACCCTGACAGGCCCAAGTGCCGCTCAATTATCAGTTCCGGGTCATTTCAGTGAACCCTCTTCGGGCTCTGCACAACTCCTCCCAAGAGCATTCACACACCAGCCTCTGCATGGAAACACATTTCTATCTGTTTTTAAAGATTAATAAAGTGAGAGAGAGAGAGAGAGAGGCTCACTTCTGGCATACTCCTTACACTGTTCTGGGCTCTCACTTGGATTTACAAGCATGAGCTGTTGAAGGCTCAGTGCTGTGTTTGAACCACAAAAATAAAGACAATTTCTATTAAGTCGTTTTACGTCAAGGACACCTCACGACTTGGCTGGGAATGTGGCTCAGTCGAACTCTTACCCAGCATGCCTGAAGTCTAGGGTTCCATCCATAAAATCAGGAGAGAAGCACAGATCTGAGATCCCACTTAGGGATACTGAGGCAGGAGGATTGGTAGGAGTTCACGGGCAGAAGGGTAACCTGAGGACACAAGAACATCCCCACCAGAATTCATTTCCAAGGCCACAGACCTAGAAAAGACTGAAAGCCTCCAGTACAGATCCTGGGGCAGTGACTGCTCCACCAGGGACAAGGACAGTTCGTTCCAGTGAGCAGCTGCCATGTAGCTGGGAGTCTAGAGACTGTCCCAGAATAGGACAGGCAGCTAAATGTTTTGCCTATGCCTCCTTCTGCTGTCCCTAGATTGCAGAATTCTGTTATCCCTAGAAAAGAATCCTTTTCAAAAACATAATATTGAAACAGCACACTGCCTCAGAGATAATCACATACAAAAGTTAAAAATGTGTAACTTATTTTTTTGGTGTTGGTGGGGTTTTTGTTTGTTCCTTTTTTTTTTTTTTGGTTCTTTTTTTCTAACTCTCTCTCTCTCTCTCTCTCTCTCTCTCTCTCTCTCTCTCTCTCTCTCTCTCTCTCTCGTTTATTTATTTATTATTTACCTATTCACTTTACATCCTGCTCACTGCCCTCCTCCCACAATCCTCCCCCATTTCCCTTTTCCTCTCAGTGGGTGGGTCCTCTCCCCCCCATTCCCCCCCTCTTAAGTCTCTGCAAGGCTTTCCCACTGAGGCCAGTCAAAGCAGCCCAGCTAGTAATATATCCCACATACAGGCAACAGTTTTTGGGATCCCCCCCCCCCGCTCCAGTTGTTCCAGACCCACATGAAAAACAAGCTGCACATCGCTACATATGTGCAGGGAGGCCTAGGTCCCGCCCACGTATGTTCTGTGGTGGTTCAGACTCTGGGAGCCCCAAAGGCCCAGGCTGGCTGATTCTGTTGGTCTTTCTGTGGAGTTCCGATCCCCTTGGGAGCTGTTTTAAATTCTCCCATGCCAAATTAAAAAAAAAAAAATGTTTGACATAAGAGAATTAAGAACGGATTTTTCTCTGTATAGACAGGATTCCGACTACTTCTGTTCTTGCTACACTTTTAATTAAGTTAAACGTTCTTCTTAGTTTAGTTCTCATATTTTTTTTTTCTTAGCCGGATTTTAGGAACTGGCCAGCTCAGGAGAAACTGTCTTGTAATTTGCTCCTTCTTCGTTGGCTTTCAGAAACTGCTTGGTGCATACTGGGTGTCAGAAGATTCCTCGGAGCTCCTTGGAAACTTCCAGCCGCTTGCTGGAGATGGGACTGTGAGCACCTTGGCCTGTGCTGCTCTGCGTGCATGCCCGGTGTCCTTCTGTCCTCTGTGTCATAGCTGGCCTATCTAGCACGCTCCCGGAACGCGAGGTGCTAAGCGATTCGCGTTAAACAGTGACAACCTCAGCCCTCCCTGACCTTGACCTCTCTGGGTGCCTGGTTGGAGATGACGTCACAGACAGCCAGCGCCCGCGGCAAGGTTCAAATGTGGCTTCAATTTCACACAAATACCAGGACCCTTCTGTCTCTACCGACTGTGGGCAGAGCCCCCCATTCTGCTGTAGCGGACCTCAAAGTCCCCAGTGCCCAGCTGCACGGCCGGGGGTACCAGAGCCCTGCGGGGGGTGAGGGGGTGGGGGTGCTCCCGCAGGCAATTCCCCTGGAACCAGAACTAAGGGACAGACATTTGCATATCTCCTCCAGGAGTATCAAAGTCTGGAAGATTTTCCGCCCCAAAGAGCTGCCCTAAAATGAACCTAGAAAGCTACGTCCTAGGGACTAACTAACCTGAGGCTGTGTTCCTCTGTGCAGGAGCCAGAAAGGAAAAACAAAAAAAACAAAACAAAACAAAAAACAAAAACAAACAAAACAAAAAAACAACAACAAAAAAAAAAAAAAACCGGACGGAGAGACTCCACTCCAGAGCGCATTACTTAAAACGCACTTTTCTGAAATTAGAGAAATTGGAGATTAATGTTTGAAGTCATATAAAATCGATGTTGTTAAGTGCAGGGGGGGGTGGTTATGTTGCAGTAGGGTGAGTCCCCACCTCAGTTACTCATCTTTACTTTGAGAAAGCTTCCGTTTAAATGCGGGCACTGGGCAGATGCAGCCAAGCTGTGGAGATTTCCCTGTTATGCTAAGTCACCGGGAGCTGTCAGCCTGCATACCCCAGAGCTCCGAACTACATATTCCTGGTGAATGTTAAAAGCACTGAAATGCCATGGGTGATCCTCCCTCCAGCAGAAAGTGAGTGGCAAACCTGTAACTTCCACTAAGTAGATAATAGTTGGTTATAAATCGGCAATTAAGTACTTTTCAGTCTCTGCAGTTCCATTTCTTCTAAACCTTGCAAAGGGGGGCGGGGGAGGGGGACCAACCCTTTGAACCTGAACATGTCTTGACCCCAGTCCCCCAGCAAGTCGTGGAAATTGCCAGGGGAGAGTGAATCTTTTAGAGTCAGCCTCTGGCTTCTTTACAATTGAGGCAGCGAGAAAAGCGAGGTACCTGGAGGTGAACCAGGCTTCCAGCGTCCTTGGGAAAGCCCACAGAAGGCTCTGCGCGCTGGTGTTTACTTTAACAACCTTAGTCTGTCCAAAGCAGCTCTTAGCCTCTGTGTTGGACTGCTCTGGGGAAACACCACTCTTTCTCTACCCAAGGAACTTAAGTTTATTCCAAGGGTAATTGAACCTGAACTCCCAGTGTTTGCTGTGCCTAGAAAACGGAAAAAGCACTCTCTGGTTTAAGGAGCTGTGGTAGATCGAAGATGTCTACAGGGTTTTAGCTAGTTAGCATCTCCACCCCTCAGAGGCTGGACTATCCTTTTCCTCTTTCCTAGGGACCCATGCTGGGACTGTTCAGTGAGCAGGAGGCAACAGAGGAAGCTGCCTAAGAGCTCAGAGCATGCAGTATCCTTGACTGTTTGGGATGCTTACTGTACCCTAGAGAGAGCTGAGAGTCCCTGTGTGGAGGGACAGGGCTCAGCCTCCAGCCACCTTTTCAAAGCCACCAGATGACATCACCAGAATCTCTAATTGAGCCATCAATCCACTGAAGCTAAGAAGCAAATGAGGTGGTTGTCCTCGGAAGCCACCACGTTTGGGCAGTTTGTTACATAGCAAAAAGGAGTAAAAACAGCAAGGCAAGCCTTTAGCTGTCACCTACGCCTTTTGTCTGCCATGAAAGGCTTTGCTTTGTGGGAAACTCTGCAGCCAGAGCTTTTGTCTGCCCTGTGTAGTGTGAGTCACAAGGCACAAGTGAGAGTCCTTAGAGGTGACTGACCTTTGAGGCCTAGGCTCTGGCCAACAGGAGGAACCAAATAGGTGCTGTATATAAAACCAGAGAGGCAGACTGCAGTCCTGAGCTTGTGCGTGTTAAACGGAGAGGGAAGGAGAGAATGATAAAAATAAATGCATAATTATTCAAATGAAAATGTTTATTTATAAGTCATGTAAAATGATCTAGCCCACTCCGGTTTTGGAAACAGTGTCTAGAAATAATACCCTTTTCATACCTATGGCTCCCTCTGAAGGACTCCTTTATGAGAGAGTAAATAGGAATTTTCTCTTTAAAAAAAATAGGTCTTTCTCATTTTATTTTAATTGTAAATTTGGTGAAACACAGATATTCCTTCATTGTAATGTGTGACAGTCACACTCAGGGCCCTTGACGAAGTCATGTTGGCTCCTGTGTACACGGAGAGACACCCCGGTACGTCTACCTTACCCATCATCCACAGACATAAGTACTTTCAGGCACAGCAGCCTCATCAGACAGGATGCTTCTCAATTTGGCCAACATGAAGGATAATCTTCAATTGTTTTATGCTAATAGAATTCCCAAGGATAGAAAAGTGTCTATTTGATATCCATCTCTTAAATTTGCATAAACGTTCTAGGGTTTGTTAAAATTAAGGTTTCATCATTAGCCCTTAATAAAGTAAGACTGGGTGGTTCAGAAATTGTGAGAGTGGCCAAGCAATGACTGGTCCAGCTTGAGACCCATGCCAAGAGAGGGAGCTCACCCCTGACATTGCCCGGAGGGCCAAAAACCAGAGGCTGGAGAATCCAGAGACCCTAGGTTGAGCTAAACATGACTGGCAAAGATAATAATGATGATGATGATGATGATGATGACGACGACGATGATGATGATGATACGGTTCCTAATGATACTCTGCTATACTCATAGGTTGGTGTCTAGCCTGATTGTTATCAGAGAGGCTGCATCTAGCAGCTGATGGCAACAGACGCAGAGGCTCACAAACAAACCTAAGGTGGAATCCTACAGAAGGAAGGAGGAAGAGGAATCTAGACTTTTAAAAGGCTCTTATTTTATTTTACATTTACGTCTGTGGTGTAAGCTCACTCACCAGAGGAAGGCTCCTCGTACCTTACGGTAGGCAGCAGCTTGAACTTCCTGGTAAGCCAGCCTTCTCAAAACAGATGGACTGAGACCAAGCCTACCCACAAGGGCCAGGTCACCCTAAGCCCTGCCTGCTTCAAACACTAGTTCTACGGTCTCATGCCAGACTATGCCATACTCACATAAGGGGCCCATGGGAGGCAGCACACTGCACGGGGAAGGGTGGGGGATGGGACGGACACGACAGAACCTGGACAGGGAGTTCTGCCTGCCTGTGACTCCAGCCCAGTCACTTTATACCTTTGGTTGTGATCGGGGCTTTGATGACCTCTAAAATAATAGGAGAAACAGCAGATGTTTCACGAATCATGAAAGGGGGCTCGCTGTTTCTTCTATTTTAAATACACTTCATTGCATTTGGGCTAAATCATCCTTCCTTCCTTCCTTCCTGTCCTTTAATGCAGCCGTGGGAAGATGGCAGGAAGGAGTCAGGGGTGAGCCATGTCCTACCTCAGAGCTGGATGCAAGGGTCATCAGATCAGGGCTGCGGGAGAGAGGAGGCTGCCGGGAGCTGGTGAGTAAGCACCGCAGGAGGAAATGAGCACAGAATCTGGAAGGTCTGTGGAGTTCAGCTCTGATGTGGCAAGCCACAGGGAATGGCCGGAGGTGGCCCTGCAAGTACCTGTCAAACCCTCAGAGGTGCCCCTCTCCCCACTGGAAACCTCCCCGGGCTAGTCCAATCCCAGGATTCTCCAGGGTGACTCAGGAGGATCTTGGTGGAGGCTAGCCTGGCCCTCACAACAAAACTAAACCGGTAGGGCCGGAGAGATGGCTTGGGGGTTAAGGGTACCTCTTGCTTTTGCAGAAGACCTGAGTTGGGTTCCCAGAACCCATGTGACAACTCACAACTGTCTTTAATTACTGTCCCAGCATATCTTTTTTTTTTTCTGACTTCTTGGGACTTTGAGTGAGTGTCACGTGGGTCACAGACATGTATGCAAGGCAAAACATTCATACGCAGAAAAGGAAAACAAGCGTAAAGGTGTCTTTTAAAATGAAATTTAAAAAACCAACCATCCAGACAGGCAGACAAAACCAAAACAACGTTGGGAGAGATGGCTATGTGGTTAAGAGAGCTTCCTGTTCTTCCAAAGGACGGGAGTTCGGTTCAGGCACCCACACCGGGTAATCACAGTCACCTGTAACTCTGTCCCTAGGAGAGCCAAATCCCTCTGACCCTGAGCATGTTCAAGACAGACAAACACATAAATAAATAATAAATATTTCTGGAAGGTAGTAAAATAAAATAAGTGAAGATAGAGAAATCTAAATACTCCCCACTTTAAACTATTCAAACTGCCTACATTTCATTGGGGGGAGGTTCCCATGTTTAGAAATGAGGTTTGAGGAAAGACAAAGCGGGTTGCCAGGTGAACAGTTAAAGCCGCTTCCAGCCTGGTGAAGAGGAACCGACAAAAGGCAGCATCAGACTTCTGCGCTGGGACCGAGTCTCTTCTGGGTTAAGGTGTACTTGTCCAGGGCAACACCATGTGTGACCGTGTTCCCGTATCCTCACAATAACTCCCCAGGTAAACACTGTAAGGCACCGTATAAACATGGGCAGGAACAGTCTTGTCCTGCGCTGGGCTGAGGGCAAGATCCGTAAAGATAAAACATGGCCTCCGTATGGAAGGAGAGGAAAGTGGAGTCAGCCAGAGGGCTTCCGTGGGTCTCTAACCACCCTCTCCCCTCCCAGAAGCTCCGCCCTGGCTCACTTCCTCTGGAGGCCTCCTCTTCCCTGCCCTCTAATCCATAAAGAACTAGGTCAAGGGTCCCCAGATCAGTAAATTTCCCCAAATGGTGATTCTTCAATTAGCTGCTAACCAATTCCAATCAACTGTTAACAGCGTCAGAAAGAGTAACATCACCCTTTACTTCAAAGTCAACCATTTTGTTGGCTAAGACTTTTTTTTTTCCTTCTAGCAACGGTCATCCTCTCAAATAGATACAACAGAACAAAGCCTACAGGTTGATCTCTGAAAGTTTCTAAGCGTCTCTGAATGGCCGAGAGATAGGCTCCATTTCCCACTTGACCTTGAGCAGGAGAGTCGCTTTAAGACTGGTCCACAAGGAAGACGGGGCTGTCCCCAGCTCTGAGCAGTAGAGCCGAAGCTCTAAGTGGCCAAAGAGCTGGTTGGTTCCTCTAGTGCGTTCTTTCCCCAGGGTATCTTGGAGTGAGATTTCTCTACCTCCGGCCCCACCCCCACCTCCTTGCTCCTGCCCCTCCACCTCTATGTGTCACCACTGGAAAGACTGGACCAGAGCTGCTGCCTTTGCTGTTTACAGTCTGGGTGCTCTTGGACTCCCGATTGGTCTCCTCCAGCAGGCCTACGTCACCTGCAAATCCAGTGCAGTCATGACATAGGGTGTAGGTGAACCTCTTCCGGGTCAGCGCGAGGACTGGCAGTGATGGCGTCTTACTACCCAGCATCTCAAACACGCAAACGGAAACGTTAGCTGTTCTTTTTATCCAGCCAGGGGAAACAATTCCTGTAGGTATTCTTTAGCCTCCTGCTCTTGTTTCTGCTCAGACATCTTTGCCAATGGAGCACTGAACCTAAACGCTGCCTTTTATCTCCGGACACTGTCACTGTTCCGGAAAGCCATTTCTTTTGCCACGCGTCTCATTTGATACGCTTTGAAATCACCGGCTAAGATCTGAATGAGGTTGCTTTATTTATGTTTTGATTGTGCTGGTGACTAAGCTCAGAGCTTTGTGGACACCAGACACTCTGCCACTCCACCCGGGGCACCACTTCTGACCTCTAGGGGCACCAGGCAGATACACATATGTTCAGGCGAAACACTCATACGTGTAAACTAGATCTTTTTCAAAAAGCAAAAATGTGGTATCTAGGCACAGCGGTACATACACATACAAACCCAGGACTCAGGAGGGGGAGGCAGGCAGCTATGAGTCTGAGGCAGCCCCTACACCCCCCCCCCCCAAAAAGGAAGAGAGAAGGCAGGGGAGGCTGTGGCTCAGTCAGTGCTTGCCTTGCAAGTGTGAGAATCTAAATTCCATCACCTGGACCCAGGTAAAAGTGGTACATGGTGACCTGCTCTTAGAATCCCAGGGTTGCAGATGTGGACTCCCTGGCCAGCCTGTCTACTCTAATTGGTGAGCTCTAGGCCAAAGTTACTAAGTGACTCCATCTCAAAGGAGTTGGGTGCTGCCTCTGAAGATGAACCTCAGAGGGACCTTCTGGATTCCACACACACATGCACGCACGGGCAGGTACGCACTGCCCACGGAAATACACACATGAAGATACACGTGCAGAGAGAAAGCAAGTGAGGCAGAGTACCTACCAGTGCTTCTGCATCAGGAACTTGAGGCTAGCCTTGGCTACACAGGGAGCTTGGGGTGTGACAGGAGACTCCTCTCAAAAATAACCAGAGAGAGAAAAAGGGAGTGGGGGGGGAAGAGAGAAGGTTCACATTTAAACAGTCGCTGGCTTAGAAAGAAATGGCGTGATGAATATTAATTTGTGTTTTCGTAGATGTCTTCAGCCAGACGCTCACCTAGTTATTGTGGACTAGAGGAAGTCAGATTCTAGACAGATTAAACTCACCTCCTCTCTTGGGGGTAGGGAGGGAAATTCAGTTTTGTTCCTTTAAACCTCAGACCCAAAAATCAGTCTGTGGGTACAAAAAAACAAAACAAAACAAGGCATGCATAATATTACCGCAAATGCTGTTTGCAAGTTTGATTAAAAGAGACCTTTGTTGAGACAAAAACTGGAATCCTGTGAAACATTCTTAGAGTCCCGCTCTCCCTCCCCACGCTTTGTACTCATTTTATAATAAATCTTACTCAGACTGCAGGTCTACTGGGAATTTTCACTTTTAGTTTTGGGAAAATGTCAGTTACCCGTGATGGGAATATCAGAATATTTAAGCAAAGAAAAAAAAAATAATCTCTTCTCTCTCATACATGTTAAAAATAGCTGCAGGGTATTTTTTTTCCCCCTTTAAATTCTGTAAAAGAGAAAAATTCACCTTTGGGCTGAAGTTGATGGGGGTGCACTTCCATAATAGGAAAGCCTTTTTAGAAAATTAAGAGAAAGGATTGGAAACTGAGGCTGTCATCAGTCAGCAGGAGACAGCTAGCCAGAAGGCCTCTGTCTGGCCACCCCACCCCCAAGTCAGTCTGTCCCACTAGGCATGCTCTCCAGGGCAACAGGAAAAGTGACTCTGACCAAGAACTAACATGCCTTTTCCCCTTTAGCTTGTAGCGGCAGAAAGAGTGGCCTGGGTCCACCGGAATCCTGGCCTTTCTGCAGGACTCTTCCTCTCTTCCTTAGTGAAGTCAACCCAAGTTCAGACTCACTGGAAAGGCTGTCCTTGGGCAGTTCTCAGCCTACACAGTGGGAGTGCCAAAGTACTGGGTCTTGGCTCTGTTCCCACATCTCCATCTTCCTGTGCCATGGGCTGGGTCCATTAGCTCCTAGAAACCTCTTCTACAATCAGGGAGATGCTAGTCCTTTGTCCAGCTCTGCCCTAAGTGTTTCCTCTGTGCTTTCCCACCCCTTCAGCTGCTCCCTGCCACCTTGGTTTCATGTAGCTGAGTTAAAGGGAGAACAATGTAGAAGCAAAAGAAGCAAAGATGTAGAAGCAAAAGATTTTAGGGATGAATATATTCCCATCATTTCCAGAGCAAGTACGGGGGGGGGGGGGGATCTGAACCTCTGATTTCTATTTTAAATGTGTAGATAAAAACCAAATAAGAATTGAAGGCTAGCGTGGTCTCCAAAGTGAGACCCTGTTTCAAAATCAGTGTGTGTGTGTGTGTGTGTGTGTGTGTGTGTGTGTATGTGTGTGTGTGATATGTGTACGTATGTGATGTGTATGTGTATATGTTTGTACATGTGAGTATATCTATAATGTGTATAATTCGAGTGTAATGTATGTGTGATGTGTGTGTATACATGATGCATATGTTCAGGTGTGGTGTATGTGTACATTTTTATTCCCCTTCCCACATTAAAAAATATGCCCGCATGGATGTAGTCTCATCACACGCATGCCTAGTACTGTAGAATAGATGCTCTGCAGCTGGAGTTGTGGACGGCTGTGAGCTGCCAGCCGAGGCTAGAACACAGGTCTTCTGCAGGAGCAGCGGGTGTTCTTAACCACTGCGTCATCTCTGCATCCTCCTCTCTCCAAAATATTAAAAGACGGCTTACGACTGAACTCAGACTTAGGTGTTTCCATTTCATCTTAGCCAAAAAGCCAAGAAACAGTCAGAAACACATATTATTAAATATTGCCTCAATTCCAAATAGCCATGGGAGGCCACATGAACAATTGACATTTAGTCAGTCAGTCGGGACAAGTGGGTCACTACTTCCTGTTTTTTTCCTGAAGTCTGTGTCATCGTATGATGATTTATGTTACGATATTGCTAGGACGGGCAGGGCACCACGTCTATGCTCAAAGATGTCCTTTGTTGCTTAGTTGTGTAAGACAAATGTGGGGAATGCTCTCTTGTCTTTGTTTAGTATTCTTGAATGAGGATCTCTCTGTACTCACAAGGTGGTAGCCCAAGCTAGCCTTGGCCATCAGAGGCTCCCGCCACCACCACCCATTCGCTGGCATTACAGGACACCTCTAGTTTTACATCTGCCATTTTGCTACAATCCAGTGTGGGATGGAGGAGAGGAATGCCTGAGAAAGAAGGATAGTGATACTTTGTACTTAACTTTCTTTACCTCAGTAAAAAGAAAGAGGAAAATAAAAACTGTCACTACTGTGTGTGGACCTGGCCTATGGGAGTGAGTGGGCATGTGAGAGGGTCAGAAAGCAACTTTGGAGAAGGTGTTCTCTCCTGCAGCACGTACCTTTACCCAGAGTCACCTCAGCAGCCCAACTGAACAGAATCCAGAAACCCGATTAGCTTGTAGTATGCCTCTTGGTGTCACATTCTCTGTTACTCTAGAAGCGAAGGAAGCCCATCTCTTCGAAGTGGCAGTCAAGGAGCGGAGCATGATGGCCAGTGACAGAAAGCTTGAAGCCTCTGTCCTGCCTCTGAGAACCCGGGCCGGCTGTACTGACTCTTTGGGACTCAGCCTGCAAGTCCCGCATTCTGGGACAAAGTACATGCAACCGAGGGTTCTGTAAATATAACTGTACGTTCGTCTACGTGCTTCACCTTTTCCTTTCGGTCAAAAACAATGTTGAAACTAGATGGGCCACCACAAAACCACACAGGAGCGGTCCTGCGGCTTTGGGGTACGTGGTTAACTTGGCAGGAGAAACTAATTTTTGGGAGTAATACCTAAAACAAGGATTATCAAGGATTATGTTTTTGCGTTTTCAGAACAAATAACAAAGCACAGCCTTGGCCGCATCCACAGAACCGTGTTCTTTAAGGCACCAATTTGATTGGTGGTTTTTTTTTTTTTTTCTTTCTTTTTATTTATTTATTTATTTATTTATTTATTTTTTACCAACCAAGCTCTCTGCTCGAAAGCTATCCTATTTATGGTGAGCGCTGTTTTTTCAATTAGGTTTATTTTCATTTTCCCATAGGCCATGTTAGCTGAGACGGTCCAAAAGTTTATTTGTTTTCCCTTCATGTCTTATGATGGTTTTAAAATAAAACACACAGCACTTATCTGTGAGATTTCTTTTGAAACGCCCGTGAGTCCGAAATAAGTTTGTTTGCTCCCTTCCCCTCCCACCACACAATCACACGAACAATACCTTCCTATCATAAGCGCTAAAATGCTTGGAGAGTGTAATCATAGCCCGTTTTCATAGCAAACTTGGAGCCGGGTGACTTCCGCTTCGCTAACTTTCGGAATGTGTGTGTATGCTAGTGTTTAGCAGGTCGGATTTTAAAATGTTGCTACCTCTAGGACGCTTAAAATTCCAAAACCGTCTTTCTGACTCCACGGTTAACATTAGTAATATGTTTTCTGTACGAGGTTCCAAGTTTGGGGGGATGGGGTTGGAGATGAATTCATAAGCCAAAGCCCACATCGCCTAATAGTTCTGTAATGGAAAAAAAACATTCTCTGGTGAAATAAATACGCCGCGGAAAACGACCTGGGCCCTCTAGATGCGGAGCGCCTGCCCTCTCCGCTCGGCCTGCTGCCGGTGGTGACCCAAGTGTCCTCATCCTAGGGAGATTGCTCCGCATGGGTCTGGGGGTCCCTGGGGCTGGAAGGGCGTGTGCAGCTGCAGAGGGACTCTGTCCGCCCCCCCCCGCCCCCCTCCGGCGACGATGGAAGGAACCTGGGCTTGCTCCCTGGCGCTCTGAGCGCACTAGGGTCCCCGGCGTCACCTCGCGGTCGCCTGCTCCTCCCTCCCCTCTCGACCGCCAGCAGCTGTGGCCTGGGATCCAGCGCCGAAGCCGCACGGGCTGAGTCCAGTTCCTCCCTCCCTTCGGCCACCCTCCCTCCCAGCTCCCAGTCAGTCTCCGCTCCTCTTTCTCCACCCCACCCCACCCCACGCCCCGTCTCCACGTCCCACAAATCTCCCGCTAACCTACCTCTCTCCACCCCTTCACCCCTTCCCAATCCTCTGGCTGCTCCATCTTTTGTTGTTCCTCTGCTCCCCTTCCTTTTCTCCCGGTGCCCTTCCCTTATTTACTTCACCTATATCCTTCTTTATTTGTTCCCTCCCCGGCCCCACCCCCACCGAACCCCTTGTTCCGCCTCTCTCCCACAGCTCTCCATCCTTTCTGGTCCCATCTCCCTGCCTCGTGCCCCTCTCCTGTTGCCCTCCCGCTATCTCCCCTCCAGCTCCGGGTTTGTGGCGCTCCCACGCTGTTGCTATGGAGTCGCCCAAGGCTGCTGGCCGCCTGGCGCTAGCTGCCCTGAGGCCCCAGGAACAGAGCAGTGACTCTAGCCAAGACCGAGGCGCCGCACCCCTTCGGTGTCCAGGAACAAAGCGTGCCCCGCCCTGCACACTCTGTGAGGCTTCCCTGAGACCTTCAGGCGCCCCAGGCCCTAAGGCTTAAAACCACCTATAATCTGATCACCCCCAGACTCTGTGGGCAGGACACCAAGGTGACAGCTGCGCTCTCTTGTGCAACCTACCTTCCTGGTCCCCTGAAGACCACTCTCTCACGCCCATGCTTGGAGGTGTCACTGGGGCTGGGCAGCAGGCCAGATGGCCCTATTTAATGGGACTGACCCCTTTTGTTGGGGGCCCTAGGAACACCCAGGCCAATTTACATTGGAAAATGGGGTTTGTGTCCCCAATTCAGTGCATTGCCCTGACAGCCGGTGGCCTTGTCTTTGTGTAAGGACCCCACAGCGTGTTGGTTAAAGAGGTTTCTGTGTGCAGATGCGTGAGTGTGAATAACAATCACCAGGAAGCAGTAGTTCCCAGGTCCTGTAAGAAATATATCAGTCTGGGTGCTGATAAGCCCCTGACCCCTCTGATGTTCTCACGGACCCCACAGATGAATGTTGAGGTTTGAAGTCTTTGGAAGAAATCGTAGGAAGATCCCTGGAGTCTTTGCTATTTGCGCTTAGGTCCTTGATTTGGAAAGTCGTAAGGCTGAATTCAAGACTTTCAAAAACACTACTTGGACTTTAGAAAAAAAAACACTCTTGATAAAATATCTAATCTGAGTGCTCTCTCCGGGCACTCTGACTCCGAGGTTCATGGATATATTCTGGAACAGGCTGAAAGCTGTCATCTGTATGGGTTTGGTATCACCAGCTTAAACATGTGGCCTTAAGTGTAAGTAAGGGGACAGAGAAACATTTCTAATTTACCAGCAAGGAATATGAGTTACAAGAGGTTAAGACAATTTCCTCAAGATCACACAGCTCTACGGTGTGTAAACCTAGTGGTCTGAGCCAGTGAAAGTCGACAGAAAAGGGTCTGGGCTGTGTGAACTCTACTGAAATCCAAGCCCCAAGATGCTAAGGCCTTAAGTTCAAGATCAACCTGAGCTACACTGACCTTGTCTCAAGAACAAACACAACCCCAAACCCAAAACAGACCCCCCCCCCAAAAAAAACCCAAAAAAACAAACAAAAAAAAGATGAAGAGGCGGAAAACTTTAAACGTTTGTCATTCCTCCATCAGCCGCCTCCAGTTTCCGCCAGTACACTGGGGCCACCATCAGGTTATGTCTTAGAAGATGAGGAGTTAAAGGACTTTCCTCTTCAGCCTTTGCACCTCCATGGTGGTCCCTCCTCCCCAACCATCTGTGGTGGAACCGGTTCCACCACTATAATTTTTAAGAATCCTGTTCCAGGACCCCTTTCTATCAAAATGATCGTATTTGTGACAAAATAGCTGAGAGCCCTTTCTGTGCCCCCGTTGGTGGAAAGGAAAGTAGGTGCTAATGACCCACCTTATGTCAGGGCTATGGTGAAAGAATTCCACGGGAAGCTGTCTGGAAGCCCTTAAATGAGTTTATGGTGATTTAGTCAAGAATGTCTCCGAGGTCTTTAGTTCATTGTAGCTCTGGACAGAGGGCTGGGGATGTGGTGAATGGTCGCTGCTCTTACAGGTTTTGCTTTACTTCTAGAGGTGATGGGTAGTTCACATCCCGTGACACCAGCTCTAGGGATCCCTGTCTGACCCCATGGACACCCACCTGCACATAATCTTTCATTTAAAAAAGATTCCACTTTTTAAAATTATGTATATGTGCGTGTGTCTATGCACACGAATGCACACTATCTTTGGAGGCCAGAAGAGAGAGTTGGGGCCCCCAGAGCTGGGGTTCTATGGGTCTTTAGCTGCATTATGTGGATGCTGGGAACCGAAGTCAGATCCTCTGCAAGAGCCCTTAACAAGGGGCTGGAGAAATGGCTCAGTGGTTTAGAGCACTGATGGCTCTGAAGTCCAGCTCTGACTTCAGAGGTCCCGAGTTCAATTCCCAGCAACCACACGGTGGCTCACAATGGGATCTGTAATGGGATCCGATGCCCTCTTCTGGTGTGTCTGAAGACAGCTACAGTGTACTCATATACATAAAATAAATAACTCTTAAAAACAAGAGTCCTTAACAAATGAGCAAACTCTTCATTCCCACAGAGAGATTATATATATTTATAATATATATATATTTATAATATATAAATATATATATATATATATATATATATATATATATATATATATATATATATTTCCCTAAAGAAGAGAATCTGTAAACAGAAACTACATTTCAAAGAGGGAATTGAACAAGGACACCCAATTGCATTAGAGCTGAAGATGTATGTTAATTTCTGTTCTGTTTCTCATAACAGAACAAGTTGGAAACTTTCTGCTTCCTCTTTTTGGGGGCCCATATTAATGCTAGGGTGAAAGACAGTACGAACTATGGGATGGGGGTGACAGGCGCAGAAGAGGAACTTTTCAATTCTTTGTAAAAGGATTTCCTCAGAGCACTAAAGATGCACCATATTCTTTAAAGGAACTATATCCTAGAAAGATATTTGAAATGACGTCCATAATGTGTCCATCTCATTTGATTCTTTATTTTAGCTGCTATTTTTGTAATAGCTTCTGAAGTGTAAAGAATAGATCCCCACCACCCTGCCTTAAAGCATGTGTCTGCGAGTCCTCTGCAGGTCACAGAGCCGGACTGGACACACTGAGTATCTCTGACAATGCTGTCTGTTCTGTGGACAAAGATGGAGTCTCTGCTCTCGGGCTGGGTTTGGCTGAAGATGTTTAGGAGGTTTGCCCTTCGTCCTTTATCCAGAATGTTCATCTCATGCAGGACAGTGAGCGTGATACACTCGTCTGTCTGTCTGTCTGTAGACTAGTCATAGGCTGCTGCTCTGTTCCTTTTTACCTCGCCTACTTAACCGAGACAGGTCTCAAAGCTCTGCCCACAGCAGAGACTATGACAAAAGGAAAAGGCAGAGGGGCCACTCCTGCCATAAAGCCTGGAATTAACAATGCCAAGAATATACATTCAATTTAGGTTTATTTTTGTTTCCTTCTCTCAGGTAGAAAGCATGCTGGGTGGCAGGGATCTTCATCTCTTCGTTTACTGCTGTGCGTGTGAGCGCTGTTTTAAGTCCGGAATTGACTAGGAAGGAAACTATAGTGACTTTCCCTTATGCATACGATTAGGATTCCCAGAGAATGAAAGTCTTTGGTTTATTCCTCAGGGAGGGTTAAAACTTTTTGATTGAGCCAGGTGTGCTGTTCACGCCAGCTGCCCTAGCACTTCGGATGCTAAAGGCAAGATCGCCATGAATTCAAGACCAACCTGGGCTACATAGAGAATTCTAAACCAGGCGGGAGACAGACACATTGTTTCAAAATTAAACACGGTGGTGATGGGTCAGGCCTTTAGTCCCACCACTCAGGATGCAAAGGCAGACAGATCTCTGACTTTGAGGCCAGTGTGGTCTACAGACTGAGTTTCAGGACAGCCAGGGATACACAGGACTACCCTATCTTTGACCCTCAAACCAACAAAATTAAATAATCACAAAATCAACAAAAACAAAATTGTTCTGATGTAAAGGTCATTATCTGTATTTCCAGAAATGAACAGCTTCCAGAAGCTGCTGGCTCTTTCAAAATACACCACTTAAGCTTTTATTTTACAAAACTAAACTTCAAAATATTTAACTATTTTTTTCTAGAGTGTATAAACAATTTCTATGTAACCCTAGTTATTACTAGAATAGAAATTAGAAACGGAGAAGAAAAACATTAACTTGTACAGCCTGCCTCCCTCCCTCCTTTTTCCTCCTCCTCTTTCTCTCTCTCTTCTTTGGTTTTGTTTTATCCCGTTTTGAGACAGGGCCTCAGTGAGTAAGTCCTGCTGGCCTGGAACTCACAGAGATCTGCCTGCTTCCACTCTCTCAGAGCTGGAATGAAAAGAGTGCACACCACACCCAGCCACAAAGGGGGTTTGCTGAAGGTTCTGATTGCAAGGGGAAACTCCCATGCAATGTACTTCTTATTCCTTTGGAATCGGAATTTGTCCTGCCATTCTTGACTGTGACAAATGATGGGGTAGGAGATAAAGTGGGCGTTAATGCTTAGTTATATAAAGGGGAGTTTTGCATATGTCTATACTTAGCAACAGGCTATTTGGGGACTCCTGTTACATGTAACTCATGTCTTGAACACAGGAACAAGCAAGGTTTCAGCTGCTGGCTGTCTCAGTCCTCACTCGGGGCAGCTGAGAACTGGGTTCTAGGCAGATAATACTTTGGATAAGAAAGGAAACTGGAAGATATCTTGCATTAAAAGGTCACACTGCTGTCTCTCTCTCTCTCTCATTATAAATCTAGGATGTTAAGAGTTTTTCTCAGACTTCCTCTACAAAGTTTTATGAACCTGTTTGCCTGATTATTAGAGAAATCATCCAAAGGGTACACTCTAGTTTAACTGCAGTCCTTCAGACTAACAGTCTGGGGAATCCGAGGGCACACTAAATGCAAAAAGTCATAATCCTTGGCTCATAATCAAGATGGCAGGGAGAGGCAAGTCAAGGGACAAGGCGAGCTGAGGCTCAGGACAGGTGGGTGAAAGGTCCCCAGGGACAAAAGGAAGCAAAGGACACAGATTGCGCAATGCCTCGAAATCTGTAGAAGTCCAGCGCCCAACCTCTTATCCCAAGGCAGCCTTGCCTTTGGGTTAGCCCAGACTAATTCCTGCCATTCCTATTGCTCCTGTGACAGGCTAAAGGTTATGCCCTCTAGGAATGGGACCTCTGGCCTTCTGTCAGAGGGGACTGGTTGTCTTGGAGAGATTTAGTCCCAAGCTTCTGGCTGGGGGGCTGAGGAGGCACAGGTAGGTAAGACTGGGGGAGCCAAAGGAGCCGCCTGAGGTCTGGAAAGAAGACTGCAATCAAAAAGAAGAAGAAGAAGAAGAAGAAGAAACAAAGAAAGGAAGAAAAAGAAAAAAACCTTTGAATTGACTGGGGAAGTATTCTTAAGACAACAAAGAAACAAATGCATTATTTAAATAAGAAAGAAAACAATGACTCAAAACCAGAGGCCCCAAAAACAAAAGAAAGAAAAACAAACCATAGTACAGGATGGAAACGGTAAGGGCCCAGCCAAGGAATTAGAAAGAGATGGCGAGGGAGCAAGTCGCCCATGCCCTGTATCCACCACAGCAAAATGCAGCTCTCTTCCTTTTGGAAAGGAGTGAGGATAGGTTGTGTAATTAAAGACTCGAGAGGCTGCTGTGGCCCAGCCTGAGCCACTGAGATAGCTCCTAACTGTAGGGCTGGCCACTTCAGCGCGTGCAGTAAGAAAACGGGGGTGGGGGGGAACCCAGCACCCTCCTTTCTCTGAAATCAATCCTAAGGGAGCCCTCCTTTTTTGGGGTTTGCAAATGAAGCTTTGAATAGGACAGCGTTTCTCCTCCCAGTTGCATGTGGGTTCTCTGGCTTTACAAGGTTTAACCGAGCCTGTGAATGGGCACCTTCCAAATTAGAACTGCAGTTCAAATGTTCAAAGTCAGTAACTTTGCTGGCTCATTATTACAGCGAGGACTCTGGGGGAGATTAACCAGAGCTCAGGCTGGGTTCAGAGTCGGCCTGGCGTACACAAGTAATGGACGACTGTTACGGTTTGAATCTGAAATGTCCACCAACGGCTCATGTTTTAAAGTCTATTTCCCAGCTGGTGGTACTTTCTGGAACCTTAAGGAAGAGAGCCCAGGCTGGAAGGTCATTGTGAGCCTTCGAAGGTTAGCCTCGCCCGGCTTCTGCACACCGCCCCCTTCCGATCTGCAGTGATGCAGACAGCCTCTTCACCATCCTTTCCCACCTTGGTGGACAGTTTTGCAACCGTGAACCCAAATCAGTCTTTCCCCGCGTGACTGATACCCGAGGCCTCATCCGGACTGTCAGCAGCGACCCAATTCTCTTCCACGTGAATGGTAGCATTGTACTTGAGCCTGCCAGGGGGCTTTCTTTGGCTGATAAATGAGTTTAGAAGCGCCTGCATCTGGAACTGAGGAGGTGGCTCAGACAGTAACGTGTATACCTGAGACACATAACATGCCTGGTGTGGTGGTGAATACCTGTAATTCTGGCATTAAGAAGGCAGAGGCAGGAGGATCCCTGGAACTTGCTGGCTAACCAGTCTCGTCTAAATGGTGAGCTCCAGGCCAATGAGAGACCCTGTCTCAAAGGAGATGAACAGCATTTTTAAGAATGATACTCCTGGGCTCCACAGGCTGGTAAGTGCGTGTACACATATGTACACACACGTGTGTGTGTGTGTGCGCACACACACATATATACATGTAAAAAATAAAAGTGTTATATTTGCATCCAAGATGACTTTAGTAACCTGACAACAGGGACTATGAAAACTTGATGAAGCCTCTATCACCTTGGGTTCCCAGTGATTTGGGAAGTTAAAAGCCCCAGACAGTTTTCATAAAACATTCTAGAAACACAAAATACACACTTACTGTGCTTTCACACTGCTGGTCTTGTTTTTTTTTTTTTTTTTTTTTTTATTAACTTATTTATTTTATTCATATGAGTACATTGTAGTGTCTTCAGACACACCAAAAGAGGGCATCAGATCCCATTCCAGATGGCTGTGAGCCAACATGTGATTGCTGGGAATCGAACTCAGAACCTTTGGAAGAGCAGTCAGTGCTCTTGACAACTGAGCCATCTCTCCAGCCCCCTGGTCTTGTTTGTTACTTCCATAAAGTATGGCTCATTCTGACTGACATATTTGATTTTCCAAAGGTGGCAGGGCTGGTGCTATGATGACTGCTTCTTCCTCCCCCTCCTCCTCTCCCTTCCCCTCCCCCTCCTCCTCTCCCTCCTCTTCAATGTAAAGAAGGGGATTTTCATTTGTTTCTCTTACTCTTTCACTGAGGGAAGAGGAAGACAGGAGGACAGAACAACAGAAAGGAGCAGCATGTTTCCAGCCCTCGGTCGAGTTTGCAGCCACGGTGGGGAAAGAAGCTGGAAGCTGAAGGAACCCACTCCTGAGTTTTAGGAGGGAAATGGAAAAACCGTTCCTGAGATCAGGGGTAGCATACTCTGTGTTCCATCTAACCTGGCACTGTGGTGGCATTCTGAAGACTGGGGTTTGGGAGAGCCCGGACGTGTCTGCCCTTTCATAGATGCTGGTATTTTCATCCAGGGAAGATGTAGTAAAGGCAGATATGATGTCCAGAAGCAACAGGAGGGGTGGCACATGGGCGTATTTGTCACCATATGCCTGGCATGACACTTTGAGGCCCCCAGAAGTAACTGCGGAAGTTTAGAGATGATCAGCTGAGGTCCTGGTATCGCAGTGAAGGTGCTAAGAGCCGTGCGCACTGTGAAATATTAACACGGCCTCGTGTTACAGAGGGGCTTAGGCGGTGTGTAACCAGTGGGTCACACTCCTTGTGGCCTGAAACACTCTACTGCTCTGGTACCTGTCCATCGATCATTCTGATTGATCACCAGCTCACACGCTGTCTACCAGGCAGACCACTGTTACCTGCTAGCGTGGATTGGTTTCAGTTTTTCTAGAAGCTAAACCGAATGCATAAAGTGTTCACTTATTGGAGATACGTAAAATGTGCTCAGGTGTGGTGGCCAACGCCTGTGACCACAGCACTTGGAAGGTAGAGGCTGGAGGGTCAGAAGTTCGAGGTTATCCTCTGCTTGTGAGTTCATGGCCAGCCAGAAATACACGTGACCCTGTCAAAAACAAATACAACCTCAAGTCCCCCAAACAGCAAAATAATTAAAAATGCTTAGAGCTCCCTTCCCACTAATTTTTAGAGTTCATTTTCCTGCCATTATTTTCCCCTTGATTTCCTGCCTTCAGTCTCTCCCTCCCTCCATTCTTTTCTCTGGCTCTCTGTGCTGGGCCCTAATAGACCAGGCTGGCCTTGAACTTGCAACATCAGAAGCTGGGAGTCTGACACAGGCCTTGCTAGTTGACTTTCTTTGATATGGAATATTTTTGGAGAGGCTTGCCAAGAACGCATTCATTTATATATGAAGCAACTTTAAGAAGCCAACAGACTCTCCAGATGTAAATTCTATAACCAGTGGAGGTTACAGAGGAAGAAACAAAAGAGAAACTGCTGTGAAGTCAGACATGCATGTGATACTAAACATGTAAGATCCATTAGAGACTATTTTTTTATTGTAATCAAATTTGGGATGGGAGGAAGGCTTCGTTTTTCACACCAGGGACAAAGGCATAGATTCAGCTGTTGCCTCAGGCACATTATTTACAACTTCCATTCATCTTGTGTTCTCTGGTCTCAGAGGGACCTTCTGGGCTGCTCACCCCTCCCCACCCCCACGCTCCACAGCCATCACCTCCGTCTCTCTTCAGGCACAGAGTTTCCTGGTAGTGTACAGTTGTGACCCTGCTGTGAGAATCATTCGTCTCCATCTGCTTGGATCAATAGCTATAGCATGGCATTGTGTATACAATGTCCATCCATCTTTCTCATGAAATTTGGAGCAGAAATATGGGGTGCCTCCACAGGGGGAAAAGAGTCAGTCCTTCCCATATGCAAGGCCACACTGTCTGTTGATACCACGCTTTTGTCAAATAGGAGAATTTAAAATTCGTAAAAGCCTTTTCAAATGAACTGACCAATTTTCTCGCTTCAGAACGGTGAGTTCTAATTAAATGGTTGCCCTCTCATTACTGAAGAGGGAACTGAACCCTACTCTGGGTCATTAGTTGCCATAGAAATGGAGCTGGGGGGGGGGCTAGAGAGACTACTCAGGGCTCCAGAGCACTGGCTGCTCTTGCAGAGGACCTGGGTTGCATTTCCAGCACCCACATGGCAGCTCTCAGCTCTCTCATGCCCTCTTCTGGTCTCTCTGGGTACCAGGCACATCTGTGGTGCAGAGACATAATACATGTATGCAAAGCATCCATACACATAAAATGAAGTAAACATTGAAATCGATGCTTTATTTTAATACCAGAATACGGATTCCGATGCTCCTTGCCATTGGCCGCCTCCTACATCCACGAGGCGCTGTGTGATGATTAAAGAACGCCATTTTACGCAACATTCAAAGCTTCAACTTTGGAAAGAGTCAAAGGGGAAAAAATGTTCCCTACGATGCAAAGAAGGTTACTTTCTAAATAGCTGATGGCCCCTTTTCTGAGTCTCTGAGCCACTCTGCAGATATGCCCCCAGCATCTCTGCTAAAAGCAGCAGGTAAACAAGCAGATTGTCAAAAGCTGATCATTTAGAGTAAGATGGCCTTTTCTGAATTAGGGTCTCACTCGGAAGCCCTGGAACTCTGCCTCCAGAGGGTTAGGATTAAAGACATGCGCCATCAAGCTTGGCCTGGGATAGGAAAAGTTAACCGAAGACAGGTAGAGCCAAAGAATGAAGGGACTTGCAGTCATACCTACAAGTGTATTCCCCAGAACCCACTTGGTGGAGGAAGAGACCTGACCTTCAGATATCTGTGTGTGTGTGTGTGTGTGTGTGTGTGTGTGTGCTGGAATAAATACATGTTTTACTTTTTTTTTTTTTTTTAAAAAAAAAAAAAAGAAAGGTGACTAGCTAAATGTGATGCTACCCACCTATAATCCCAGCACTGGGAAGGCTAAAGTGAGATAGTGTGGGCCAGCCTGGGCTACACAACAGGAAACTGACTCAGAAGGAGGACAAGGATAAACAAATAGTTGTTTGTGTATTTCTTAATCTAAACAATTTGTTATGAATTTCAAAGAGAGTAATAGTCAGATATTAGTAATGACATGCTGGAGCTAGTTTAGGGTTAGGCATGACCCTCACTTAACGCTCCCTATAGTCCCATGATAGCAATGTTATTTTGTACCCATTTTACTGATGAGAAACTGAGACTTAAAGGGCTTACGTGGCTCTCCCAGGCATTATAGCATCCAGACAGCAGAGAATTATTGCAATCACTTTGTTGATTTTATTCTTATACCCATAGAAATTTCATTTTGTGGGAAAAAAATTCCCATGAATTAAAAAAAAAAAATACCCAACACAAAAAGGAACTAAGAAGACACAACCAGTCCAGCAGACTTAAGTGCCGCTGGTTGGAATGTGGCTGCTGGGGAGACTGAGACTAGTCTTGCCAATTTTTCTAGAACATTAATTTGCTTTTCAGCAAAGCCTTGAGACTGTGTGTATGAAATGCTGCAACTCAGCTAAACCCTGGAGCTAGGCACAGACTGTACCATTTAGGAGGGAAAGCGGTAAATTAAGATAAACCAACACAAAACAGTTTTCATTTAAAGAAAAGCTAACCCTGTCATATATTATTTTTTTCCAGCGACAAGGTCTTGACCCGTCAGGGTTGTTGACGGGAACAGCAGGGTTGACTGAGGAGAGGGAAAACCAGCAACTTTCAAAAGCTCGTGGCCGATTAGATGGCACTGGGATGACTTCCTCCGGCAAAATGAGATTCATTAAAGAAAACTCTTAGCTTAATTAAGGCAGCTCGCTAGCAGCCTCCCCTCCAGATGCCGGAGCTACTAGGCTGTTGGCAACATGGCCGTGGTCAGTGCACACAGTTCTGTGAAGCAGGAAGACAAAGGGAACTGGGGAATACCTGACGGTCTTCGAGTCTCTGTGGTGGCTTCTTCTATCAGGATCGGCCATGCTCTGGGATACGGAGCTCTGAGTGTAGGGTGGTTGTTGCGCTGACCATTAGGCTTTATTTCGTGACTTAGGTTTGCAAGGACCGTTGCTCTAGAGCAGGACAGCTGGGAGGAGAGAGGCTGGCAGGCCGGTGGTCGATAGTGGTCTTTTCTGGGTCACTCACCAGAATACATTCGCTCTGGGATACACAGCAGCCATCCCTTGGGCAGGCTGCATTATTTAAAAAAACAAAACAAAACAAAAAAACAGTCAGAAATGAAGCTGTCCGGGTCAAATGAAAATCAACTTCTGTCTGTAGAGTTAGAGCCAGGGTTCTGGCCCTAACAAGTAGGCCCCGCTACTAGTGATCAAAAGTCCATCCTAGCACCCAGGAGACAGGTCTACAGAAAGAGTTCAGGACAGCCACAGCCACAGACAGACTGTCTCAAAAAAAGCAAACAAATAAAAGTCCAATTAAACAAATAATACTGAAAACAGGAGAAGCGGATGAATCATATATGCTCATATAGGGAAAAAAAAACAGGCCCAGAGACACCCACCCCAAACCCAAGCCAGTCTCCCGGGTACAGGTTTAAATGGAGGATCGGAAGGAAATAGAACTAAGCAATCCCAGTCAAGGTGTCTGGGCTCCAGTCTCTCCTGCAAGGTGGTTCAGCAGTTCATGAGAACTGTGAAAGCCCAGAGACAAGCCCCCACTCTGGCCCGCATCTCTGCCCGGACTCCTCCCACAGTCCCCTCCTCCCAGCCTGAGACTCCAGGAGAACCGTCCAGTTCTATGAGGTGCGTTGTCCCAATAGTCAGATGACTGCATAGCGTGTGTTTAACATTTTCTTCCCTCTAGACCTGCTGTGCACCCACTTCTGCTGTTTGACTTTACAGTGAGGTGTGGGTAGCCCTGGAATACCTCGGCTGCTTCCCTGCAGTGGAGATGAGGTACCGTATTATGTGTCCCTAGATCCCTCTGTCACGGGGCACGGCCACTCGTAGAGGCAGGATGTGGGAAGTTGACCATGCCTACCCCACGTTGTTGCTGGGGCAGGTGTCAGGCCATAGGGAAGCCCTCGGACACCACTCGGGGGTGGGGAAGCTCGGTCTGATGGGGGAAAGCAGCCGGGGCTGGCTGGTGCGGGGCGTCCCCAGGCAGTCTGGTCCTCAGGATCTTGGACATCCACGTGCTGCTCTGGGAGCCTCAGAAGAGCTGAGAACAGAGTGCTCCCCTTCTCCCCCTCCCCTGCAGGCCTGATATAGCCTGGGGCTGATGGGGAAATGGGGTAGAGCTTCTGCTGGTCCTGAGAGAGCCTCAACTTGGAACTTCCCACCAGGATTTAGGGAAGGTCCCTGAGTTTCCCTCCCTGTCCAGCCAAATAATGTAGAAGTCACCAGGACCACCAATCACTGCGTGCCTAGTTGCTGTTGCTGTAACTTGTCCTCAAAAATTGTATAAAAAGCTTATGAAAGAACGAGAAGAGGATTGCCTCTCCTCTGGGAGCAGGGCAATCTTAGCATGTTGGGAAAATAAACCTCTTGCTTTTGCACCGAACTCTGTTCTTGAGTCTCATTTGGGGGTCTCCCGGTAACTAAGGCTCACTTTGAGCCTTAACAGTTCCACGGGGAAAGAGTCCTTGACTTTTGTCTTTACCTTTTTCAGGGAGGAGTGTCTGGGAAGGAAAGCTTATTATTAAGGAAATACTTATTGAGGTACCTTCAGGCCTTTAGGTACCTCATTAAAATGGAGATCTGTCTTGAGTCTACTTGACCACAGGTCACATCCTCTATATGTGGAGGTATTGCCCTTACATGACTGATGGCCACAAATCTATAGGGGCTATGGCTAGTGACAGGGGCCTAGTGCACAGGAACAGGCAAAATGTCTACCGTCCCTTCTAGGTCTTCGGAGTTTCCAGCCTTAGCTCAACCAAGAACCAAGCTGCCTTCCACAGTCCCATGATGGGGCTGTGTGAAGGATATAGGCCTTAGGAGATGATCATATTTTACCTCCCGAGTGCTGAGGGGAAGTTCTCAATAGCTTCCTCACATATATTCCAGGAAATAGAAATGTAGGTGTCATCTAGACATATTTACTTGCTATTGATGTATGTATGGTTATTTGTGAAGTCTCACACTAAATAGCCAAGACTAGCTTGTAATTTAATATGTATTTCAGCCTGACTGCAAATTTATAATAATTTTTCTGAAGCAGGGTGGTGGTGGTGGCGGTGCATGCTTTAATTCCAGCACTCAGGAGGCAGAGGCAGGTGGGTCTCTGTGAATTTAAGGCCAGCCTGCTCTACAGACAGACAAAAAGTACACACACACACAACTCCTGTCTTTTTTTTTTAAGATTTATTTCTTTTTTGTTTGTTTATATGAGTACACTGTGAGTAAGTACACTGTAGCTGTTTTCAGACACACCAGAGGAGGGCATTGGATCCCATTACAGAAGGTTGTGAGCCACCATGTGGCTGCTGGGAATTGAACTCAGGACCTCTGGAAAAGCAGTCAGTGCTATTAACTGCTGAGCCATCACTCCAGCCCAGAAAACTCTGTCTTGAAAAAACAAAACAAAACCCGAAAATACTTCTGCCTAATCCTTCCACGTGCTGGGAGTAAGAAAAAAATATTTTTGAACAAGTGTTAAGTGATTTCTATGTACCTTAGAGTTTGCAAAGCCTAGCTCAGAAGCTAAATAAATAAAACTTTACTGCGGAAATAGAAAAATGGTTGTTCCGTTAATGAGAAACAAAATACAAAACTAGGAATATGTCCGCCTCTAAGAATAGGAGCAAAATTGATTCTAGAAGAATGACAGAGCAAACCTTTGGAGGTGTCCCACCCTGACCTCAGCACTGTGCTACTAAGCTGGGATGAAAGTCCAGTAAAACACAACCTAAAGTTCTAACCCCAGTACACTTTCTCTTTTTCCTAATTTAATATAGTGTCTGTCAAGTTCTTTTACTCCAGAACTTGACTCCTTTGAAATAGAAATGTGAAATACAGATCCTTTGAATCACACACACACACACACACACACACACACACACACACACACACACACACTTCTGTATTGGATTAGTCAGGGTACTTCTGAGACTAGAAACAAGCTGCCTCTGTCTGGTATGGAGGGGTGTGGGTTGCAGGTATGCAGACCCTAACCTAAAAAGCACACGGCTTTTTAAACACAGTAAATAACTTCTGTTGGCTACTCTGGAGGCCATTTTGTATAGGAAAGACCTTGAAGATAATTGGGATTCTGCAGGGCTGAAAGAGAGAAAGGAAAGATTGGTTTCTAAGAGTTTGTCTGTGTGATTAGGGAAATTGACTGGCATGATCCTGGGCCCTAATGGGTTCCAAATACGCAGAGAGGGGCAAGAGGCTGGAAAGAGCAGCTAGAGATGCTACAGAGTACTTGTGTAGTTACCTGAGGCCCTGGGTTCAATTCCTAGTATTGAAATATAGAGAGCCATTTCTTGTGTTTATGTGTGTGTATGTGTGTGTCTGAGTATGTCTGTGTGTATATGTGTATATGTGTGTGTCTGTGTGTATATGTATGTGACTGTGTGTGTATTTGTGTATATGTGTATATGTGTGTGTCTGTGTGTATATGTGTGTGACTGTGTGTGTATTTGTGTATATGTGTATATGTGTGTATATGTGTGTGATTGTGTGTGTATGTGTGTATATGTGTGTGTCTGTGTGTATATGTGTGTATGTGTGTATATATATGTGTGTGTGTCTGTGTGTATATGTGTGTGACTGTGTGTGTATTTGTGTGTATGTGTGTATATGTGTGTGTATATGTAGATGCACATGCCTCTGTGCATGTACAGAAGGAACAGAGGACAACATTCGGGAGTTGTTTCTTATCCTTTCCCTTGCTTGAAGCAGAGTCTGTCTTGTTTCTGCTGCTGTTTGTACCAGCTCTATCTGGCTGGAGAGTTTCCAGATGTGGGTTTTGTGAGGGCTCCAGGACTGGACCTCAGGTTATCGGATGTACCTTTACCTGCCGAGCTACCTTGTGGAGCCCAGGCTGCTTTACCCTCCTGTTAGTCTTACTGCTTCAGTTTCCCCAAGTGTGATGTTGTGTAGATGAGCCACTGTCCTGAGTGATCGCCACCCTTACTGACTGATTTCAAGGAAGGTTCTAGATGGGTACCCCAGAAAATACTGGGGTTGTACACGGCCCCATGAGAGGAACAGAAGATTGATTTATGGGTAATAAATCAATTATTTGTTTGTGTGGCCTCTGATACAGACCTGGGTTTTGGCTTTACCTGTCTGGCTGCTGTGTGTATGTGGGTCACTTTAGTCACCTACCATGGTGTACTGGTGACGAAAGTTCATGAAACATGGGTAATGACAGTGACTTAGAGGAGCACTGTTCTCTGCGCTTCCGTTTACATGAGTGGGGTATGGAGGGCTTTCTACTCTGACCAAAGTTCCACTCAGTCTAGCTGGGCTGAGCTTGGCATAGGCCTGCCTGGGAGGCGTGGAGCACAGAAGGCAAACTCCACACTGAGACCCAGGCCTGGCTTCTTCCTTTCCGTCTCTCTGCAGATCTTTCACTTGCTTGGTTAGAGATAGGCCAAGACATTTTGTATTATGTGGGGCTATTGTGAAAGGTCTTGTTTCACTGATTTGTTTCTCAGTCTGTCCTCTGTATACTGGAGGACTACTAATTCTTGTGGGTTAGTTAATCTTGTATCCTGTCTCTCCACCGGAAGGTGTTAATCAGTTGTGGGAATTCTCCAGAAGTTCTATTTTCACGTATGTACACTATCATATCACCAGCAAATAATGGTGTTTTGACTTCTTCCATCCGATTTGAATCCCTTTGGTATTCTTATTGTTCTAGCTAAGACTTCAGCTAATATATTGAATAGGTATGGAGAAAGTGTCTTGTTTCTGATTTTACTGGAATTGCTTTGAGTTTCTCTTCATTCAATTTGATATTGGCTATAGGTTTGCTGCATGTTACTGTCTAAGTTAGGGTTTTACTGTGAACAGACACCATGACCAAGGCAAGTCTTATAAGGACAACATTTAATTGAGTTGGTGGGCTGGAGAGATGGCTCAGTGGTTAAGAGCACTGACCTCTTCCAGGGGTCCTGAGCTCAATTCCCAGCAACCACATGGTGGCTCACAACCATCTGTAATGGGATCTGATGTCCTTTTCTGGTGTGTCTGAATACAGTGACAGTGTATTCACATACATAAAATAAATAATAAATAAATAAATCTTTTAAAAAATAGTTTATTTAATTGGGTCTTTGGCCTTACAGGTTCAAAGATTTAGTCTGTCATAATCAAAGCAGGAACATGGCAGCATCCAGCAGGCATGATGCAGGCAGGGCTGAGAGTTCTACATCCGAAGGCTGCTAGTGGAAGACTGACTTCTAGGCAGCTAGGATGACCTAGCTAGCATAGGTCTTAAACCCATGCCCATAGTGACACATAGAACTGCAACAAGGTCACACCTCCTAGTAGGGCCACTGCCTGGGCCAAGCATATACAAACCATCACAATTACCTTTATTATGTGTAGGTGTATACCCTGAATCTCTAATCTCTCCTAGATTCTTTTGTTGTTGTTTGTTTGTTTGAGACAGGGTTTCTTTGTGTCTGCATGAAGGGATGTTGGATTTGTCAAAGGTCTTTCAATGGGATGATCGGATGGGGTTTTTTTCTTTATGTTTGTTTATATGATGGACTACATTTATTAATTTTAGTAAGTTGAATCATCCCCGTATCTCTGCGATGAAACCTGCTTGGACATGATGGATTATCTTTCTGATGTGTTCTTAGATTCCGTTTGCAAGGATTTGAGTAATTCTGCATCGGTGTACATAAGGAACTTGGTCAAGAGTTCTATTTCTGTGTTGGGTCTTTATGTGGTTTGGGTATCAGGGTATCTGTGGCCTCATAATATAAATTGGGCAGTGTTCTTTCTTTGTATTTTGTGAGATAATTTGTGGAGTGTATAGCCAAGACTATCCTGACAAAGGCATAATTACAATCAGAATTAAGTTTACTCTAAATAGGAGATAGTTTCATCTTTATTTTATTATTATTACTGTTATTATTGTTGTTGTTAATGATGATGATGATGCTGGGAGTCCAGGGCCTATGCACGCTAGACAGTGCTCTGTACTGAGCTACCCCTCCAGCCCCACTTGATTTATTTGCTTGTCTTGTTTTGTTTCAAATTTCCACTAAACTATATTAAAATGAATTAATTTTGTGTATGGGTGGATGCATGCCTGTTACGTGGCACATGTGTAGAGGTCGGAGGGTAACTGGTAGAACTCATGTGTAGAGGTCAGAGGGTAACTGGCAAAACTCATGTGTAGAGGTCGGAGGGTAACTGGTAGAACTCATGTGTAGAGGTCAGAGGGTAACTGGCAAAACTCATGTGTAGAGGTCGGAGGGTAACTGGTAGAACTCATGTGTAGAGGTCAGAGGGTAACTGGCAGAACTCATGTGTAGAGGTCAGAGGGTAACTGGTAGAACACATGTGTAGAGGTCGGTGGGTAACTGGTAGAACTCATGTGTAGAGGTCGGTGGGTAACTGGTAGAACTCATGTGTAGAGGTCAGAGGGTAACTGGCAGAACTCATTTTTTTCCTATTGTGTGGCTTCTGGGATTAAATTTGAGTTGTTAGTATTGGCGGCAGGTGCGTTTACCCACTAAGCCATCTTGCTGGCCTGTGTTTTGTTTTGGGGACAGGGTCTCATGTAGTTTGGGCTGGCCTTGAATGTAATATATATCAAACTTGATATAGATATATTTGATATGTGTATACATATACACATATATTTATATAATATATAATTTATATATTATATAATTTATATATTATATACATATACTTTGTATTTGTATATGTATATATACTTTGTGTATATATATTACATATGATATATAACACATTATATGTGTATACACACACACACACACACACAAAACCTTGACTCCTGACCCTCTGAATGCCAGGATTATAAGTGAGTCCTACCACTTCCAGCACTCTTGCTTTTTTTTTTTTTTTTTTCCAAAACAGAGCCCCACTGTGTAGCTCTGGTTATCCTGGAACTCACTGTGTAGCTGAAGCTGAATCACAGGACTCCACCAGACTCTGCCTCTAGAATGCTAGAATTGAAGGGATTTGCCACCATTCCTGGTTTTTTGTTTGTTTTTAAAGCAAAGATGTAGTAGGCTGAAATCAAAGAATATAAAATTCAGAAAGTGTTCTTAAGAGAAAACACACACACACATACACACACACACACACACGTGTGTGTGTGTGTGTGTGTGTGTGTATTATATAATGTTTAACATAAAATGCTGTCTATATCTCTTGTGTGATCCCAGCCCATCATAGGTTGTTTATAATTTTGGAGTAGGGGCAATTTTTAGCCTTGTGTGAATGATTTGTCTTCTTCTCTCTACATTTCTCTTCCTGGGCATCACTTTGTTGATTTTGTGTCAACTTGACACAAACTGGACTTATCACAGAGAAAGGAACTTCAGCCAGTAAGCATCATCCCTCCATGGCCTCTGCATCAGCTCCTGCTTCCTGACCTGCTTGAGTTCCAGTCCTGACTTCCTTTGGTGATGAACAGCGATATGGAAGTGTAAGTTGATAAACCCTTTCCTCCCCAACTTGCTTCTTAGTCATGATGTTTGTGTAGGAATAGAAACCCTGAGTAAGACAAATTGGTACCAGCACAGTAGTATATTCCTGTGACAACCTGACCATGTTTTGGGGAGGACTGTGGAAGGACTTGGAACTTTGAGCAAGAAGAGCCATTGGGATGTTAAGAGCTCTGTGGAATGTTCTGTAGGAGCTTGGAAGATGATGTTGAGAATAGTGCAGAAGATGGAGGCCTGGTTTGTGACATTTCAGAAGAAAGATTAAAGACTCTAATCAGGGCTGTTGCTGATTTGATTGTGAAGATTCTGTGGTTTTGTTTAGCTGGGGTGAAGAATCAGCTGTGATTAACAAGATACCAGAACTACTAAAGGAAAACCTTTACATTACTGGGACTATTGATGCTGGTCAGTTAGAGCTAAGAAATTAGTGGTGATTAAGAAGAGACCAGCATCACTGTGGTGAAATCTTCTGGGAAGTGTTTTATGAGAGCATAAAGAGGCTGTGTTCCAGAGATAACCAAGGTTTTACCTCATGCTGTGGCTGGACTTGGTAATGTGTAAGAGTCACCCAGGTGGTACTGGTTTTGAAGGAATGAAGGGGTCATGGAGAGCAGCTGACTCTTGGCACTGTGAGAGGCCATGGAAGACCATTGGTGAAGGTACAGCCTCAGTTGCAGTTAATGCCCCAGGACTGAAGGGGTCATGCAAAGGATGTGAGGCTTGGAACCATGAAGAGAGCCTATGAGAGGCGATTGGTAAAGCCTAGTTGCAACAGAAGGCAGCAGTGTTTTGGAGATGCCAATACCGTGAGATAACCACCAAGAACAGCAGCAGCAGTGGGGAACAGGCAGCCGGAGCCTAGAAAACAAAGTGTGTGCTACAAAGGGCAGAGCTTGAGAAGTGACTCAAGCCCTTGGTGGAGCCCAGAAGTTCGTGAGTGGATCCCAGACATTGAATGGTTAGAGTTTGATTTTGCTTTTGATTGTGACTGAGCCCTGATATTTTTCCCTCTTGAAGTAATTAAGTATTTTATTGGAGTCCACAGTTGAGAGACTTTGAATTGAAAAAAGACTTTGAATTTTAA
Organism: Micromys minutus; assembly: GCF_963924665.1. NCBI lineage: Eukaryota > Metazoa > Chordata > Mammalia > Rodentia > Muridae > Micromys > Micromys minutus. The sequence continues at coordinate 13,843,419 of NC_137984.1, forward strand.
AAGAGATTGGATATTTTAAGGGATTGAAATTTTAATGTGTAAAATTTTGTAAAGACTGTGGGACTCTTTAGGCTATTTAGATCTTGGGGATGAATAAGAAAGTAAGGGTTGAGGCTCAATAGTGATGTGTTTGTGCATCAAGTTGATGAGGGGTCAATTGTACTGGCTGGTTTTGTGTCAACTTGACACAAGCTGGAGCTATCACAGAGAAAGGAGCCTCAGTTGAGGAAATGCCTCCATGAGATCCAGCTGTAAGGCATTTTCTCAGCTAGTGATCAAGGGGGAAGGGTCCAGTCCATTGTGGGTGGTGCCATCCCTGGCCCCGCCCATTGTGGGAGGTGCCATCCCTGGGCTGGTAGACCTGGGTTCTATAAGAAAGCAGGCTGAGCAAGCCAGGGGAAGCAAGCCAGTAAGTAACATTCCTCCATGGCCTCTGCATCAGCTCCTGCTTCCTGACCTGCTTCCGTTCCAGTCCTGACTTCCTCTGGTGATGAACAGCATTGTGGAAGTGTAAGCTGAATAAATCCTTTCCTCTCCAACTTGCTTCTTAGCCGTGATGTTTGTGTAGGAGTAGAAACCCTGACTGAGACAAGAATCAAGGATAGATTTTTTCCCCTCTGACTAAGGAAAGCTGCTGAAGCCATTAATCTATCAGAAGTATTCTTGCATGGGTCCCAGAAAAGTCATGTGCTAGCCATGGTTGTGGCTTGTGTTGGTAGCCAGACTTAGTAATGTGTATGAATTACCCAAATGGTACTAATTTTGAAGGTATGAAGGGGTCATAGAGAGCAACTGAGGCTTGGCGCTGTGAGAGGAAGGAAAGGCCACTGGTGAAGGTACAGCTTTAGTGTCAGTTGAAGGTCCAGGGCTGAAGGGGTCATACAAAGAAGTTAAGGCTTTTCAACGTTTAAAAATCCAAAGTTCAAAGACTCTTTTGAGATTCATACAATCTCTTACCTGTAATTCCATAGGATATCAAAATTAAAAAATGCCAATCACATCCATCCAACATGTCATGGCACAGGATATATGATACACATTAGCATTCCGAGATGTAGGGAAGGGAGCACAGCGAGGAGATACTGGACCAGAGCAAGATTGAAAACCAGCTGGGCAAACTCCCAAGTCTGCATCTCCACGTCTGATGTCCAAGTGGTCTTCAGGTCTCCAGTTCTTCTCATCTTTGCTGCTGTGACACACCTTTGTCCTGGCCTGGTTCCACTCCCTGTGAGCAGTTTTCCTCGGCAGTTATGCCATGCCTCTGTCTTTTCTAACCTCTTGGCATCTCCAGGGAAACCCAGGCTTCACCTTCACAGTGTCTGGACCACAGCTTCTGCTGAAGCTGTTCTTGGTGGTCATCCCATAGACCTTGCACCTTCAAAACAATGGTATCTTCTGCTGCAATGAGGCAATACTTTCACCAATAACTTATCATAGGCTCTTTTAGAAAGTCTAAAAACTTTAATTTTGAAATTATTACCAGTGTTTCTTTTGGAAAGTCTTTCAGTAAAAGATATCAACATTGATAGTTGGGGTACTAGCAGGCCCTGGTAGTCCAGCCTGCCTTCTCAGCTTTCTGGTCCCCCAGATGACCCCATGAAGAAGGGACCAGGGGGAGGACCAGGCAGTCACTGGCCAAACAGTGAAAAGGCCACAGTAAAGCTGGTGACATGACACCCACAGACGACCTGTGGAAAGATGAATCCAGCCAAGCTGAGCTTCTATGCCCATACTGTATGAGGGCAGGGGTTCTCTACTCTGACCGTGCCAGAGAATCAACCATTTGTCCTCTAAAATGCATCACCCCGCCATGGAACAGCAAAACCAGATCTGAAGAGGCTTCAGAAGTTTTAAAAAGCTGCTGAGGTTGTTTGAGAATCATTTTGTAGAAGAAGCTGGCTTGAGAAGCCGGCAGAGAGGAGTGTAACAGAGACAGAAACAGACTCTCCACAGGTGTAGGGAACAAAAAACTCGCCTGCCTCCAGATACTGTTTTCCACCATGTTCATGTGGTAGTGAATTCAAGGCTGGCATGAAACAGAGAGACCTCACGTTCTTAAAATTATTCTAGATGTATTTATTTTATTTTGTGAATATTTCGCTGGTAGGTATATATATGCACCTTATTGTGCCTGGTGCCCACACAGGTCAGAGGAAGGGGTCAGATCCCCTAGAACTGTAGTTAGTGGTTGTGAGCCCCTATGTGGGTGCTGGGAACCGAACCCAGGTCCTCGGCAAGAGCAACGAACGCTCTTTCCATCTCTCCAGCTGTACCTGCTCCCTGTCCCTTTAAAGCAGGGTCTTCTGTATCCTAGGCTAGCCTTGAACTTGCTAAGTAGCCAAACATGAGTTGAACTTCCCATTCTTCCTCCTCTGTCAGTTCTGGGATTACAGACATGCACTACCATGTCAGCTTCTTAGTGCCGGGAATCAAACCCAGGGTTTCATTCAGTACAGTCAAGTACTCTGTCATTGAGCTACACCCTCAGCACTGGAAAATGCTTTTAAAAATACTTATTTTTATTTTTAATTCTCTGTTTTTAATTCTCTGTATCTGTAGGAGCAGTGTGGGTATGTGCACATGAGTATAGTGGGGCAGAAGGCTGTCTGATCTCTAGGATCTGGAGTTACAAACAGTTGTAAGCTGCCCAACATCAGGATCAGCAAAAACAGCCCATCCCCCACCCGTTGAACCATCTCCCCAGACCCCAGAAGGGCAAGCTGTTGGTCATATTATTTAAAATCTTCCAGAGTCTAAAACTACTTCAGGTAACGTCAGTTCTGGATCCCACCCCTCTCTTCTTGCTTCAGCAAAGCTTGGCTTTTCCATTTTTATGGCTTGCCTTCTCTCCTTCTCCAAACTCACATCCTAAGAGCTTAGGTCTTAGATGAAGGACTTTATATACTTTGTCATATTTCTCATTCCATTTTGATATCTCTTCTCTCTTTCATCCAGATGTGAAATATATATATATATATATATATATATATATATATATATATATATATATATATACATACATACATACATACACATACACACAGATATATATATATCACATATAAAACGTGGTGGTTTGAATAAGTATGCCCCCACCATAGATTCATGTGTTTGAATGCCTGGCCCACAGGTAGTGGCACTATTAGGAGGTGTGGCTTGGTTGGAGGAGGTGTGGTCTTGTTGGAGGAAGTGTGCCATTGTGGAGGCAGGCTTTGATGTTATACTCAAGCTACATCCAGTATGGACTGAAATTCCCTTCTGCTGCCTGCGCATGAAGATGTAGAACTCTCAGCTCCTTCTCCAGAACCATGTCTACCTGGACGATGCCATGCTTTCCAACATGATCATAATGGACTGAACCTCTGCAACTGTAAGCCAGCCCCAAATAAATGTTGTCCTTTATCAGAGTTGCCTTGGTCATGGTGTCTGTTTGCTGTACTAAAACCTTAACCAATGCATATGTGTGTGTGTGCGTGTGTGTGTGTGTGTGTGTGTGTGTGTGTGTGTGTGTGTGCACGCTCATGTGTGCATTCCTGTAATCTCAACACTTGAGAGGCTAAGGTGTCAGTGTGAGGCTGCTCTACAACAATAGGCTGTCTCCAAAAAGACTACAATTCCCAGTCTCCATTGCAGATGTATCTTATGGCCAAGAGGAAGTAAGCAGAAACATGAGGTAGCATCTGGCATCCTTAGGCAACAAGAGTGGGTGCTCTTCTCCAGTCCTCCTCCAGTGAGCATCTGGACATTGGTGTGGCTATCTTTGGAGTTAGGAATGATGCAGTGATGAGCTCCAGAGAGCAGGACCACCATCACCCAGTCTCCTACTTGGTCATACTTCATTTATATAACTGGGAAATAAAACTCTGTCTTAAGGAGCCAGTGCTATTTTGGGATTTCTGTTCCACAAAGCTGAGTCTGATCTTCATTACTGTGTCCTATTAAGTTCCATCTTGATGAATTTGAACCATTACTTGGTGCCTTCGGATCCTGATGTCATCCTTCAACATCTCCCCTCTCCCGCCCAGCGCTCTGTCTTCTGTTAATGAAGTCAGTCAGTGTGTTTGTTGTCTGCCTTTCCATTCAAACCATGAATAGCAATAGGGTCTAAAGGGCTCCACGCAGCAGCCTCCAGCCTTCTCCAGAGAGCACTCACTCAGGCGGTGGGATCTACTCACTATGGTTTTGGACCCAGCAGAATTGCTGCAGAGAGTAATTGCTAGAGATCAGCAAGTCTCAAGCTTTACTGCCTGGTGGGACCACCTGGAAGGCTTGTTCCTTTGCCTTGCTGGGCCCCATCTCCAGGCTTTCAGACTTAACGTTTGTGGGTGAGCCCCAGGTCTATGCATTTCTAGCCATTCTCGGGTGAGATGCTGACACTCATCATCCAAGGTCCACACCTTGGATAGGTGATACGGTACAAAGGATATATAAACACAATAACACAGTTGGTAAAATGCTTGAGGCGCAAACTTAAGTTTGAGCCTCCAGCACCAGGGTCAAAAGCAGGTTGAGTGTGTACCCATCATCTCAGTGCTAGAGAGGCAGAGACAAGAAAGTTCTTAGGGCTTGTTGACCAGTCAGTCTAGCCAATTCTAAGTGAATTCTAGGTGCACAAAGAGACCCTGCCTCAAAATAAACCAAAATAGTGGAGAGTGAGTGTAAAGACTTTCCCTCTAAGCAGTGGCCATAGAAGACAGATCCCTGAGGAGCCAAAAGTGGATAATCTGCAGACCATCTGAGGAGGGTGGGGCTCATAGGGACCACAGCATGGTGGCTTTCCGGAAGGGGACCATCAGAAGTTGTTTCATTTGATCTGAGGAGGAGGCAGAAACTCCTGTCCAGTGGCTCCTAGTTTCCTAGAGAAGACTATGAGAGAACATTAGGAGTGTTCACTGTCAGCTGTGAGGGAAGGGAGGGAATAGGGGGAAGCTGCGAGCACAGTGAGGAAGTGTTTTAGGAGTTAGCACAGGCATCTTGGTGTGAGCACGTTACTGAGAACAGCTAAACACATGGAGCAGTTCAGGGTCTGTTTGCACGTTCACCAGGGCAAAGTGCTGAGGAGTGTCGTGCTCACATATAACAACACATAAGTGTGTGGGTTTCGATGCATGGCTTAAAGTGTGCCCTAGAATTAAACACACACCATCAGTTTTTACACACACACACACACACACACACACACACACTTGTTTAATTCATTAAAGAATAATTTGTTTCATCCCCATCTCTGCAGCAGTCTTGCCTGCCCCATGGCTGCCCCATCTCCTGTGTACCCCACAGATCTTCCTTTCTAACCCCCACCCCCAAACACACTCATTGCCTTCCCCCAGCCCCCAGCCCCCAGCCCCAGCAGACAACCACTGCCAACCCAAGAACTGCTTCTCCCAAGACAACAAGTAGGCTGAAAGCAACCCCACAGGGCTCCTACTGCTCCTGAGATCCAATCTGCCAGTCTCATCCTAGTTCTCTATCAGGAAACCTGCTGTTTCCTCCTTTCCTCCCTGACCTCATCCCCAAGGGATCACAAAGACTTTCTCCTCCAGCCTTCCTTCCTTCAACTCATTCCAGCTGAAGCCTCCAACATCAGGAGGCATCTCCTTGTGAACACACTAGCTGAGCAGGCCAGGAAAGCATGCACCACAGCCATCACGATCTCTGAAAATCCAGAGAGGAAATGGAAAGCAAGCAGCAAAATACCACCCAATAAAGAAAAACCTAGAAATCAGCTCCCAGACTTATAATCACCCCAAACTCAGATGCAGAGATACTAACATAAAAACACAATAACAGCCAAAGCAATATGTCTCCTCAGGAGCCCAGCTAACTTCCTACAGAGGGTCATGAATATCCCAAGACAGCTGAAGCCCAAGAAAAAGATCTCAACACCAACTGTATGGAGATGAAGGAAGTCTGTGAACATCTCTTAAGGAGGCTCAGGGAAACACAAATGGTTCTAGGAAATGAATGAAGCTGCTCGAGACCTAAAAATGGAAAAGAAAACTCAAAATAAGGGAATTCTGGAAATGAAAGGTTTAGGGATCCGAAGACGAGCTAGAGAGGCAAGCTTCGTCAACACAACACAAGAGATGAAAGAGAGAATCACCAGCGTAAAAGACACCCATAGAAGAAATGGATACATCAGTCAAAGAAAATGTGAAACGTAAAACAATTTCTGACCCAAAGAAACCAGGAAACCTGGGACACTATGAAAAGACCAAGCCTAGGAATAATAGGAGTAGAGGAAGGAGAAGAATCTCAGCTCAAAGGCCCAGAAAATACTTTCAGTGAAATTAGAAAAGAAAAACTTCCTAATCTAAAGGAGATGCCTATGAAAGTACAAGATGCATACAGAACACCAAATAGATTGGACCAGGAAAGAGAAACCCCTTGGAACATGTGGTGGTTTGGAGGAAAATGGCCCCCACAGGCCCCTGGGAGTGAGCTGATTAGGAGGCGTGGCCTTGTTGATAGAGGTGTGGCCTTGATGGATGGGTTTCAAGGTTTCAGAAGCTCGTTCTAGGCACAGTGTTGCTCTCTTCTCGCTGTTTGCCAGTCTGGATGTCGAACTCTCAGCCACCTCTCCAGCACCATGTCCAACTGTGTGCTGCGGTTCCCTCCATGACATTGACCTAAATCTCTAATGCTTTCCTCTATAAGAGATGCTGTGGTCATGGTGTCTCTTCACAGCAATAGAAACCCCAAGACAGCATATGATAATCAAAACACTAAACATACGGAACAAAGAAAGAGTATTAAAAAGCTGCAAGAGACAAAACTAACATATAAAAGCAGACCTGTTATAATTATACCTGATTTCCCAGTAGAGACTCTAAAAGCCAGAAGATTCTGGACAGATGGGCTGTAGACTCTGAGACCACAGATGAGCACCTAGACTACTATAACCAAGAAAACTTTTAATCACTGTAGATAGAGAAAACAAGACAATTCATGATAAAACCAAATTTGAATAATATCTATCTATAAATCTAGCCCCACAGAAGGTGCTAGAAGGAAAACTCCAACCTATGAAGGTTAACTATACCCTCAAAATCATAGGAAATAAATAACCTTATACCAGCCAAATCAACTGAAGGGAAGCACACACGCGCGCGCGCGCGCGCGCACACACACACACACACACACACATACACACACACAACCACAGCAATAACAAGATAACAGGAATCAACAGTCACTGGTCATTGATATCTCTCAATATCAATTGTCTCAATTCTGCAATGAAACGACCGACTAACAGAATGGATGAGAAAACAGGGTCTTTCCTTTGCTGCATTCAGGAAACACACCTTAACATCAAGGTCGGATGTTACCTCTGGGATAAAGAAATATATCCCAAACAAGTGGACCTAAGAAGCAAGCTTGTGTGGCTATTTTAATATATTACAAAATAAACTCCAATTCAAAACCTAATCAGAAGAGATTGGGAAGGACACTTGATATTCATCAAAGGAAAAATCCACCAAGAGGACATTTTTTATTCTTAACATTTATGTCCCAAACAAATAGACACAAGTTTGCAAAAGAAACACTACCCCACAGCTTAAATTATATATTGGCCCTTAAACACTGGTAGTGGAAGACTTTATTCTCACCAATGAACAAGTCTCCAGACAAAAACTAAACAGAGAAATGCTGAAGCTAATAAAAACTACAAACCAAGTGCACCCAACAGATATGTATAGAACATTTCATCCAAACACACACACACAGTGTCTTCACAGCACCTCATGGAACTTTCTCCAAAATTGATCACATACTTTGTCACAAAGTAAGTCTCAACAGACACAGAAAACTGAAATAACCCTTGCATCCCCATCAGACCACCATAGATTAAAGCTGGAAATCAACAACAGCAGAATCAACAGAGAGCTAAAAACTCATGGAAACAGAACAGCAGTCAAAGGGTCAAGATAGAAATTAAGAAAGAAATGAAAGACTTTCCAGAACTCAGTGAAGATGAACACGCAGCTTATCCCAGCTTAAGGAATACAGTGAAAGTTACACTAAGCAGTTCTTAGCACTTAGCGACCTCATAAAGAAACTGGAGACATCCCATACCAGCAACCTAACAACACACCTGAAAGCTCTAGAACAAAAAGAAGTAATCACACCCAAGAAAATTAGATGGCAAGAAATAATCAAACCAAGGGCTGAAATCAACAAAATAGAAACAGTGAGAAGAATACAAAAAAATCAATAAAACAGAAAGTTAGTTATTTGAGAAAATCAGTAAGATAGACAAGCCCTTATCCAAACCAAATAAAAGGCAGAGAGAGAGCATCCAATTAACAAAACCAGAAATTAAAAGTGAACACAGCAGATACCAAGGAAATCCGAAGAATCATAAGAACTCACTCTAAAAAACCTATACCACAACAAACTGGGAAACCTAAAAGAAATGGATATTTTTTTTCTTTATAGATAAAAATTACCCAAGTTAAGATCACGTAAACTATTTAAATGGACTAGTAACCCCAAGGCCAGTGGTTCTCAACCTGTGGGCTATGACCCCTTTCACAAGGGTCATTTAAGACCATCATAAAACACAGATATTTACATTACAATTCATGACAGTAGCCAAATTACAGTTATGAAGTAGTACCATGAACATACTGTCGTGGTTGGGGGGTCACCACAACCCGAGGAACTGTATTGAAGGGCCGCAGCATTAGGAGGTTGAGGACCACTTCTGTTTCTAGTGAAATAGAAGCAGTCAGTCTCCCAACCAAATGAGCCCGAGTCCACATGGTTTTAGTGCAGAATTCTGCCAGACTCTCGAAGAAGAGTTAGTGCCAATACTCCACAAATTATCCCACAAAATAGAAAAAAGGAACATCATTCAATTCATTTTATGAGTGCTCCTGGATCGTTAGACAGGGTCTCCCAGCGTAGCCCTGGCTGTTCTGGAACTCAATCTGTAGACCAGGCTGGCACTGAACGCAGAGATTCAGTGTCTCTGCCTCCCAAGTGCTGGATTAAAGGTATGTGTGAACAAATCCTGCTGGCTGTTCTGTTTTTGAGGCAAGGCCAAGTATGAACTCCTTGAACTTGAACTCCCAAACCTGTCTCCGCCTCAAAGGCTGGTATATAGATGTATGCACTACCTGGCTTGTCATTGCCAATCTGGGTGACAACGGTAGTCAGAAGTCACGTTAGGTGTGGACTAGTGTCAGATGCTCATATGGCCCTGTGTTCTGATGGAGGCCAGACTTGGGTATTTGGTCTCTGTCATCACTTGAAACCCTTAGGGGTTTTTGGACAGAGGTCCCCTCATCTGCACACACTCACAGAGTAGCAGGCACTGCGTTTTATGCAGTAAGTCCACAGATCATGTGGGAAATTCTGGTTTTCTTTTGCGTGGCCTGACAAGAGAGCTAAACCCGTGCGAGGCGAAGTTTTCTCTGTTACATTTTTTAAAGGTCATTTAAAAAAAAAAGGCCTGGTCAAAGAAAGTATTTCTCCCTCACAAAGTGCAAACGGAGGAATAGAGCGGGCTGTGCTTAAGGGAACGTGGCTGAGGAGAGGGCTTTCGGGGCAGCCAGGGAGGTCAGCTCAGGGCCCTCGGTGAAGACCAAGGGAAGAATTGCCAGGTGAGTGACACACAGCAGAGGAACTTCGCAAGGTGCCTGGTGGGCGGGGCGAGGCGGCCTGGGCGGGGCTGCGTGGAGGAATCTTTCACAAGCATTTAATTCTCTCTGAGCTGTTTCTCCCTCCCTCCTGGGTTGTTAAAATCATGCCTCTTACACAAGGTGAGTTGGTGGCTCGGGTCTGTGATCGCAGCCTTCCTGAAACCGAGACAGAGTTCCTCCTGTAGTTAGTTCCGGGTTAGCCTAGACTGCTAGACCCCGATTCTGACAGTCGGCTTTGGTCATTTTTAACTGTGGAAGGCAGGAGGTGCAGACCAGTACTCGGAGCATGTGACAGAACTGGGCTCAAGCTTGCCAAAGTCACCTTGGGAAGCTGGCCGAGCTTAGTTGTGTCACCATGTCTGTCACTTAGTCACCATGACTGTACCCTGCAAGGGGGAAGAAGCGTCCCCGGGGACCGGGAGGGCATGCCTGGAGAGGGTGTGGCCCGCTCTGGGAGGGAAGCTCCATCCTTCACCCACCAGGGATAGAAGAAGCTTGTCAGGCACCTCAGCCACAGGCAATCCCTGTGGGACACTGAGTCCTAGGCAGGAAACGTCCTGCTGAGACGCCCCACCCCCACCCCCACCCCCACCCCCAGTCTTCGGGTGAGTACAGCGTCAGTGCTGTGTTTGGGGATGAAGTCCTGATAGGAAGTGGGACTGGAGACAGAGGTGGCCAAGCCTATAAAGGATGCTCCCTTCCCTGTGTATTCAACGTCGCCATTCACAGGACACAAGAAAGACAGGGTTCAGAATCACCCCCGTGAAGCTCTGGGTAGAACGTCCTGCCCTTCTTAGGGAGAAAAAAAAAATAGAGTGTCTTGTACATTCAAACTATGACCTGGCTGGAAAGGATTCTTTTAGAGCTTAGAAAACTTGGCAGCATGCGCTTGGCTCAGCAGTTCCATTAAACCAAGTGATGAATGGCTTCTAGTTAGAGACGCGAAGGAGCACAAGCCAGTTCCAAAGAGCAGCGGTTCTCAACCCTCCTCGCGCTGCGATCCATCCAGTCCCTCAGGGTGTGGTGACCCCAACCATATGACTCTAATTTTAGTAGTTCTGAATCATAATGTAAGTATATTATGTGCAGGATGTCTGATATGGGAGCCCAAACAGATCTGAGCCACAGGCTGAGAACCGCTGAGTTAGAACCGAGCGCTGGCATCCAGGCCTCAGCTTCCTGCCTGCTAAGATGCCCTTGTGTCCTAAGTTGCTTCTTGTTAAAACTTGGCATTAGTGTAACTAATATTCAGAGCATGGATAACTAGGAAATTATCTTAGCTTTTGAAAAAGCATTTACGTTGTGTGCGGTGGGGTGGGGAGGGAGAGTGTGTGCCCATGTGCAGGGTCAGAGGTCAACTGTGCTTCTCTCCTGCCACCATGCAAGCCCTGGGGACCAGACTTGGTGGCAAGCTCCTCTACCCGCCGATCTATTTCATGGGCTCTGGGGAGATGATTTTAAACTGAATGTGCCTGTCCAGATACTTGCAGGAGTAACTGTTATGAAATTTGAAAAAAAAAATTGTTGGGATTCTGTAAACCCCACCCCTCAGTTACCTGGCAACAGCCAGGTATGCTCCGCCCCAGTTATCTGACACTATAAAAGGAGCTGCTTGCCTTTTCTCTCTCCCTCCCTCCCTCCCTCCCTCCCTCCCTCCCTCCCTCTCTCTCTCTCTCTCTCTCTCTCCTACCCTCTTAACTCCCGCCATGACCTGAATAAACTCTATTCCGTACTATACTGTTGTGTGGCTGGTCCCTCAGGGGGAAGGGATTCCCAACATGGACCCACCAGAGGCATCTCCCTTGCCCCCAGACCTCACCTCACCTCCATGGACCATATCCCCGCCCCTTCTCTTTTCCTAACATTGGTGCTGAAACACAGGACGTCATCTTTTAACAACATTGGTGCCCCGTGTGAGGAGATTAGATTTCCTCATGACCATATATCTCTTTTTCCTAACAAAAATTATTGGAGTGTTTATGAAGTGAACTCGTTTGTCTTGAAAGTGTTTCATGTACAGGTTCTGGTGAGACCGTTACTTAGAATATTAAAGAAGAAGTACAATGTCACAATTTTATGTAAGAAGTAACCAAAAGACACCGGGTGCTGATTTGATTTGAACACTTATATGTAGATTTATTTACTTCCAAAACACAAGACTTAGTTTTGTAGTCTTAGTATGACAACTCCCATCCCCCAACACAGGGTTTCTCTGTGTGGCCCTGGCTGACTTGACACTGGCTCTGTAGATCAGGCTGGCCTTGAACTCAGAGCTCTCCTGCCTCTGCCTCCAGGGTGCTGGGATAAAAGGCGCAGGCCCCAGCACCACCTGGCTGGTACAACAACCCTTATGCTTTATATGAAGATACTACTGGGCTCTTACAAACTAGGTACTGAATTCCCTAGCTTGGTAGATTGTGAGCTGTGTAAAGTGGGTACCAAGGTTCTCCGGAAGAGCAGAACATGTCCTTAATCTCCAAGTCATCTGTCCAGTTCCCAACACACACACACACACACACACACACACACACACACACACACGTGTATATGTGTGTGTGTGTGTGTGTGTGTGTGTGTTTGTGTGTGTGTATGCCAGGGGATATACCTCATCTGGCAGAGTACCTCTATGAAGCCCTGGGTCCAATCCTCAGAGCAGAGTCATAGAAGCATGGTGGTGCATATCTGTAATATTCGACGGGTGGTCAGGAGACCAAGATTGTCCTTAGCCCTGCAGAGAAAGACCACCCTGAGATAACTGAACCCTGTCTAAGAAAAGAAAAAAAAAAAAAAAAAAAAAAGCAAAAAATATAATTGAGTGGTCCACCAGAGGGCAGTATTTGACAAAGGTTTGATAATGCACATCACTCCTAGACGTTACATATGCTTCATTTATTGAATCAACAATGCGGTTAGTGGAGAGTTTCCTTCCAGCCACACAATTTTCTGGAGGGAGCCTGGGCACGCCTTGTTCCTTCAGGGCATAAATAGTTCTTCAAGCGGTGTATCTTGAGATAAAAAATGTGTTTGTTTTATGGTTTTGAAGATGAAAGCGGCAAGCAAAGGAACTCGGAGTTATTACACGGCACTTTATAGCCTGGACGGAGCTCACTGGCTCACCAAAAAAGAGCTCAGTTGTTCTAATTCAATCTCCAAAGCGCTGTTTGCTCTTCCTGGGAAACATCCCAATTTGGCGGCGCTCCATATGCTAGGAAAAGACCAGAGCCGCAGCCAGAGCCAATTGTGGGCTTGAGTGAGGCGGAGAGGGGTTTCAGTTCTCCAGGGCCAGGAATATACCTGCCACACCCATGGGGCAGTTCTGATGGGAGGTGGCAGGGCCATCGGCCCAGATTCTCAATAAGTAAATGTTAGCTTCTTTTATCCACAGGCCAAGTAGCTACTTCCTGGATGTGATGGTGGGGGCTGGGGGGGGGGGGAGACTCAACTCTTTTTCCTTGAATTTACAATTAGAAAAAAAACTGCACGTGCGTGTGGTAAACAAACAATACAAGCTGTCAAGGGATGAACGCACTTGGATCTGCCTCCAGGTATAGATGGAGCCAAGAAGACATGTGTCTATCCATGGTAGATATTCATATACATGGACATCTGTGTATACTTTGGAGTGCCTGTGTGAGTCTGTGTGTCTTTGTGGGTGGTGGTGGTGGTAGAGGAGTGTGTGTGTGTGTGTGTACATGCACAATATCACATCCTGGGAATCTTTCTGTCTCGTTGTTTAGCTTTTTCCATTTTCTCAAAGAAACACGGCTTCATTCCAGGGACCCTAACTGGGGTTTCCTTTCCCAGTTGGTTCCTTGCGTCAAGGGGAGCACTATTATCACGTGTATTTAATAACCATTCTACGGGTGTCAGGCTGCCCTGATTCAAAGCAAAGAAGGAAAGGGGGATGTTATTGTGTTGTAGAATGCTTATTTAGATGCTCGTCTGTCTGTCTGTCTATCTATCTATCTATCTATCTTTCTATCTATCTATCTCTCTTGCTGCAGAGAAATGAGAACTGGAAATAACACACTGGATTTCAGCTAATGTTTTTCTGAGCTCCAACTGCTTTCACTGTTTTCCTCTGTAGGCTGTCCCCTGTGATGTTTAGTCTTGTTTTGTTTTAAGACAGGGTCTCTCCAAGGACTCCTGGGTATCTCACAATTGTGTAGATAGGCTGGCCTCGAACTCAGAGAGCTCCACCTGCCTCTGCCCGGGATTGAAGGTGTACACCACAAGTGTCTGGCCTGATGGTTAATCTTGGTTGCCATCTTGGTTAGATTAAAAGATGCCCCAGTAAAGCCCACATCTGGATGTGTCTGCCACAGGGCCTGGCACTTGGGACAATACTTAAGTGGGGGCAGTGTCACCCTAGAGGCTGCAGTCAGAGAATCTGCCTTTGGGCTTCTCCTGATAGGAGTGACTCTCCTCGCCTACCCTTATCCTGTTGCTGTTCCACCTTATCACGGGCCAGGAGGCAGTGGGACCCAGGTTGACCCCTCTGGATTGGTGAAATCTCTTCTGCTCTAAGTAGCTTTTCTCAAAGTCATTTGTCACTACAGTGGGTATCCAACTAAAGGTCCCTGTTCCTTTCACTGTCACTGGTCAGATCTCATTACAAATGACTGGCATCTCAGGGAAGACAGGAGACAAAGGCCTCCTCAGAGTGCAGAGGGGTTCATACGGGTCCAGCACTTTCACACTGCATTTAAGAACATCTGTAATGTCACCTCACTGATCACAGGGTTGATTTGTCTGGCTAGGCAGGAATCCAACCCTTCCCTTGTTCATTTCTACCAAAGCTGTGTGCTTGATAGCTTTTCCCTGCACAGGTCTGTCCTTCGGTCAAGGCTATATGAGTGAATAACTGTGCATGCACCTCTGTGCTGGTTACTTATAGTTGACTAACCTGGGAAAACTCTTCATCAGAGAAGTCTGCGGTTGTGTCTGCGAAGCCTTTTTATAATGTCTATTGGTATGGGAGGGCCCAGCCCACTGTGGGTGGTGCCATCCCTAGGCAGGAGGGACTGGGCTGCATTAAGAAATTTAGCTGAGTAAGCCCAGGAAGGCAAGCCAGTAATGAGCATTCCTTTGTGGTTTTTGCTTCCAGTCCTGCCTCCAGACACGTGCCTTGAGTCTTGGCCTCCTCGTGTCTGACTATAAACTGTAAGCTGAAATATTCTCCCTATCCATGTTGGTTTAGTCAGTGTTTTATATTATCAGCAGAAAGCTAAACAATAATCTCCAAACAAGCTCTCAACTGTGGATCAATATTGTTGAAGTTGCACATAAAAATCCTATTTGTATTTTTTACATTAAACCCTTAGGTCTAGCTCTTATAGAATGGATTGGAGAAATCCTTTCGCTTCCCCAAAGATTCGTACATTTTATCACTTAGAAAGTTCTGGAGCCTGCACCGTGATTCAACCAATCAAACACTGAGTCTTTGGATAGTTTCCACCGTGGGCTAATACCATTTCCTGCTGTGGGAAGGCAGTGCCTTATGTTGGAACTAGATCACAGAAAACCTGCAGTAGCCACTTCCTCCAGGTAGTCCTGTGTCAGCAAAGGCTGAATTCCCAGGATCCTCTGCTTTCCCACCCCTGAGCCTTCCCCTTTGTTTTCCTCAGTGGTGCTGGTGTCTTGAAACTCAGCCCAGGACAATCATTGGTGTTTAAGCTGGCAGTTGGGGGGGGGGTGTACTGTCTAATTGTAGAGATGGATGTCTCTGGCTCTGGAGAAACAGCTGGAATAGGCCACAGTTGCTTCTCTGTGGCAGGCAGGGGTGATCAGCGTGACCTTCAGCAGGAGTCTTGACGGTACAATGGCGTAAAATAGAGGGACCCATCAGTTAATTCTAGGAGTTAATATGTAATTTCTCAGAAGTGAGATCCAAGGTTTTTTTTTTGTTTTGTTTTGTTTTGTTTTGTTTTGTTTTGCTTTGCTTTTTAAGTTCTAGGCCTGTGGTTGGTTAGATATTATCATTAGAAGGATGCTCTGGGCCTGAACAAACAGTGATGAGCAATTATCTGGGCCTGCAAAGCAGATGTGTTTGGAAGAGATTAGAGGCAAACTGTGTTTAGACTCTGACAATTATCCAATTGCCATGCTCTGGACTTGGGGATAGAAACTGTGCAGAAACTTGTGCAAATGACCATGATAACGAGGCAGGTTGGGTGGTTGGGCGGTGCGAAAGGAGTTGGCTATGTAGGTTTCATGGGTACCAACTTTAAGATGAACCAGGGATATGCCAGGAAAGGGGGAACAAAATGTTTCTTTCTTAAAGAAGGCAAAAGAAAGGACCTTGGGTTAAAATGCTCGCCTGTTTCCCTGGAAACCTGGTAGAAGCAGATGTGAGCTGTGTTACCAAGCAACAGGGCTCATGGAAAGAATGACCTATGACTGGCCAGCTTCATATGACTGAGGGGGCCATGAAGAAACATAACGGATATAATACCCCTTGAGCCTCCTCAGGGCAGTGACTTGTCACCGGGCGCTTCTGTTGATGAGGCCAAGGAGTTCCTGGGAAATCCTAGTGGCCCGAGGAGCCTGGGAGTTTTCTGAATCTTCTGAGGTTTCGATCCTCACCCTTGACCTTTGACTTGCCTTTGAAAATGGTCTCTGGAACTCTTCCTGCCATTTTCTCAACATTGTCCTGGGGCGCCACTGGACGAGGCTTTTTGGATTCTGAGAGATCTTTCTAGCTGAGACGAAGCCTGTTGAGAGTAGACACTGTAAGAAAAAAAATACTAGGGTTATTTCTCTACTGTGGGCAAGAGACCAAGCAAACCGAGAGAAACTCTGGGATGTCTTTGTAGTTGTTAAAGACAACATCCTGTTTGGTATGACGACCCCACCAAGAAGCCAGCATGTGCCCTTAGCATCCAGGATGACCATATGCTTAATCAGGAACTGCTGGAGAGCTGACGTCAGTAAGTTCTCAGTTACCTTATTCCAAGCACCGTGTGAGCTACCTAGGCTAATACACAACAGTCCACACCTTCCCTTGAGCAACCTGCACCTGCCTTGACAGAAACCCCTTAGGACTTTGTCATTTTGTATGGGAGGGGAACGGTGAATGGATAGTTACTCTTGGAGTAGCAGAAGTAAAACTTTATATAAAGTGTGCATTTCTTCCTCCACGAGCTCATGCCCCCAGTGCTCCGATCAGATCATCTTCTGCCTACTCTGAAATTATCATCCCCATCACTCCCGTTATCAACGCGGCCACTGTCATCCTGGTTCATGGTATTTTCTGCCATAAGCACTTTATTTAGATAATTATCAAATTACCCAAATTGTGCCAATTTTACAGATGGAAACACCAAGTTTGCACCAGTCAGATTCACCTCTTGGTGTGTGACTCCAGCCGGCTTTCTCTGCACTGTGCTCCTCCCTGCCATCACTCTGGTGACATCTGGGTGGAGTGTGAGGTGCCCTGTGGGTTTTTATATGCCTGGGCCATAGAGGTTACTCAATTGCATCTTGTATCTGCCTGGAAATACGGTGAATTCTTCAAATGCTGTGGATTTAGGTCAGACTTTGTAAAAATATATGAGTCTCACTTAGAAATGGGTTATATAGAAGTTATAAATGTTCATCCCTTTCCAGGACTTTAAAGATGCACGTTAATAAACAGAACACTAGACTGAAGTTTAGAAATTAATATCTACCACATTCCAGTTGGAACTCTGGTAATGGAACATTTTTAACTTCAGTGAATGTGCGCAAGTTTATTTTTATTCTTTTTTTTTTTTTGTGGGGGGAAAACTTAGAAATTTTATTTTGAACTTTATGTCCTGAAAGAGAATGTTCCGCAGATTTTTTAAAAACACGGAAATTTTTTTTTGAAGCACAGGCAAGCAGAGAGCTATTTAAGCTGTCCAGTTTTGCTTGGAGTCGTCTCAAGATTCCAGAGAAGCTTATTTCTGCTCCTGGGGCTGCCCCTGGTCCTCTGCAACTGACTGTCCTCTGGTTTGCTCCCTGGGCGCCACCCACTGCGCGTCTGCCTTGGTGGTTACCCGTGTGGGCCGCATGGCTTGGCTCCTCCAGGCTCTCGTGGGAGGTGGGGGTGGGAGGGGTGGCTGACGTGGGGGGGGGAGGGGTGGCTGACGTGGGGGGGGGGTGGCTGAGTTTTGCTTCATGCCCCAGCCCCAGCTTCACACACACCTTCAATTCAAGGCAGGGTGTGTCAGCAGGCAGGCCACATGCTACTCTGTCCCAGGGGACATTCTTGGGAGCAAAGCAGGGACTTTTAGTGATTATTTCAGGACAGCTGACAGAATGACAGTGTCCGCAAGCTGAACGGAAGGTCGTTCGATGACGCTTCTACTGGGACTTAGAAGGGAAACAGAGGAGACCACAGCTTTTAAAACACTTGATTTGTGTGTGTGTGTGTGTGTGTGTGTGTGTGTGCGTGTATTCATGTACGTGCATGTGCACACACACATGTTCGTGTATATTTTCATTTTGTACGTGTGAGAGAATTTGGGTATTGGTCATCCCCCTCCCCCTCCCACTGCCAGACACAAGCCCTGTCTGACCTAGAGCTCACTATGTTGATCAGTCTAGATTTGAACTCATAGAGATCTTTCTGCTTCTGGCTCCCAAGTCTGGGATTAAAGATGTGTGTCTTCATGCCTGGCCATTATATATATACATATATATATATATATATATATATATATATATATATATATATATATAATGTATATATATAATGTATATATATATTTAATGTATATGAGCACACTGTAGCTGTC
The DNA here is from genome assembly GCF_963924665.1 of Micromys minutus. Lineage (NCBI taxonomy): Eukaryota > Metazoa > Chordata > Mammalia > Rodentia > Muridae > Micromys > Micromys minutus. The sequence goes on from NC_137984.1 coordinate 13,861,828, forward strand.
TTCAGACATTCCAGATGAAGGTATAGATGGTTATGAGCCACCATTGATTGCTGGGAATTGAACTCAAGACCTCTGGAAGAGCAGTCAGTGCTCTTAACTGCTGAGCCATCTCTCCAGCCCCATGCCTGGCCATTTTAAAAATAAATATCTATCTTCCTTTGTATAAACATTTACTTTACGAACCATAGCATTAAGATATGGGGCCATTCCCTCAGGCCACTGGGTAGAGATGGGATGTGGATAGCTGTTTCCGTTTTTCTTAGTTTTTGAGATAAGGTCTCGCTGGCCTGGAACTGTTGGATAGGCTGAGCTGCCTGATCAGTGGGCACAGGAATCCTCCTGTCTCCACCCTGTGATTACAAGTGTGTGCCGCCACTCTTGGATTTCGCTCACATGAGTTTCAGTGGTCAAATTCTGGTCCTCATACTTGCACAGCAAGCACTTCAGCAAGTGGGCTGGCTCCCCAGCCCTTATCACCGACCTTCATAGCCTCTCAGTGTCCCTGCTCTAGGGCTGTGCTCCAGTCTGGGCTAGGGATACGGGTTGCTGGGAAAGGTCTATTGTTCTACACAGGCCAGTAGAGTAGCCACTCGGGATGTCAATTTCTCAGTCATCTCAGCCACATTTCAAGTACAGTAGCCACACTTGGCTGGGGGCCATGGCACTGGCCAGTACAGGCAGGGGATGCTTCAGCTTTGTGTAAAGTTCTATGGGATGGTATTATAACCTCTTCAAATCTTCCTGCTTCTCCCCTACTCCCTAGTCTCTCTCTGTCTCTGTTTCTCTGTCTCTCTGTCTCTGTCCGTCTGTTTCCCCTTTCTCTCTCTCTCTCTCTCTCACACACACATACACACACACACACATACACACATACACACACATACACACACACACATACACACACACACACACATACCACACAGCATACACACACACAGACACACATGCACACACTTACCACATATACACCATAAACTCACATGTGCACACATGTGTGCACACACACACACAGTTCAAATTCCATTAGTTTATCATGCAGAAAACCTAGCCTTGCAGGCAGTGCCCAAAGGTCTCCCTTCTTTCCATAAGAAGAGAACTGTAAACATTCTCTGATGTTTCCTAAAAACCCAAAGCGCATCTTCTCGAAGAGTGTTCTCTTGCTCCTCAAAGACACAGGATCAAAGTCTGTTCAAGTTTCTCTAAAGTCGCGGCACTTTTTCGAATGTGGCCTATGGAAGCAGCTTTATGACCTCATCACCATGTGGCAGATAACAAAGTCCGAGACGTTCTGAGTCCAGTTCCTTGTTTATTTGTCTATAAAAAGCAAAGGAAAGGAAAGTTAAAATGGGCGACAGCTCAGCCTTAGGCATAGCATCAACTTTAAAATAGAAAGTATTTGACTTGTACTGAGGGACAGTCCGTCTGCCCTGAGTAGAACAGTCTGCCAGACAGCCATCCAAACAAGTGAACAGAGGCATGTGGGCCAGATGTGTGGTTCCTTTACTCAAAAAATAAATTACCTACATGGCTGGAAAGATGCTTCAGCAGTTAAGAGCACTTGCAGCTCTTACAGAGGTCCTGGGTTCTGTTCCTAGCGCCCACATGGCCACTCATAACCATCGGTAACTCCAGTTCCAGGGGCTCGGACGCCTTCTGGTCTCCCTAATCACCAGAATGGGTGTACAGACACACATGCAGACAAAACATCCATCCATATAAAATAAAACAATAAAAACAAGAACCCTTTTCATCTATGATTACAAGGAAACAATTGCATGCTAAGATCTGTGGCTCTTTTTGCACACAGCTTTGTGTTGTGAAGTATGCTAAAAGTTGGGTGTATGCAGACACTGATAAATGCTTGCCCTTAAGAAAAGGTTGTCCTATCCAAATTATGGTAGATTCTGTGTTTAAAATCCAGGATTTCTGGTTGAACATTAGACTGTAGAAATCCTGTGGCTGAAACCTGTCCTCTCAGACATTTCTTCCTTGGGTTTCTCTAGAACAGAGCCTAAAAACAAATATGGGAAACTTCTGTTGCTATTACCTGATTGGAAGCTTCCAGAGATGTTTCTCTCCTTTCCTTGCCCTGCCCTGCACAAAGTCCATGTCACTAAAGTGACCTCTCATTTCACAATCTGCTCATTTGTTTAACACCTTCATATAACACATTTTGATGTGTTTGACCTTCTGGGTCTTTGCTCTGACATTTGTTTAGAGTTTATTCCTTTTGTGTCTGTAGTAAGATAGCATGTGTATCAATTCCTTTTTTTGTTTCAACACCTGAGGAAAGTAACTTAAGGGAGGAAGGTTATATCTTGGCTCACAGTTCAAGGGCACAGCCCATCCTTGTGGGAAAAGTCATGGCAGCGGAGGCGGGAATTTGCAGGAAGGAGCACAGCAGGGTTTCTCAAGGAGACTGGAAACATGAGCTGAGCAGATGAGACGTTTGGGTGGAAAGGAACAGAGGAACAGTACCAAGCGAAGCAGGAGGTGCTCGCTGGAATCAGGGCAGAAGTGTTGACAGGTTGTGCACGAGGACCGGAGGCTGGCAGTTAGAAAAGAGGGAGTCGGATCATCAGGCATAGCGTGTGGGCAGGACCTACAGAAGCTGGTCTCCATGGGATTTGGAGTCTTAATCTAAACACGAAGGAAATTTGTTGACAGACACAAAGCAGACTTGTGCTCTTGAGAGCTCAGTGGTCTCTGCATAGAAGTGCATGGAAAAGGTTCAGGAGTAATTGTTTGCTGCGGACCCTGGCTCCTGACTGGCTTTACTGTGATTACCAATGTAGCGAGGGGACATTAAACAGCAGGAAGTACTTGCACAGCAGCAAATCGGAGACAAACCCACATTTATTGGTGAGTTCCTTCTAAACCAGTTCCGACACCCTGTCTCCCCTATCACTCTGCCCCTAGGGAAGAGCTTTGCTATTTCCTGCCCCTGGAGAGCAACTGCAGCCTCAGGAATTAGGGGAGTCCTAGGAGGTGCCTCTGTAGACCCACAATTTTCTGCTTACTGGGAACACTGGTCTATTTCAGAGTCTTTAGTGGGTAGAACCCTGTAGACATGCTACTAGGTGTGAAGCAGAGGGTGGCATCAAAGATGTCACATCTTACACAGCCATCTGGGCTCTGTGAGACCCCGAGAATTCCATTTAAACTTCCAGATGTGAGGTTTAAGGGAGAATATTGGCACATTCGATCATATGAAGGTTTTGAAATTTGCAGGCAAATGTCTAGCGTTTGAAGTGAAAATTGGGAAAACAGCCATGGTAAACTTGATAGAAAGTCAAACTCCAGCATCATAAGGATCACTTGCAGCATCATAAGGATAACAGGCAGGCAAGATGAAGGGCTCCAGAGAGAGGCAAAGGATGTGGACAGTGAGCAGACCCGTCCACTCGCAGAGAAAAGTCATCATTACTTTGTATCAAAGAAGTAAAACTGAAAACAAGAATGACATGCTTTTTAACAGTTACCAATTTAGGACCCATTTGAGGAAAGAAATATAGCTACACCCCGAGAGTAAATGAGTTTCATCTTTTGAATAGCAAGTTAACAATCTATAATAGCAATTTAAGAGTATAAATTTGGGCCACCTGTGGTTGTGTGTCTTTAATCCCAGCACTTGGGAAGCAGTCGCAGAAGGATCTCAGACACAGCAAGTTCTAGGCCAGCCAGGGCTACAGAGTGAGGACTATCTCAAAAAAAGTGTAAATTTGGAAATCACATACATTTTTCCAAATACAATAATTAAAGAAACCAGTACACAGTGTGCCGTACCATTACACAGATATTCACACGTAGGCATCAGGAAATATTTAATGATATGGGGAAATGCATATGCTGTCATGTTAAGTGACTAAAAGCAATATGCCAAATTACATATACAGTGTGATCACTGCGGTGTGAATAAATATGCATAGCACGAGTTAAAAATAATAACCGTCAGTGACTAAGTTTGTGTGTTGTGATTATTAGTGACTTTGTTTTGTCTTACTTTTAATTACTTCTCTAGTGCAGAATTGGAAAATAAGGAAACAATTTTGTAAGGAATAAATATGTACTTAGCTCTCTGCAACTTAGCTAATGGCTTCTGCTGCTGTGCTTAAGGTACTTTCATTAAGCTATTTAAACAACAGAACTGGTGCTGACTCAAAGATCTCGGTGGCCCCTGGTAAATGCCATACAACATAGTGAGCACTGTGCACGTAGTAACCCGCTGAAGAATAGAACACCAGTGTGAGAGGCAAAGAGTTTAGACCTTTGAGTGTTTCTAGAAAACGAAAGCACGTAATGATCAGGGCGGTTGCTTCTTAGCATCTCTCGATAAAAAGTAACATGAAAAAAAGCCTGAGTTCAGAGGTTCAGTCTGAGATCTAAATGCCCATAGCACCAACATGGCTTGTGAGTGTGCCCTCAGAGTGGCTCCTTCAGCCATAAGGTTCATGTTCTGACACCAAACTCATTGTATGATGTCCTGACTTACAATAGAAGTGTAAGTCTCTTCCTTTAAGGATGTCTGGAGTTCAAGACATGGATTGGAAAGAGTGCGATTCTGTAAGGAATGGAAATATTTCGGAGGCCCTTGATGGAGCACGTGACCTCAAAGCTATAAGATTCTGATGGGTTTATTTCACCGGAGAAAAATTTTGCTCACCTTTAGATCACCTCTGCCAGATGTATCCCCAAACTCACTCCTGGAGTGTTGACCTCTCTTTCCCTGCCAGGAACCGACTTTATATCATCTGTGAACCCAGAAATGACCTTTTCTAAGAGACTAAAAATGATAATACCCCAGGACCTGCCCTTACCACTGAACTTTGCCTAGAGACCATGTAAGAAGACTCCAGTCTCGGCCGTTACAAGCGAAGTTCACAGTGTGACTCACAAGGCATGTCCTATCCTATAAACTTCCGGATTTCCTCATTCATAGAAGTGAATACATGTTGGGATGAGTTTTGGGAGTGGGATAACGCTGGAAGGCACATATAGCTAGACTAGGCTGAGTAAACAGATATGGATCGGGGCAGTGATTCTGCATTTAACACTTATCTGACCGGTTAACCGAAGTGCATACAGTCAGACGATGGGCTGCTACGAAGCTGGAGCTGCCTAATATCCCTATATTTGATGTTGATGAAGACACCCAAAAGTTCAAAGAAGATGGAATCCCGGTGCGGCTTTGCCATCAAGCTCAGTGTAAGAGCACAGAAGATATGCCCTTCCCTAACGTCAGGAGAAATGGATCTGTGAGAGGTAACACGGTTAGGTTTGGGGGTGGGAGATATGAGGGAGACTTTGAGAGAAAGAAAAGCTACATGGTCTTCAGGTAAGGAGTGAGCGCTGAAGCGTGTACCACAGTGAGGATCTGAAGCAAAAGGCTTCGGCCTTGCCAGACAACGTGGAGTCTACTCTTATATTTTTGGTTGTGAGCCTAGCCTTTAACGGCTGACCCATCTCTCCAGCCCAGTCTACTCTTAAATGTTTGGAAAGGGGTAAGATGTTCTGCCTTAGAAGGACACAGGCTTAGTTATTACATGACCTGTGCTACAGGCCACACTTAAAGCAGGGCACTTGTGACTGGGGTCATAGAGATGCTGCATAGGGGAGGATTTTAGTTAATGTGTGACTATAACAAGGCTGCCTTCAACCTGGGTGATAGTGTGGCTGGCTGTGTTTCTACCCTGACACAGCCCTGTTTAGAGCCTCATTACCTGAAAGACCTGGGTTTTCTAACAACCAACACACTTGAAGAGCCCGGTCACTGTCTTTTGTGTATCAGACCTTACAGTAGTCCAATGACTTCTCAATTGGGTACCTTAAGTGCAGCGCATCTAATTGGGATCTCACAGTAGCAAGAGACAGACAAGGAGAGAGTATTTATTTTGATGGACAGAGTAGACTAAGAATGGTCACAATGCTCTGACCAGCGTGGGCCTTTGGCACTTTCTATGTTTGCAGAAGTTCACTAAAATCTTACATGATCCATGAAGGCAGAAATATTTCATAGCTAATGAACAAAAGCCTACCTGGAATCATAAATACAGGACTACAGCCCTTCAACCAACTTCCAGGCTTGAACCAGTTTACAAACCCAGTGTCCCCCAAATAAAGGGGAGACCAGGTCTCCTTCAGGAAGAACTTCCACAGCCGCTTTACTGTTCCTCAAACCAACCTCTGGTGGTTGGAATAGGAATGGTTCCAGAGCCTCACATATTTGAATGTTTGGTTCCCAGTTGATGGAACTGTTTTGTAAGGATTAGTAGGTGTGGCTTTGTTGGAGGAGTTGTGTCACTTGGGATGAGCTTTGAGGTTTCAAATGGCCATGCCAAGCCCAATCTCTCTATCTGCCTCTGACTTGTGGTTGAGATGTAAGCTACTGTTCCAGTGTCATGAACTCACTTCCTTGCTCCCTGCCATGAAGGCCATGAACTCACCCTCTGAAACTACAAGCAAGTCCCTAATTAAATGCTTTCTTTTATGAGCTGCCTTGATTATGGAGTCATTTGACAGCAATAGAAAAGTAGAATATAACTTGTCATCTTTTTTACCAGGGTTAACTGTGCACTGGAAAAAAAGAAATAATAAGATGTTTGTGGCCTAGTTGACACTGTCTCTGAATTGACAGATGTCAGGAGAACATAAACAGCGTGTGTAGCCCTCTAGGCAAACTAGAAACTATGGCAGTCAGGTGACTGACGGATTTTTAACTAAAATCTGTGCCAATAGGCTCTTTAGTACATCTTGTCTTCTCTAGCCCAAGAATTCACAGTTGCATTAGGTGTGTGTCTAAGTTGGGAGACTCTCCATTGGTTCCCTGACCTATGGAGTGAAGACTATCATGGTTGGAAAGGACACATAGAAGCCACTGGAGTTGCCTCTGACAGGGAAAGGGGTGAGCAAAGAACCAATAAAGCATTCCCTGGGTCTTCCTCAGTTGTGATGGTTTACATATGCTTGGCCCAGGGAATGGCACTATTAGAAAGTGTGGCCTTGTTGGAGGAGGTATGCTACTCTGGGGGTGGGCTTGTAGACAGTCCTCCTGGCTGCCTGAGGATGCTCTGTCTGTTCTTGGCTTCCTTTGGATGAAGATGTGAATTCTCAGCTCCTCCTGTACCATGCCTGCCTGGATGCTGCCATGTTCTTGTCTTGATGATAATGGACTGTACCTCTGAACCTGTAAGCCAGCCTCAATTAAATGTTATTTATAAGACTTGTCTTGGTCACTGTGTCTGTTCACAGCAATAAAACCCTAAGACAGAAGTTTTATGACTTTAGCCAAGGCCTTGAGTATTATATTGAATAACCGTAAAGAGAGTGGACAACTTTGTCTTATTCTAGATTTTAGTGGAAGTTTTTAAATTTCTCTCCAGTTAAGTTAATGTTGACTATGGGCTTGAGGCAAAATGACTTTATTATGTTTAGGTATGTCCCTGATACCCCTAACCTCCCCAGGACTTTTGTCACAAAGGGTGTTGGATATTTTTAATGCCTTTTCTTCATCTAATGAGATGATTATGATTTATTGTCTTTCAGTTTGTTTAAACAGTGGATTATATTAACTGATTTTTGTAAGTTGAGCCATACCTGAATCATTAAGATGAAGCCTACTTGATCATGGTGGAAGACCTTTTTGATGTGTTCTTGGATTTGGTTTTCAAGTACTTTAATTAAGAAAGTTTACATCTATGTTTATAAAGAAATTGGTCTGTAACTCTCTTTCTTTTTGGGTCTTTATGTGGTTTTGGTATCAGGGTAACTGTGAAATAATTTGAGAAGTATTGATTGGAGTCTGGTAGAAATCTATACTAAATCTATCTCACCCTGGATGGTTTTTTTTTTTTTTTTTTTTTTTTGGTTTGGTTGAAAGACCAATGACTGCTTCTATTTCACTAGGGGTAAAGGTCTGTTTAAAGTGCTTATCTGATCTTGATTTAATTTTGGTGAGAAAATGATTCATTTCTTCTAGATTTTCCAGTTTTGTGGAATACAGGTTTTTAATGTATGATGTAACGATTCTCTGTGTTTCCATAGTGTGTGTTGTCATACCATCCTTACTCATTCCAAACTGCGAATGTGGACTGCCCCTCTCTGCCCGTTGTTAATATGAACCAGAGTTCGTCAGTCTTTTTTACTTTCTCAAATTACCAATGTTTTGTTTTGCTGATTATTTGTATTGTTCTCCTTATTGATTTCAGACTTCGGTTTGATTGTCTCTTATTATCTATTCTTTCTGGGTGTGATTGTACTTTTTGTTCTAGAGCTTTCAGGTGGGCTATTAAGTCATTAGTATGAAATCTCTCCATTTTGTCTGTCTGTCTGTTTTATGTAGGCACTTAGTGCTATGAAGTTGCCTCTTAGAACCACTTTCATTGTGCTCAAATAGATTTTGGTATGCTGTGTATTCATCTTCATTCAATTCTAGAAAGTCTTTCATTTCTCTTAATTTCTGACTTGACCCATTTTTCATCCAGTAGTGAGTTGTTCAGGTTCTATAAGTTTTTGTGCTTTCTGTAGTTACTGATACTGTGCTTTTGTCTGTTGCGTTCTGATAGGAAGCAGGGAGTTATTTCAATATTTTATGTCAGCGAGACTTGCTTTGTTTCTAAGCATGAGGTCAATTTTCATGAGGTTCTAAGAAGCAGATTGTGTGGGTGTTTGGATAAAATGTCCTGTAAATATCCATTAGGTCCATTTGGTTTATAATGTATGTTAGCTCCAGCATTTCAGTTTAGTTTTAGCTTTTGTCTGAATGACTTGTATATTGGGAAGACTGGGGTACTAATGTCTCCCACTGTCCGTGTGTGAGAAGTCAATATGTGACTTGAGCTGTAATACTGTTTCTTTTTCTCTTGGGTGCCTTTGTGTTTAGTGCACAAAGGGTAAACCCTCTTGGTGGATTTTTCTGTTAATGAGTATATAGAGTCCTTCCCTATGTCTTCTGGTTACTTTTGATTTGGAGTCCATTTTGTCATATATTAAAATGGCTACCCCAGCTTGCTCCTTAGGTCTATTTGCTTGAAATATCTTTTTCCATCCTTTTACCCTGAGGTGATGTCTCTCCTTGATGTTAAGGTGTGTTTCTTGTATGTCACAGAAGGATGATTCTTGTTCTTGTATCCATTCTGCTAGTCTGTGTCTTTTTATTGGGGAATTGAGAAAATTGATTTTGAGAGATAATAATGAGTGGTGTTTGTTGATTTCCTGTTACTTTGTTGTTGTTATGGTGGTGGTTTTATGTGTGTGTGTGTGTGTGTGTGTGTGTGTGTGTGTTTCTACCCTTTTGATTTGCTAGCATGGAATTATTTATTCCTTTCATTTTCTTGGATGCAGTTAACCTCTTTATGTTGGAGTTTTCCTTCTAACAACCTTAGCATGGCTAGATTTGTAGATAGACATTGCTTAATTTTTTTTTTTCTTTATCATGGATTATCTTACTCTTCCCATTTATAGTAATCTGAGCTGGTATTTGTATTCTTTTAGCTTATAGACAATCTGTCCAGGCCTTTCTGGCTTTTGAAGCCTCCATTGAGAAGCCCAATGTTTTCCCATAGGTCGATCTTTATATGTTTTGTCTTCCAGCCATGTTTCAACTCTCTGGTAGGGTTGTTAGGCCCGAGTACAGACATACTGTCCTGGCTGTATACTGATGGTATTTCTATGTTGCCATCAGGCTATCTGAGTTTGGAAAGACTGTAGGTGTTGATGTTTGGTCTTGTCTTTGTTGGGTAAGTAGACGTTTGGTTCCTTGGTTTCTGTTTTCTTCTCTGGTTCTTGGGAGGAAATAGTATCTATATATTGCCTGGTAGGGAATTCCAGGATTCTGGTAGGTGTTTCTGAAGGGGTTCTGAGTAAAGATATGTCTGCTTAGTTTCCTGGGAATGAGGGCAGAGAATGAGGAGAGGCCCAGACAGGTCCAGAGCTGGAGATGACAGCAGGGGATTGGGGTTAGAGAAGAGGAGGGAGAAGTAAAGGGAGGAGTTAGCCTTCCTGATTCTCCGGACTGTGCTGTGGGTTCCCAGGGAATGTCTGACAGAGTTAGGGGCTGGGACGGTGATGAATGGGAGGAAGCCAATTTGAAGGGGAGGATCTGTGTGATCACATGAACTTGTTGTAGCCTTATGAATTTGTTAAGACTTGTTTTGTGTTCCAAGATGTAGTCTATTTTCAGAGACATTTCCCTAGGCTATTGGTAGAATATGTGTATATATATATGGTTTTTTTGGTGTTTGGGTGAATATTCTGTTACTATCTGTTAGATCCATTTAACATATGCTATTATTTAATTCTAATACTTATCTATTTTATGTCCAGATGACCTTTTTAGGAAAAGTGTGGTATTGAAATCATGTTCTAGTATTGGGTGGATGCAAACCTGTATCTTTAGTTCCAGTAGTGTACTTTTTATAAAATTGGATGCACATGGAAACACACACACACACACACACACACACACACACACACACACACACACACACACACACACAATAATATCTTCTTAGTTAATAGTTCCCTTGGTTAGAATGAAGTGTCTTATGTATCTCTTCATATCACTTTTAGTTTGAAGTCTGTTTTGTTACAATCAGGACAGCACTTCCTGCTTGCTTCCTGTTCCTATTTGCTTAGAATTCTTTATCCACGTTTTTACTTAAGACAGTGATTCTCAACCTTCCTAATGCTACAATCTCTTAATAACTCCAACCATAAAATCATTTTTGTTGCTACTTTCTAACTATAATTTTGCCACTGTTGTGAATTGTAAGGGAAATAAATATCTGTGCTTTCTAATGGTCTTAGACGATTCCCATGAAAACATCATCGACTCCCAAAGGAATCATGACCCACAGGCTAAGAACTGCTGACTTAAGAAGTTGCCAATCTTTAAAGCTGAGTTTCTTGTAGACAACAGTCAGATAAACTTAATTCGTTTATTTAGCCTTTGGCTTTTGATTGGACAGTTGAGTTGAGGCCTTTAACATTTAACACTATTATTGAGAAGTGTTGATAGCAGTCTTCTTGTTGCTTGTGTTCTGTGGTTTAGTAATAGAGGTCCTCTCATTTTCTTTCTAGAGTCTCTTGGTCGTGCTTACTCCTTTCTGTCTGAAGTACTGATTCTAATTTAACTGTAGGGCTGGCTTGGTGGATATGAATTCTTTCAGCCTGTTTGTATCTCAGAGGTTGGGAAACCACAGGCAAAGGTCTTCAGACTGAGCCAGAGCTCTGGGTGTGGGGTCCAGGCTCCATCTGAGGATTAGGATGAAGGCAGCAGGCTTAGCATTCTGAGGGTGGACTCCCCAAGCTGGACCAGAGCAGACTGTGCTGGCCAGGCTGGGCCTGGGGTATGGATGTGATTTAGATACATCACTCTACTGGCCTACCTAAGATACCTATTATTTCTACTGCTGTAGCATAACTTAGTTCTCAGGGGTCTTGATCGCCTGCTTCTTCCACAAGGTATAGCACTTGTCTACTATGTTGATTGTTTTATACTGATTAGGACCAAATAAGCTGGAGGTAGCAACCACCATGGACCTCTTTGTTACAGCATGTGCGTATCTGAGAACAGGAGATAAATTACTCCCGCACACCAAGGCTGGCCTCGCTGTGGCTGTTGCTGAGTGCCAGATCTGCCATCAGCAGACACCGACACAGAGCTCCTAATGCACGGCTGTGCATGGAAGTCACCGGCCAGTGACCTCGTGGTAAACTGAAAATACTGGACGATCTCCATCATGAAGAGGTGAATGCTTTGTCCTTATTGGAATACTTATTCTGGTTATAGATTTGCCTTTCCTGACACAACCATGACTGCCATTGATGGACTCATTGTCCTATCCGTTGTTACGGTAGTCCACACGGCACTGCTTCTGATAAAGGAACTCGCCGCACAGCCGAATAAGTAGAGTGAGCTCATGCTCATGGGAGTCACTGGTCTTCCCGAGCCCCCACCTGCCTGAAGCAGCTGGTTTGAAAGAACAGCGGAGTGACCTTTTTATAATGCAGTTTCTATGCCAACTGGGTGGCAACGGCCTGCAGGCTAGGGCAGAGTCTTGCAGAAGGTCGGATGTGCTCTGATACAATGTAGAACATGGTTTCTCCGGTAGCCAGGATTTGTAGGTTTAGGAATCAAGAGATGGACACGAGAACGCTACCATTCACTATCACTTCTAGTGATGCGCTGGCTGCTGTGATTACTGTTGTTGTTGTTAATATAAGTTTTTTTTTTCAAGACAGAATCTCTCGGTGCAGCCCAGGTTGTCCCGAAACTCACTATGTAGATCAGGATGGCCTGCTTCTGTCTCCTGAGTGTGGGGTTAAACACGTGCTACCACACTCATCTCCCATCAGCAAAATTTTTGGCTTCCTGTCCTATGGCCTTGTGACTGGCTTAGAAGCCTTGATTTTGAGCAGGAAGTGTTTCTGGCAAGAGACACAGCAAACATCCCATTGGACTGGAAGCTAAGATGTCACCCTGGGCACCTTGAGCTTTGGATGCCTGAGAACCAACAGGCTAAGAAAGAAGTCACAGTGCAGGCAGGGCCCTGATTACTGGGGAAATCGGACTGCACCTCCGGGTAAAGGAGGACATTTGGAGTACACTCTTTAGTGTGTCTCTTGGCATTACAGTGATCTGAAGGTCTATAAGGTTGGTGGGAGACAGCCCTGGAAGCCTGTTTGTTTCCCCGGGTGTCTTACCTCTGGTTCCAGGCACATTGCCTGGCAATACCGTCTGACGTTGGTTCCTCCAAAGATGCTCATCCTTCTGGCCAACTCCCTAGCTGTGAGTGCTTCATCTTATCTGAGTAGGATTATTTCTTACCACCAGCTACGTGGGTGCAGTTGGCTCCTTGCATCTCAAGCCATTGCTACAAGGCCAGCAAGGAGCTATACTGCAGTTTCTGACTTGGCATGCTTCCTTCTGACGACCGTGGCATGACAGCATAGTCGGCCGATGAATGTCCTACACACCACTGGCTGGAGTGGCAAGAAAAGAGGCGAGGCCAGGCCTGCTGACCCTGGGCTGCTTGAAGGATTTGATTGAGGATTCGTGGCTAGTGTGCAACCTTTACTTGGGGGTGAGAACATCTGGTTGTTTCCAGGTTTCAGGGTGTAGCATCCTTTGGGGGAACAGACTCTGGAGACTCAGGAGTCAGCCATTAGGCCAGTGTCTTGATGCCTGGGGAGCGAGCACTCTGTGCTGCTCAGAGCAGCAGATACCCCCACTCTCACAGAGGGCATTCACTGTGACCAATTCTACCTGTCCTGGTGTGCCCCGTTCTTGATACTGTTGGTTTCACATGGGCTGCTGTTCTGCTGACCCAGCAATACTTACCTGGAATTAAATTAAAGGGGATGCCATGTACTGGAAAAGAAGGCCTGCTTTTACTATAAGCACCTCTTTCTCCTACCCCTTTAAAAATATAGCCACATGCTGCACAGATATAGTCAGAGGACCATTCACTAGGACACACAGACTGCACTCTTGAAAGTGTGTTATATCCTAGTGCCAGCCTAACCTCTCTCTTGTGCTAATGACACAAATTTTTTCATGGCCCCATTTACTCTGTGTACTTTTAATAGCATAGACCTATGGGCAATTTATTTCATTTAGAAGCATTCATTTCCCCCACTTATTAATTCCTTGCTGGACACAAAGCATTTCTACATAGAAATGGTGCATGTAACTCTACATTTCATCTCATGGGTTGGATAATTGCTATGTAATTGATAGTCATTGGTAGTTGGTGATTCTGAGAATGTACATTTTCTAAAGAGCATTCAGTGTCCTAAGAGCCAACAGATGTGTCAGCTTTCAAAATGTCCACTTTTGTGCATTTGGCTCGGGCCAGGGAATGGTAGGATTAAAAGCAGAGAGCGTCTGCATAAGCAACTTGTTCATTCATTAAAAGATGTGCAGCTCACTTAATAATGTTGCACATCTGATGGCCAGTTAGCCTGCACTCCTGAGGAAATTCTTGGATGAAACTTCTTGAGGCTCAGCAGCTTTAAAGTTTGCATTCGTGGAATTTTTTTATGTCCCCAGGAGTTCACCGAGGTACCCATTGAGACAATAAATGTCGGCCAGGAACTTGTTCATCAAATACAGCTGTTTCTCTGAATCAGCGGGGGGGGGGGGGGGGGGGGGAGGGGTGGGGAGAGAGAGGCTGGCTCTAGGGACCTCTTGGGCATTCAGATCTTTATACTTATGTCTCTTCCATAAAGCTATGTAGGATTTGCATGCGGCCCTCACGTATCTTCTGGAATACTTTAAACCATCTCAAGACTATAGTATCTAATGTAGATGTTATCTGGATAGTTATTCTGTTTAAAGAGAAATAACAAGAAAAAAACTTCTATGATGCTCAGTACCAAAACTACTCCCCACCTCAGATATTTCCAACCTGTGGTTGGTTGAATTCTTGGGCAGAACCCATAGATAGAAAGGGCTAGATGTGTATGATTTCACACTTGTAGTTTACTTGTAGCCTAGACTCTCCCTAGTCTTTCCTGCGTCATCTACATTAAGGCTTCTCAGCCTCCTGCAGCTGTCATCTGCCCAGGAGAGAGCATCCTGGAGCCCCGGGGCGGGGGGGGGGGTGCCTGGTACCCACCCCCCATATAGGCAGTTTGAGTACTGTTCACCAATACTGATGTTTTTGTCTATTCTCTGTAGCTAAAACACCAGCACTAAGTCAGGTCCAGGAGCCACTCTTCAGAACAGAGTGACAACACTATTAAAGGAGACTGTGGGCCTGGGTTATGCTATGGCTTAGAACAAAGAAGCCTCTAGTTGTTGGCTATGAATGTAGCACCAAGCTTTCCTTGCAGTGGGTTTGGAGGTGTTTCTACGTGTTACAGGAGACAACAGCACAGCTAAACAGAAGTGGAAGAGTGTGGTAAAGAATGTGAGGCAACCTTGCAGTGCAGAGTGGCCCAGAGGGGCTTCAACAGCAGTAGGAAATCAGTGAGTAGGGTCTGTATGTTACCCTACTCTAAAAAATGTGACCCTACTCTGAAATGGGCTCTGAAAGCACAGAATTTCTTAGAGAAATAGGCCCTACAGATAGGAGAACCCAAATACCCCTGGGCTCTGTGGATTTGAACCACTTAGTTAACTTCTATGAGTATGACTCTTGGAGACAGGCGGCGCAGTTGCCCTGTTGTTGAATGGGAGCAAACCCTGTCCACTGCATATATGTTGCTGCCCTCATACCTATGATAGTCTAATATCTAATATATAAAGTGTTTTCAGATTTGTAATAGAACAATATGTCAGTGTGGTCTCTTTCAGAGTCTTTTTAAATTCTTTTAATTTTAATTAGGTGTATATGTATAAATCTGTGTGTGGGAGTATACATGTGAGTACAGAGGTTCAGATGTCAGAGCCTCTAGGCCCGGAGTTATTAGGCAGTTGCCAGCAGTGTGACTCAGGGCTGGGAACCACATTCAGATCATCTAGGAAGTGGGCTGGGGAGATGGCTCAGCGGTTAAGAGCAATGACTGCTCTTCCAGAGGTCCTGAGTTCAATTCTCAGCAACCACATGGTGGGTCACAACCATCTGTAATGGAATCTGATGCCCTCTTCTGGTGTGTCTGAAACAGTGTACTTACATACATTAAATAAAAAGTAGCAAGCACTCTTAACTGTACATTTATGTTAAGGCAATATATGATTGAACAGTAGAGAGAGAGAGGTGAAGAAAAGTCTAGAAAGGTCTAGGAGGAGGAAAGGAGGGGGAAGACAAGATAGTGTCTGCAGGGTGAGACTGCAGGGGGCCGATAAAAGAATAAGCCATTCATTTAGTATTTATCACAATAGGTGGTGCCTAATGTGGGGCCAAGCTATCTCTCCTGCTCCTCTCAAACATCATATGGAACCAATATCCTCCTCGTGATGTTGGTTGGCACTGCTCACATGAGATGCCAGTGAATGCACTGATGTGCCTCAGTGTTAGGCTACCACTGACCTCATGATTATTTTAAGGACCATTAGAAATCCAAGGCAATGCACACTGGCCTCCACTAACTGAAATCACAGCAGCAGAACTCCAGACCAGAGGTCCCACCATGGTTCCATAGAACTGGGTTTGAAAGCACTCTGCCCTGTTGCCTGGTACATAAGAAGAAGGGAATAGCAGTCTCAGTCCCTTCTCCTGCATTTGGCATCTCGGGAGAGGTTATCATATCCAAGGTCCCCTGTGCGGAAGGCAAGGCAACCATGGAGTTCCTATGAGTGCAAGTTGACTAGGCTTGGGGTAAGATAGGTCTCCAACTTCGGGGTCCACCGTGTATCCTCCCCTCAATAGTGTGACATGAACCTCAGGAGGGTAGTCATTCTAGTGACATAAATAACAGCCACACCCTAATGTGCACATGCTATATAACCAAAGTGTGTCTTTGTTTTAGAAGGAATTGCATGAAGTTGAAACGAGACGATTTGGTATTTGAAGCAAGTAATCTTGAGTATCAGAGGCTCTGGATGGCAAAGCGTTTTGACTTTCACCCATGGGTGCGTGCTTGGACATGTGACCTTTCAGGAAATCCTTATTTTACCCATTCCTCTGTGGCTAAAGCATGGGCACTGAGTCTACTGTCCACCAGTAGTTGGGTAAGAATTGTTCTTCACCCCCGAGGAGCTGAGGAGTCAAATGCCTCACTCACTCACTGTGGCTGACTGGACTAGATCAAGAAGATGTCAATGACAGGCTCATCAACTTCAGGATAGTCACAATACTTCAAATTTTAAGCATTAAAGAGTCCAGTGGTTCATCTAGCGAGAGGCAGAAATCCCATCTCTGGACAAATGGACATCTGAGGCCCACTGCTGATGTGTGTACTGGCTTTTGGAGGTGAACACAGCAAGTTCTAGTGGAAAACAGGCCTCTACAGAGGAAGAGCAGTTGGCTTAGAACCAGACTGGACACTGGACATTGTTTTCCTAGCACAGGGTCATAAGCACAGGTGAGCGGCTGTCAGTCTAGGCAGTGGTGCAGTGGGGCAGTAGGGCTGAGCACAGGGGATGTGCACCTGAATGTGCTTGGGGATGTCCTTGGTGGCAGCAATAAGGAACATTTGTCTTTACTTTTAAATAGTTTTTACAGGCCTACGTTAAACTCCAGACCTTCCACCGGGCTTCGATGTGTTTCTCAGGCATACGTGTCTAAACATGGCACCCTAAACATAGCTAGTTGCCCAGGTTTGGGAAGCTATGGGAGACTGGGCACAGTTGGAGGCAGCAGGTCCCTGGCTTTAGGAGACTAGCAGTGCCTCTGACTGGAGACTCTAAGAGCTACCAAGATGTGCAGAGCTGATTGTTACGGACACAAGACTTTTGCCTCAATGTCTGTCACCATGATGGATTGACAGACCCATAAACAGCCCCAAAACAAACCCATCCTCCCTCAAGTTGCTGTAGACAGTCTTCCTTGGTACTAAACAAGTGACCAAACACACCAACAACCCCTGATGTAAACATTAAGCTTTACATAAATGAATGGCTCCCAGATAGAAGCAGATACACAAAAAAACCTTTTATTAAGTGGAAGTCAGACTTACTTCATGGTAATTAACCAGTTACAAGTGCATCTAAATTCATGTGTGTGAACATCATAGAAATCAGAATGGTCTTTCTGAAAGACTTGTGTTCTGGCTTGCTTGGTTCGTGCCAGTGCAAGTCAAGGGTAGAACCATACACAGAGTCAGTACAGGTTGACGATGAAGTCAGACTAGATTGGCAACACCATATTCATTGTTACAGCTAAGCATTACAGAACATGAAAGTCCAAAGACCAGGAGACTATTTCTAAAGGGTTAACTCTACACCCTTCCTTCTACTACATGCTTTGAGGACTACCCAGCAAATCCTCCTCTCTGGGGGGACAAGGACTCCTTGCTGTATGACACATCAATGGGCCATCAATACTGTAAACGTTTGCTGGTCCTCTTGATGCCCATTGGTGGACAGCGGGAATCCCCTTGGCAAAGTGCAGTTAACTGGTGTGAACATTTTCTTTTGTAAATCTTGAAGCTGAAAATTTTCTTCTTTTCCAATTAGCACCAGTTTATTTTTAAAATATTTTTTTTTCCTGGTGTTAAATCTTAGGAAACGTTTTTGTAAAACTAACACACAAAGTCCAGAACAACAAAGACAAATTTTCTTTTTTCAAAAAAACATGTTAGAGAACGGCATTTAGAAAAACATCATTGAAACACTCGACGTATCTATGTACAATGTTCCAAAAGCTGACAGGGAGCATGGCTGAAGAACAGTCTCAGAAAAGGTTTGTCAACCTGAACCCCTGCAGGGAGTATTTACAGTCGGAAAAGTATTCAGAAATGTAGTATCAGAACATCTGGATCTGGCTAAAAATCACGAAAAAAGACACGCTGCCCCTCCCCCTCTAGCTCCTACTTAGGTAGCAAATGTATCTTGTAGGACCTTAAGTATCAGGGTTAGAAATGTGTTTTCCCATACTTTATAAACAGCCTAGAAACCTCCTCAACAGACACAGGAAGAAAACTGGAACAGCAGAGAAATGGGGGTTCATTTCCTCATTGTCAGATGGCGGGAGGGTGCTGGGGTAATGGAGTGAGCACAAGGAGGAAAGAACAGTTACCAGCAGGGATGGCTCCGAGAAAAAGCCTAATCAGCCAAGGCTGAAGAATTTTGGGTATATTCTACACAGATTTTTCAAAACAGAAGTAATCACCTCTATGTAATCTCGGGGGGAAAAATCAATTATTTGCCTTGTCAGACAATATCTTTATATTTTCTTCTTCCTCACCTATGTTTGGATTGAGAATTAGCCACAACCACCTGAGCTGGGTCATATTTTAGCCAATGCAATGGTAACTTTCTAGTCTTGCCTGCCTGTTCATTGTTACTGTTTGTGGTGCTGGAGACTGAAAACCCAGGCCCTCACACATACCAGGCAAG
Source organism: Micromys minutus (assembly GCF_963924665.1). Taxonomy (NCBI): domain Eukaryota; kingdom Metazoa; phylum Chordata; class Mammalia; order Rodentia; family Muridae; genus Micromys; species Micromys minutus. The sequence goes on from NC_137984.1 coordinate 13,880,771, forward strand.
TGATCTCCCCTGAGCTACATCCCTGGCTCCCTTTACTTGCTAATTCAGTGTTATTAAATTACCATCTCTAAGAACTGGGCAGTGTGAGTAATCCCCTCCAGGAGGTGTATTCTCCTCACCCACTGTACTGGGTTAGCCTTTCAGATGAAAGTCTGGATGCACTATCTTGAAATCATCAGAGTGAAAAACAAAGGCACCCCACACCCTTATGAGGATTGGCATTTTCATTTATTTTGAATACTCTGTAGTTGTGATAAATCTCTATGAAAAAAAAAGTACTTGGATTTGATATAAAATACAGGTTTCTCTTGGAAAATGCATAGTTTATAATTTTATACATTCATTCATTATTAAAGACTTTGTAAGGAAGTACTTACCCCTGAAGTGATGGAAAGATTGTACCTCAAAAGACCTCTACATACTGCTGCCTGACCTTTAGTCACTGCCCGCCCATGTTTGCACTTTCGACCCTAATGCCAAGTGTCTTCCCAGACTTGTTTGGCTTTTGTCGTTTTTAATCAGACACTATGAGCAAAGCTTCCTACAGACAGCATTTCCACTAATGACACCTCTTTAAATATTCAGATTTTTTTTTTATACTTTGGGATTTGGTGTTGAAAAATTCAAAAGATGGCTTACCTTTAACAGCAGAGTAAGCTGCTGCTTTCCATCACTAAGGGAAGCTGAGGATTCGCAGCCGACATCCCCCTGCCCCAGGCCCATCGTTTTCGAGCATTGGTCACAGGCCACCTGACATTTGCTTTTGATGATAGTCTTGAACCCTTTGGGACCTAGCGTGTACTTTTTTCCCCCTGAGTTCTTCCACGAATATAGGACTATAGGATATGATATATTTTGCAAACTATACTAGGGTATACTAGTTAAATCTTGAGTGTTTAAGCGACTGGCCACAGTCCAATCATTAATTACAAAAATAGGAATTTAGGGTGTACTGTAGGAAAGCATGGAGTAATGGCATCTTTATACTATATATGATCCACATTTTCCCACCCAGGGTATCTGTAGCTATGGAAGTCATGGAAACAGTATGCTTTGAGTACCACATGCTTTCTGAAACATCTACACTTCATCTGAAGCTTTCTCCCCGTCACCAGTCTCCCGCTGGGATACCAGAAGTTGAAGCTGTGATGTCATACAGGGGTTGACCATGTCATAGCACAGCCATCTACTTCCAATAACACCGAGAAAGGGCCTCAAATCTCTCTGATTGCAACCTGCCACACTGGGTTTCCTTCCCCTATTTGGGGGGAATGGCTCAAACCCAAGAACAGCCACAAGCCCTCAGTGAGCCTTCTCCTTCCTCTGTCTTGTTGTCTGTAAGGAATGGGCTGTCCTGGGGGCAGATGGGAGTAGTTTTTGCTTCCCAGAGAGATACAACAGGAACAATTATACTGCATCGTCACACAGCGAAGGCTAATCCCATCCACTCTAATCCTTGAGCAGGTGGCGGGTGGGGTTAGCAAGAGCCTGGGAGAATTTAGTCTGAAGCCCTCCTGGGTTGCCTGCCACCCGAACATAGCACACGGTCGTGGCCAGTCTAGCTCAGGGTAGGTGAATGCCCACAGGCATAAGGGAGTGGCTGCTGTTTCTCAGTGGCCTGAGTGTGGCAGGGTGGTGCCAATGCAGACCCTTGCACAGCCAGGGATGAACACTACTGACCAAAATGAGTGTGGTGAGGGAAAGCATCCGTTTCCTGGGGTGGTGACTTTAGAGCAAGCATTTGGGAAGTAACCAAGTAACAATAACGGCTCATCTCTGGATCTGGAAATGAGCACATTTGGCTTCTGGATTAGATGAGGACCAAGAAGGGAAAGGAAGTATCTACCCAACAATCTGTCAAGATGGCTGAAATAGCAGTTAGATAGGAACTGCTCTTTTAGACTCCCATCTAAAGCTGTGTCTTCCCCAGAGTGTTGGTTTCTGTTTTTAGTCATGGACAGGGACAAAGAGGATAAAAATGGGAGGCATCTGTGTTTCCCCAAAGGTTTCCTCCTTTAATAATAGCTTTCTTGCCTTTTCTAGGGGTTACCATGTTCCACTTTGGCTAATTTTCTGAATGAAAATTTGGGGTGGGGGCTGGATCATAGTAAAAATGTGAAATAGTTAATCTGTCTTAAGGATTGCTTGTAGTGGCCTCGTAGCATAAAAGGGGTATCCTCTTTGGGGGGTCCAACAATATCCACTGGGGGGGGAAAACATTAAAAAAAACTATTTGATTCTAACCTGATCCTTACTACAAAATCTAGTTCTTGGCTTTGTTTTTGTTCACCAACTCAAGCAACCAAACTGTACGACCAGCTTCCTTTTTTGTCAGAGTAGAAAGGAGAAAACAACTCTGCCTCCCAGCCCTGAATTACTTAAAACACAGTAACATCAATGATGATAACACAGAACCCTGCTCATGAACCTGGTAACTGGCCAATCTAGTTTTCTGGGGGTTTCTTCTAGTCCTATGACAAGATTCCTTGTGAGTGCTTTACTTTGAACTCAGGATGCTCACCCTGGTACCCTGGTAGTTCATCCATATACTAGCCTTATAACCATCCATAAGGAAGGCATCAACATCTGTCAGCATCATTTAAACTGCGTGCAACTGTATACAATGTAACTTATCTTGTAGGCACTTCTAGTGCTTAGTCTTTTTGATCTGGCTCTACCGGCTGTAACTGAGCTGGTTTAAGCCGTCATCTAGCATCTAAACTTACAAACCTATCTAAACTATCACCTAAACTTATAGAGTCCGAAAGGCTAGAGACCAGCAGCAAAATGTTGTTTTCCTAAGGTTTTTATTTAGGGCGCTGCTTGGGCTAATACACTCGTACACTTTACCATGTCAATGGACGGAACGTGGGGCTGATTACGTCTGCACTTGACCTGGGTCACAGTGGAGGGCGGTCGGGCCAGGTCCCTCCCTCTCACAGGTAATGACGGTGCTGACTCACATTTGAGCCAGTGTCTGGGCCTGGATCTGGGGGTGGCTTTAGGACTTGTTTTCTGCAACAGATTCATATGAAGATCAAAGGAAGTAATGTCTGAACGAGACACACTTTAACATACAGAACTGCCCCTGTGACATCAGGACATCAATAGAAGACAGAATTTAAAATAATGTACTTTCTCAGCACAATGAAAATCTAATCTGTGCACCCCTCCACATGTGACAAAGCTATTAGTTTTATTTTGCCTTCCGAGAAAGATACTATGGTTTTCCAGGTGGAAGAACTTCCTTTAAGGTCAATGGGCTCCTGAAAACACCTAAGTGCCCACTGGTTCTGAAGCAAGGGCCCTGCCAGATCAGAGGTGACATTATATATATATATATATATATTTATAAATATTCTAGTGAACAAGGAGTGGTGACCTGGGGCACGGAGGGCAGAGGGCGTTGGTACGGGAGGTGCCGTGTACCACTGTAAAGCTTCAGGGCACCTGGCTGCCTCCACAAAGGCACATGACATCTTTCCCTTCCTTTTGCCAGCTCTTCATCACAGTGCTCACGGTAGCAGATACAGTAAGAGTCAGGGTTACAGCCATTCAGTACTTTGGGGTGTGGCCTGGGTATCCCAGGAGGCAGCTCTTGCAAGAGCGGGGTGACAACTCCGTGCATTCTGATCTGGGACAAGGCTAACGTAAAGAGATCACATTTTGACTTTTTGTCTACCATGAGACTATTCTCTAGGGAGAAACAGCTTCTTTCCGACCTGTCTGCTCTTCAGATTGTGCTAGCTCACGAGTCTATGGTGCTCACGGAGTAACCTGGCCCTTTTGGCTAAGGGGTACGGAACTGGTTCCCACAGCTGGATGCAGGGGCCACAGGATGACTCCGCCCACACACAGCTTTTCTTTGGTTAGCAGTATTGGCTGAGAATGTATGTTAGTGGTCTGTCCTGATACCTGTGGGCCCTGATTGTCAAAAGCTGAGGGAGGGTCCTTCCTTTTCAGTAGATGTTAGCTGCCTAGTCCAACACCATTTCCACTGATGGTCCTGACATGTCCCGGACAACTGCACTCCTTTCCAGCTGTTCTACAGCCCCTGGACAGAAGCTTCTATGCACAGGTGGAGTAAGACGCACACAGTTCAAAACCATGCAGCAGTGAAAACTTGCTGGGCACCCAAATGTCATCCATCAGTGGTGCTATTCAAGGGGATGGTTCTGACAATGGGTTCAAGGCTGCACAAGGGGTTCCCTCTCAAATGCCTGTATAGTTCCCATTGAATAGATTGTAAACCGTACATGGAACCAAAGTCAGAATGACCTTCGGAGTGACTGGTAAGTTATCCCGCAGGCTGTGTAGCTGTCCTACCCCAGCTTGTTTTTAACTCGCCTGCATACTTGGCTAAACTGGACTGGCTTTTTGAGTCAATAAACTCTTGGGAAGATGTTTTCTTTAACAGTGAGTGGGCTTCAGAATGTGGAACAGCAGCTTAAAATAGCCCCAGCAACGCTCGCAACTGTTTGCGTAGCTCCCATTTCTTATGTCCCGTGGGAATACTGTTGCTTTCTGCTCACAACCTTGTGTGCCTGTGAGTTTTTCATCGTGAAAAACAAACAAAAGTCAAGCGGTCCTGATGAGGAAATGTCTCAGTTGGCAGCAGTAAGAACAAAATCACTAACACTGTTGTTTAAGGTTCTTTCGGCATATACTACAGTTTTAGACATTGCCACCAAATGATGTTTGCTTATTAAATGCAGGCATGCAGTTCTGATAGGTGAAAACTCATAAGAGAACTCATATCACACTAGGAGTATTTCTTCCATGGCTCACAAGCCTATGTACTGGCATCTTCTCTTAGGTTTAAAATCTAGAAGGTGAATGAATTTTCATGTGACATCCCCTCGCCCCCACAAAGAGGCTTTGAATACACACTGGGCATGAGGAGGGAAGAGTTGCTGCTTCCTTGTTTCTCTTTCAGATGGGCCTTTCTATCTGTTCTGCATCTCTACCCTAGCGCAGAGGGTTAATTGAAAAGATACGCATCAAAGCATCTTTGCTTAAAAGAGACATAGCCCTTGGATTGATGAACAGGAACTGTGTACCACATCTACACTTCCTGCCCGTTAAAATACTGCATTTTAAAAAATAAGCTACAATGTATAAAACCAAGGTCATTTCCCACAAAGTGTTCATGTTCCCTGTGATTATAAAACACGGTATCTTGTAAAATATTTCCAGTTCTGTTAAACTTGAGAAGTACTAATGCTCATTATAAAAGTGTCATGTCTCTTACAGAAGCCTAAGCAGTAGATTTCTCTCATTTGTAAATTTAAGTTGTAATTATTATTGTATTTAAGATTACATCTACCATAACACACTACCTTCGTGATTCTCAGACGCACACAACAGAAGTTATAAAACATGAGATTGTCTTAGGAAAAAAAGGAGCTATTTACACAACAGGCCAGGAGGAAAAATTCCCATTTTGATTCCTGGTCCTGTGATAGGTACACTCTTTAAAGCATGTGTATCGCTAGAAATGGGCCTTTCCCAAGTCCCATCAGAAGCAAGTCTTGAGTGCATTTCAGACTTCCTTGCTCTGCTGGAGTACAATTACTCAGGACAACTGGTACCTAAAAGTGCTAACTTCATTTTGTTTACTAACTTCCCATGTGACTACTTACAATGCAGAAGGACGGGATGAAATGGCAGTAACATGGAGGAGTCACTACAGGGATGGGGACTTGAGGGCACCTGTGTGCTGCTGGTAGGTTTCTTTCTTACAGAAATAAAATTGCCAGTTGACTCATGTGCCTACCATGCCCTTCAGAATGACCCACGCTCGCAGCTCGGTCATGCTGATGGGCCTTGCTGGCTCCAAACACTTGCACATATTCACACAGGTCAATGCTACAGCTGACGTGGGTGGTAGGAATCCTACGGATATGAGAAAAGGCAGCACCTTGTCCATAGGAGTCCATGGTAGTGTGCTCCTGAACATGCAACTAAAGCCAATCATGTCTAGGACAGCCCTCTCTCACTTAGAGGATGCTGTGGATAGCTAATAAACAGTTGCCCAAACAGGGAGATTACAACAAGGAAATAGTTTACAATTACATTCAGAGAAGCCCCACCATGTGCATGAATACCCAGCAGGCTCTGTGCCCGTGGCTCAAACATCAGTCAGCTTTAGGCCAGTTACAGAGAGACAGTTACGCATGGGGTACCTCTGTCATACCCCACGGACGCCGCCTGCCTGTCCAGCTGACATGGATTTGTCTCGAAATGACAGAGTTTACACAAAGAAAAAGTTGTTCTGACAAGAAAAGACTTGAGGTGATAAAAACCTTCCCAGTCTCGGGGCTCGCCGGATCTCCTCCCACGTCATCCTTGTTTCCCTGAGGAAATGATCGTATTTATGGTATTCCGCTACTATGCCCGACATATTCTCGAATATGTATAGTTCTCATCGCTTTTCTCAGAACCTTCTCCAGTGAACGCCACCTCTGTCTTGCAGTGCGGCTGAGGCCAGAGATGAACAGACTCGTACAGGGCTTCTGGCGAAAGAGCGGAACATGCTCGGGATCCCAGAGATGGCAGACTCCAACTCACTTGAGTTGCAACGGGGAAAAATTTGGCTTCAAAATCTTTTTCCAACATAAATGTGTCCAAATTTGAAGACATTTTTGGAGAGCCCAAAACCAGTGCCGTTCTCTCCAGAAGATGTTTGTGTGCAGCTTGGTCACGGGAGGCAAGGTGCTTCCTCACAAGGGAGCCTCTTGGCATGGTGCTGTCAACAGGCGCAGCCCACTCTAGTTTGGAAACCCATTGTTTTCTTCCTGGCGCTGGCTTTTGCCAAGTCAGAGAACCTAATGTCGCAGATGGAAGGTGGCAGAAGGAAAGCATGAAGGACGGCTCCTGGCAGCTCCTCTGTTGTTCTGGACATCTGCAGCAGACATGGAGGGCTCCTGGTTCAGCAGCCCAAGAAGAGCAGAGGACAGGGGACACATATGTCTACCAGGGGATTTTCTCCATGTTGTCTCACCGACTTTCACAAACTAAGTTTCCATAGGCCAGGAAGGCTGGGCTGGAAACTACTGCCTGTTGTACACATTGCTTTCTAGCCAGCTGGACAATGTCCTGCCAATCACTGTGACATGCTTTTTCCAGGAGAAACCTTTTTCATAAGAAAGGGCATCATGGAAGAATTAGACATTTCCATTGGACACATAATTCATCATATCACCGATCCTTTCACAGTCAGGGCTATCAGCCCTGGGGGTGCACAGAGCCTCAGGCTAGCAGCCAGCTCCCCAAGACAACTCTTCCCCTTTCTTTCTGTCTCTCCACAAAATGAAGACACAAGAACTTAGTTTTATGGAGATGGCATGAAATAAAAAGTCAGGCATCATTTGGCACTTTGTTTGGTTCCCCAAATAACAAAACAACTACTGAAAAAAAAAATGTAACTCATTAAAAGGGGGGGGGGGAACTCATACAATCAGTAACAAAATAACTACTTAAAAATGTAACTCATAAAACAAGGTAACTCTTACAGTCAGTGACTATGTTGCAATTCAATCAGAGCTTTCTGGTGGGGGGGGGGGGTTACACCCTTCCACACAGGGAATGGGCTTACTGTCTAGAGCTGTACTGAGGATTTGTCTGCACCTTGGAGGCCACGTAAGAAAGTGCCCAGGGCTGGCCTATGGACAGGGCCCTCAGCGGACCTTGAGATGCACAAGAGCTGGTATGATGAAGGCTTCAGAGAAAGTGAGGGATCCAGGTCAGGTGCATTTGGTGTCATGATTGTGCTGACAATATGCAGTTAAGCAGGCTCAGATCTGCCCTTAGGCTGTGTTTCTGGGGGGCAGGGGAGACAGCTCAGTGCCTTAAGGACAGCTCTCATGCAGAGAGCATCCCTTCATCTCCAAAGTTCTCCAGAAGATGGGTTTAATTTCACATCACTTTAATACTTTGATTAAAGTCTACATCTGCAATTAAAAAAATTTAAAGGAGCTTTGCTGAGGAGAAAACCCTCCGGCCTAGGATCCATCTATTATTTAAGCACATGGTAAACGTGACCAGACGGCTGGCAGAGATGACTTACATGTTGTTCTGGGCCTCTTGGAGTAGCGAGAACACCATTTCAGGGCAGCGAGGCTACAGGAGGTAAGAGAGAGGATGTGCCCAGGGTAAAGAAATCTACCTCTGGACTTTCAAACAAAATGTGTTTCCTGGTTGCAGGTCAAAGCGTCTGGAACAGGTGGTTCGGCTGATGTTGATTATCGACCTGCAGGGAAGTCAGATAAAGCTTTCTCTTGTCTCTTGAAGTAAGTGTTTTGTTTTTCTTTTTAAGTATCCAAAGGAAAAGATCAGGATCTCTTTCCTCTTTTCCTTGATTTCTGTGACGAAGAGCCACGTGATTTTAAAAAATAAAATTGCCAAAATACATGAACACACTGGTAAAGGGTGTTCCGCTGTAGAACCTCCGTACACACCCCTTACATAAAAAGGGGCTTCTGATTCCTACTCTGTAAAAAGCACTATGTACAACCTTTAAACATATATTACGCTTTCCTCTGTGCAATTTCATTTAACATTCATATGGCTCACACCACGTTCCTATCCCTACCCAGCGGCTCCTATAAGGTGCTCTTACCGTGCATAGGTACAGGACACTCATCTCTCTTAAGCAGGGGTGACAGAGCATCCTGACAAGGCTTGACGGCTGCTCCAAGCTCTGCCCTTCAAATAGCCAGGTCCACCAGCATAGACATCCTGACAACCGGAACCCAGCGTAAACCCTGGCCCTACTGAATGGAGAGAGTCCCGTACCAAGACGCATTTGCCTTTGGGCATCCTGTAAGTTAGTTTCTGAGCAAATTCTTAATTCATAGTTCCAATATTTTTTTATAAGACAACGAAGTTTCGCTTTCCATTATCCACACACACCATCGAGTCCTCTAACTCGTCCCCAGCCGTGTGAAACATGCCATCTAGAAAAGTGCACGCACGGTGGAACTGGGCTTGTGGCCCCAGTGCATCTTTCCCACAGGCAGGGGGCACGTCAGCTGTGCTCAGATGGAAGCAAACCTGCAGGCCAGTCTGGAGTTTTCTTCCTGGGTGGAGCTAACCCAGGGTCCTGGCTACAGTCTTGGCGGGACCACGCAGGGCACATTATCCAAGGTGCAGTGTGTGATATCCCTGAAAGAAGGAAGCATTGAGGCTTACCGATCGCTACGGGCACCAGCTCCTGTCTGAGCCATGGCGGCAGACATACAGCAGTGCCACAGCTTGGGATCCAAGGAAGATTCCCAGACGCTTTCTGCAGTGCCTCTTGGTGTCCTGACCTCAGGTGATGGTTGAAGTGATCCCCACTGCCAATCACTTTTGACCTTATGTGACCCAGGGCCCCTCAAGCTAACATCCTACAATGGTTCCACTTGGGGTCCTTCTTGAAAACAAAACAGACATAGAAAAGTTCTTTCTTGAAATGCACTATGAGGTGGACTGCTCCAAGGAGTTGGATGGAAAACAGGGAGATATGCCTATTCACAGTAGGTACTATCCTTTGTACAAATGCTACCTCAGACTGTGTAGCTCATGGGGCATAATGTTTTCAGTGTCAGAAACCCTGGCAAACACCACAGTTCAGAAAGCTTATCTAAACCTGCCTTCTCTGTAGATGAAATGGGCCTGGCGGGCTAAGCTGCTGCAGAAGACCAGCTTTAAGACCAGACAGAGAGCGAAGGAAGCCGGCTTCTCCTTTGAAAGAAAGAAGTCCTGCTAGGCGCTCTTGCCCGGTTCTCAGAGCAGTCGAGTGCTGATTTTTTTTTTTTTTTTTGCTTTAATTCCACCGAGGAATTATATTCCTGGAATTCCAGGAAGGGCCTTCCCTGGGCCTTGAGAGCTTCCTTTGGAAGGAGAGGCAGGAATGGCTAGGGTGAGCCTGCTTGCTGGCTCAGTCGATGAACCGCTGGCAGGCCTTCTTCCAGCGGCAGGCGGTGCACCACATGTCCCTGTTTTCCATCCCGTAAACCTTGCGGCACTTTTTGCCTTCTCCTCTGGGCTTCCTGTAAGAAAGACAGCACCAGACGGGGTTACGGACAGGAACTGGGCGGGCCTTCTGAGGAGAGTTCAGAAAGATGAGGGGAAGGCAGAGGAAAAATCCCAACCACAGTGGAGTAGGAGCTCTCTGCAGGGCTGCGCATTTCTCTGGCCACTGCATTTGAGCTGTTTCTAAATCCCACTCGTGGAAATGGTTCCCTGGCCATGGGGTAAGAGTAAGGAGGTAAACATAAGAGATGGGGACTGTGGAGGGGGCGTGGCGCAGCACCTGCTCATCAAGCATGAGGAGCACGCTTGGAACCTATAGGGAGCTGGACAGGAATTCGTGTCTGCAACTGTCTGGGAGCCCAGCGACTGAACAGTAGGTGGGAGGAGCTGACAGCTTGCTTGCAGTGGGTGATGGAGCCACCCAGCCAAGACAAACTCCTGAGCTGTATTCAAACTTCTATACGGGCACCACAGAATGCTTCCATATGCATTTTCTGTCCCCCGCCCCAAATATTCTGCCTGATAAAAAAAAAACAAACAACAACAAAAATACACAAAACCCACAAAAGCAGAGAACAACATTGTGCTTTCAATTTCTCAGTGTGTCTTTCCAGTGTTCAGAATTCTGGTCGAGGCTTTCCGGGAGACCCTCCTGGCCAGCGACTAAAACTAACTTATCATTCGTGTCATACGGAAGTTAATTCAGGACACTGATCACTGCTATCTGACCGACAAACTTCCGGTGCCCTTAACTAGTTACTGGACTGGAAACCACGGGAAGGAAAAACACGCTTCATGGGCTGGGAACATGTTTTACAGTGAGTAGGTCACACTTTGCTTCCTTTTTGCTACTTCTCCATTTCTTAAGAAATCCCTTTGCAGTGAAGTCCTACCTTAGGGTGACCGTCCCTCTGGGTGGGGAGGACAGGGCCGTGTGAGCGTGCTGTCTCTGCTCTCCTGAGCCCACTGTGTGATGATGTGTTGGAGACACCTGGGAAACAAGGACAGTCAGGTTGACAGAGCAGAGCTTTTCCTCCTTCCCGTGAGTGTAAAACCCAAAGCAGAAAGGTTTTGTTCTCAACTTCAGAGTTAAAAAGCAGTCAGGGTTAAACTGGCAAGGTTAGGAACTCCAGCATATAAAGGGCTTGCAGCTGCTACGAGACAGCTATGCTAGCCAGGCAGGACTTGTGCCAAATAATGTGTGACTGCTATTTAAGTCACCTCAAACCCCAGATAATGGGGGAGTGGGCAAGTTCCTGCTGGCAACATTTCTCTCATTGTCATTATCTTCCAACCCCTCACAGAAAAGCCCATTAAGTTCTGAGCACACAATGGCTTTTCAAGCTCCAAGTTCTATACACTGCCACAGCCATACCCTGGAAGCCAACATGGCCGGGTCTAATCCAGCAACAGGCCACTGTCTTGTGCCACCTCTATGTGGGCTCAGGGACAGAACTCAGGCTTGTGAAGCTTGTGCAGCAGCAAGCTGTTTCCCCACCGAGTCCTCTCACCAGCCCATTCTTCACAGTCTAGTTTTTGTCTTGTATCCAAACCTTTTCATTAGTCTACCTTGAAGTAAATGTTACTAAATACAAAGTTTACTTTGTATCGCTGTGGATAGTACCATATGATACTATTTATAAATATTTATTATGCTACAGGACCACACCATGCTTACTGAGCATGCATGACTTCCAATGAGCTTAAAGGACTCTAATGTAGGTTGATGTCGAGGCGATACATGACTGGGCAGTAGAGTGGGGCGGGGACAGAGTTTTGGTAAGGCAGAAGAGAAGGAGAAGCTGGAGCTTGGAGATGGAGGCAGTAAAGGAGGATGGTTCAGATCAAGGTGAACTACTCTTGTCTAGGTGGGCAGTGTATATCTTTATTAATTGGCAGTGAATTTACTGTTTGGATGTATTATGGATTGAGAATTTAACATATAAGCCTGTTTGATAAGTTATTGATTGTTGAGTCATGATTTTACCGGGGTATGGAGGTCAGTGTGTGAAAGCAATGGAGACCCGGTGACATCTCAGAAGGGGCTTCCTGTAGGAAATGACCCAAGGCTCCTCTTCAACACTAGATCTCAGGGACGAGGGAGGGAAGGCACACTGAACCCAGGACAGCAACCTCTGGGCATTTGTTGGGGAGTACAAAGAGATTTTCATGAGCTAAAAACAATTCTCTTTGGAATGTTTAGACAAACCCATCCTTAATGTTCTTTATAATTTAAAAGTGTGAGAGTTGCTATCTGAAACTACCGTGCCCTTTGAGAGTGAGTAGCTTCATGTTCTTAGACTCTGCCTGGCTCTGGATTTCACAGGGTTCACGAAGTCAGCAGCCAGGCCAATCCTGAAGCTGTACGAATGCACAGCTCAGAAAGTGAACCCACTGGAAGAGCAACAGGAGGGAGACATCCAACTTTGTTTTCTTTGAAAGCACTAATAAGGGGTTCAGGATCGTGAGGAATAATTTTTAGAGATACAGTATTCCTGCCTTTCTAGAGTCAAATGAAGCTTTTAAAAACATACCAGAAACCTCAAAAATAGGAACAGCAAGCTTGACTGCTCAAGTGTTTATCTTAAGTCCTGACCGAAGCAGATTACAAACCAGAGACTAGAAATTCTCTCGTCTGAGAGTCAATTAGAGATGGGAAACTGAGGCTGGGAGAAGGCCCTGTGGTTGTTAAAGCTCATGCTACATAATTACAAGGAGCTGAGTGTGGAACACAGTACCATGTAGAACGGATAAAGTAATATGTTGTACATCTGTAACTCTGGGGTAGAGGTGGGAGCCAGGCCAATCCCAGGAGCTCGCTAGCCAGTCAGCGGTTAACTAACCTGTGCTCTGGGTTCAGAGACCCTGCCTCATACTGCACAGGGCAGCAGCTGAGGAAGACAATCTATGTCAACAAACATAACCACAAAAGTACCCCACCCCAACACACACACACACACACACACACACACACACACACACACACACACACAAATGAAACAAGAAATGGCCACGGAAGGTAGACGTTCCAGTTAACCCAGACACTACATCTGTTTTCTGTTTCATCTCCCTGCTAGGATGCCCCTGGAAACCAAGGCAGAAATGAAAAAAAGTGGGGGTGGGGGAGGCATCGAGACTCAGGGTAGTGACAGCAATAGCGTCCACGGAAGAGTTCTAAGAAATTGTTGTTGGAAAACAAACATAAAGAATCCTGGCTGGCAGCCGACAGACACTTTTAGGAACTGGGAGAAGAGACAGCTGGTTACAAACCAGAACACAGCAGAGCCGAGTAGTAGTGCACGCTTTAATCCCAGCACTTGGGAGGCAGAGGCAGGTCCCTGAGTTCGAGGCCAGCCTAGTCTACAGAGTTCCAGGACAGCCAGGGATACACAGAGAGACCCTGTCTCAAACCTGCCCCTCTCAAAGGGGGAGGGTGTTGAAGAGAAGGCTCAGTGGTTAAGAGCAAGGACTGCTCTTCCAGAAGTCCTGAGTTCAATTCCCAGCACCCACATGGTGGCTCACAATCACCTGTAATGAGATATGATGCCCTCTTCTGGTGTGTCTGACGATAGCTACGGTATCTATGTAAAAATAAACAAATCTTTTTTTTTTTTTTTTGTAAAAAGCAGAGCGTAAGCTAAGTACTGTGGATCCCGAGGCAGGAGGATAGCACATTCAAGGAGTGCCTGGGCTATAGAGTGAGTTTAAGTCCAGCCTGAACAACCAATTGAGTTTGTGATTCAAAATAATAAGCAAAGAGAGAGGCACAGCTGCCTAGTACCAGGCCTTGCGTTCAATTCTGAATAGCAAGTGGAGTGTGGCGGTCAGGACGAGCTCTCACCTCACTCTAACAAGGAGCAGAGCCTATGTGCTTGGGTGTCTTCCTAAGTTAAAGTGAGGAGCTGAGGAACTGTACCCTCTCAGCCTGTAGCTGGAGTCAGATCTGTAGCTTTCACTTTAGGCTTGACGGTGGCTAATCTTCATTGTAGACTTGACAAGATTTAGATACACACCTCTGGGTGGGAGGGAAAGACCTATGCTGAGTATGGTTGGCACCAATCTGTGGCCTGGGCCCTGGATGAATAAAGAAGATAGAGCCAAGTGGAGCACCACCAAGAGGAGCACCACCACCAAGAGGAGCACCACCATTTACCTTTCTGCTCCAGGCCATAGATACACCTACTACCATGCCTTCCCCACCATGGTAGACCAGTAGCCCTAATAAAGCATTCCTTCCTTCAGTTCCTGTTGTCAGGTACTGGTCACAAGAATAGGGAAAGTAAGTACACCAGGCTATCAAAGAAGGCATCTTAGCCTTTTCTCTGTGATAACATACTCTGGAAAGGGTTTATTCTGGTCCCTGGTTCAAGGGTACAATCCATGACAGGGAAGCCAATGCAGCATGAGCCTGAAGTGCTGGACACAATGTGTCCACAATCAGGATGCAGGAAGTGCTAAGTGTAGGCTCTTCTCTTCGGTTCCTGTTCTCCATTTGTATTGTCTAGATACTCAGCCAGGAATTAATGCCGACCATGGTAGCCCCTTATTTTTATTTCTATTTACACTAGATAATCTCCCGGAGGCATGTCCAGAGGCCTGTCTCCCAGGTAATTTTAGACTTTTGTCAAACTGACAACTTTAACCACCACACAGGTAGTGTGAAATGGCCAATCACTCCAGGCTTTTTCTACCAAGGAAAAAGTTTCAGAGAAAATGGTTCGGTTATCTGAATATCCACATGGGCAGATCAATGTTTGTGTCACAAGTGAAATGAACAGGAGAAAGCTGAAGGTCACCCACAGAGTGGACAGGGACCACCAGTGTCCAGTGGCTTTTAGGATAGTGATTAAAGATCACAAGCCCAGAGTAGTTTCTGGAAAGTCCCTCTATCCAAGCCTATCAGCTGGAGGCCATTCACCGAACCCTTTGATGGAGTTTGGTAAATACACATGGGCGGAGCATGATTTAGTTTCTTAGAAGCTCCATGGGCTTTAGAATAGCTAGCAACCTCTGGAACTTGCCAGGGCTGGGCAAGGTAGGGAAGAGAAAATAAGTTAACATTGATCCGCTATTGTGAGCCAAATTCTGAACCTTCTCAGGACTCACACACGTCTGTGAGCATGGCTGCTGTGCAGGGAGGTCTCTTGGTATTCTGTAAAAAAAACTGTGTAAGACCCAGTAAATTTTTTAAATGAACTGTTAGGAGCCAAGTTCGTTCACGGTGATTTATCAGAATCACTTTGATATATTGAGCTAATTTTTATTTACTACCTAAAAATCACTGCTGCATATTTTAGCATTCATTTACTTTCAAATTATCCATCAAACATGTATTGCTCAGGCTTTGAAAGAAAACTGTGATTTTAATTTATTTAATTTTTAGATTTTTAAATAGCATACCTCCAAGATAATTCATCAAACTAACATAATTTATGAATTTGTGATGATAAATGGCAGCTTTTCTGTAAGAGGTGTGAATCAGGTTACTAATTCAATCATCTTTTGGACACACAATTATAGCACCAACACAGAATACACTTCCAGAACCAACAGCTGACAGTTACTTCTAGGTTTCCAAAGTACCAGTCAAAACATCTTTTCCCAGCTCCACCCATCTGAATCACAAGGTGCTTTGCAAGTGAATCTATAAGTGTCACTTAGTAAATATATATGTGGGGCTGGAGAGATGGCTGATCCAGTAAGCACCTGCTCTTCCAGATGACCTGGGTTTGTCTTCCAGCACCCACATGGCACCTCACAACTATCTATAGTATCAGCATTTGGGTGGTGGAGAATCAGCAGTTCAAAGGTCATCCTAGACTACGTGGAATTTAAGGCTGGCCTAGGTACGACCTCAAGAAAGAAAAGAGAACCACAATGAAGAAGCGCTTTTGGGCACGGACACCGTCTTTTTCGCGTCTGTTTCAAAGTTTGTTCTCTATGCGTACATTTGACTTGGCTCACCTTGCCATGCTTTGCATACTTACCGGAACGCCTGTGAAAGTGACTGGAGGAGACTGCCAGGATATGCTGAAGCTGCTGCCATTGGGGGTGAACTTCGCAGACCCCGGAATAGTTACTGGGGGTGTGGCCTGAGAGACAGGAAGCAGAGAAAGCTGTGAGTGATTGGACTAGTCACCGGGGCGTGGCCTGAGACAGGAAACAGAGAAAGCTGTGAGAGTGATTGGACTAGTCACTGAGGGGCGTGGCCTGAGAGACAGGAAAGAGAGAAAGCTGTGAGAGTGATTGGACTAGTCACTGAGGGGCGTGGCCTGAGAAGCAGGGAAAGCTGTGATTGGAATAGTCAATGAAGGCGTGGCCCGAGAGACAGAAGCAGACAAAGTTGTGAATGATTGTTATAGTCACTGGGGCGTGGCCTATGAGACAGAAAGCAGAAAAAGCTATTTGAAAGACTGACTGTCCATGGCATCTTAGCTCTTGTTACTAAACCGGATCTTTAGGAACAGAACTCTGGTTACATATGCTAACAGGTAGAGACTAAACAGGGTCAAAGAGGAGTAGCCAGAAAGAAGCCTTTCATATAAGCAATGAGGTATAGGAGATGGTTTTGGATGTCTGTTTCTGAAAATTAATCACATGTGCTTGTTTTTGGATATGATTTTGCCCATGAGACATCTCATATCTAAGGCTGTTTCTAAGAAAATGGATACAATGGTGGTCACTGCACAGCATTTATTATGAACATGTCTAAAGACTCAGCCAGTGAGATAGCTTAGCAGGGAAAGGAGCCCGTAGGCAAGCTCAAAGTCCCGAGTTCAATTCTTACACCCAGAGGAAGGTTTTGTTTCCACCTTTACATATGCAATGTGTCAAGTGTATGTGCACACACAAGTACATATACACAGAATAAAAATGCAAGAAAAATTAAAACCTTAAAATCAAACAAATAAACATAGTTGATATGACAAGACTCGAGTCTGTATTTTTCCTCTCCAGGCTTAGTTTTTGTTTGTTTGTTTTTAATTACAAATATCTCAGCTAGTTACAGTGGTTTTGCACCTGGCCTCCAGAGTGACCAGAGTATAGCCATGGGCCACCAGACCCTTTTTGTTGCTGGTTTGGCTTTAGAGACTTGGTCGTAACTGTGTAGGCTCATCTTAAAACTCTAACCCAGCCCTGGCCTCAAATTCATGATCCTTTGCCTCAGTCTCTTGAGTGCTGGGATTATAGTCACGAGCCACCACTTAGGGCCTGAGATCCTGGCTAAGAGGGAAAACAGAAAAACCAACCAAGCTGCTGGCTGCCTCATGTTAACTTGCCGTCTCAGGCCCGTCAGCTACTGAGCTGAGCAAGGGCCTGGGCACGCACCTGGTAAGCATGGTCAGTGTGCACCACGTAGAGGGTGGTGGGGGCTGAGCGGCTAAGCGGTGTCACCAGCTTAGTGTCTGTTTTGGCACAAGGAGTCTCTGCTCGGCCGCAGTCTGGGATGGGAAACGCAGGAGGTGAGGCCAGGGACTGGGAGGGCGAGACCGGGGCCACGCTGTTCAGGCCATCAGCTACTGCATCCGTGTTGAGCTTGATCTCCGTGTAGTAGAAGTCTTCTTCTCCGTCACTGCAGTCAGATTCCCCAGCTCGCCTAGGGCAGGAGAGAGCAGAGCAGGTGCTCAGCCGTCTGTCCTGCCTCTAACTCGTGCAGACCATTCTCTAACCTCCTCTGTCCCTCGGCCCTGCAACCTCACACTACAGGACACTCAACCACCCCTTTCGAAGGTTTTCATCAGCTTCTCCTCTGGATTCAATGTGTTCCCCGCCAGTTGGTTAGTAACTTAATTTCCAAATCCTTATGTTAATGGTGTTTGGGGAAAGGGTCTTTGAAAAGCAATCAGAATTAGGAGAGGTCAAGAGGATTGGGGAAGGAGGGCGGGGCACGATGGTAAGAAGATGGGCTGGTACAATGGCACAAGTGGTTCTGGAAGGAAAACCGGTTAATGGCTTTGGTTTGTCTGACCCTATCAGGTTCAGATGTACTGAGGGCACCCTCACCAGATGCTGGGGAGATGGCTACACTATGGTCAGAGTACAGCACCCAGAACCATGAGCCAAATTAACTACTGTGCCTACCTTTAACTTCATGGCACCCAGCATAATCCCACAGCACCAGAAACTAGAGTAAGACCTCTTAAAGCAGTATACCACCCACCCACCCATCCACCTACCTACCCATCATCCACTTACAAATCTGAGAATGAATTATGGAGAATTCTACCTATGAAACATTCTTCTTCCTAACAGGAACAGAACTGCAGATTTATGTTAAGGCGATACATGATTGGACAGTGGAGGGGTTGGTGGGGAAAAGACTAGGGAACTGGAAGAGGAGGAGAAAAGGAAATTGGGGGGAAATCAAGATGGAGATGGAGAAATGGGACGTAGATCCTGGTGGCCATAACTGGCAATGGGTAGATATGAATATTCTTAAGGGATTCTATAGGTCTTTTTCTCTGATAGAAGGGCAGTTTGTATTTTTGTCCATTAGATTTAATCTTATTGTGTAGAGGGTTTGTGGACTGAGAATTTAACATATAAACCTATCATGAAAAGTTACCGGGATTCGGAGTCTTGTTTGTGCAGGGCAGTGAAGGAAAGAAGCATGCTGGGGCTTCTTTCCACCTAGAAACAGTAGGGTGGGTGGAGTGAACCTCCTAGAAAGGGACTGTGCAGAGAGTATAGCTTGTGGACTATGTGACAGAGTTCGTGCGCTCGGCTCCATACTAGAGTGGCATCTGTGGAGTGAGACCTCAGGGACTGATAAATGACAAAGACATTTTTTTAGTATTTAATGCAACACAGAACAAAGACTATGCTTTGATGGTAACTTTTGTTTTTATGGTTCTCGGTTTGATTTTTGTTATTTGTTTTGGTTTTTTGAGACAGGGTTTCTCTGTGTAGGCCTGGCTGTCCTAGAACTTGCTCTGTAGACCAGGCTGGTCTTGAGCTCAGAGATCCACCTGCCTCTGCCTCCTGAGTGTGACACTACCACCCGGCTCGAAATTTTTATAGTCTAGAAGCAGACAAGAAATTCCTAATAAACAGCAATTTACTATACGAGTGTTTGTTAAGCCCAGGGGAGGGGGCTAAGCAATATTTGAGAGCCCTTAAGAGAGAGGTCCATGGCTGGCAGGAGTATTGATTTTTACATAGGATGTTTAGAAGAAGTGACCGGTAGGTAGTCACCTGCATGCTGAGGCTTTGGAGGAAAGCAGAACCTGCAGGTGGTGGAGACGATGCTTTTGCTGAGAAATGTCCTTCACAGGCTCCTGTATCTGAGCACTTACTCTAGGAAGTCCTCCCTAAGCACTGCCGAGAACCACATGGCTGCCCCCCTTTGGACTTCAGTCAAAGGACAAGGTTTCTGTTTGTTTTCTACTCCTTATCTCCACTCTCTAGGCAGCCTGAGATTTAGAGCTCGCCTGTCCTGAGGTCCTTTTAAATTCTAATGAAATTGTCCCCAAGCTTCCATTTGAGTCTGTTTTTGAATTATTTTAATAATGAGACATAGAACTCAAGAGGGGACCCTCTTTTCCTTTGATTTCCCAGGTATCAGTGTTTGTACTGAGAACCCTCATCTCGGAGCCACCTCTTCGGTCTGCTCCTGTAGCTCTGAAAGCCCATCTTCTGGTGACGGCACTCTCTGTCCCACCTCACATATAATCAGCACACGTGCACTGGGCAGGCACCAACCAAGCATAGTCCGTCTGGGGATACAGGGGCGGCCATGGTGTGGTGGTTGACACCACACGCTCTGGAACCAAACTGCTCAGGTTCAAACCGTTACTGACACTTTCAGGGGGTGCAATTCTGGCAGCCTGCATTCGATTCTGTGGCTTGCCTAAACCAGTTTTCAGGGTATGCACTTTCTATGTGTGCCTCTTCCTGGCTAAGATGGCCCTGGGCCGATTCCTCCACAGCCCTTCTGTCAAAAGGACCCTTTTTTTGTTGAGCATGCTGACTCTCAGGTCGTGACGTTTGCTTTATGCACATTGGTGATAACTATGGTCACATGGGGTCCCTTCTAAACCCTAGATACAAGGACCAGACAGACTCAGGACTAAAGCAGGGACAGTTAACCCCCTACTGTCCCTGGCTGTGAGCCTAGCTGCACAATCCTAATCACAACTGTTCTGTTTGTAGGAAGGCTATTACAGCCTATGAAGATGGAGAAACAGGCTGAGCCGGACCATCCCATCAGACCTTAGCATCGAAGGGTAACGACTTCCCCTCTTGTCTGGTGCGGTGGTGGCTCATTCTGAGAACTCTCGTACAGTGGTAGTAGCTTTTGAGGTTCTAAGTCATGAATATCAATTACTGCATAAATAAATGAAGATCCCATTTTACAGACACGAGGTGCTGGAGGGCTCTCTGAAGTAGTCACAGCTCCCAGCAGCGGAGCCCTTGTGGCGTGTTCTATACTTTGTATCTCTTGCATAGTTTATCTTTGACCCTCACAGGTGACAATGTCCATTTTAGATGGAACCAGGGCTCGGAGCGAGGACCAGCATAACAGAAGTAGTTTAGGAGGCTCTGTGGCCTGGTGACCTGGTGGCTGACTCTCAGCAGGATCACCCCTACTGTAGGAACCAGGAAAAGCCCGAGGCACAGTGTGGAGCACAGTTTCTGAGTGTCTGAGGCGGGGTGCACGTGTGGGCTGTGCTGAGGCTTCCGCCAGCTCCAAAGGGGAGGAGGGGCTGCCTTACCCGAGGTGGACGGCCCGGATGTGCTTTTGGATGCCTGCTGCCGTGTTTAGCACTTTGCCACAGTTTTTCCAAAGGCATTTGAACATCACCTTCATGGAGTTCTACAGGAAGAAGAAAAGACAACATCACAACGCAAGCAAACCCACCCAGCCACCTTCTTGTCTGCACGGCTCATTTCCTTCGATAGGAAAAGTAACCTCTCGCCATGATCTGGACAGCTGAATTCTCCACACTGGGGCTTTCCCAGCTGGTGAAAAGCCGGGTAAGCCCAGACCACTTCCATTTCTCCATAAGAGCCAAGCTTTGCTGCTTATTTAAGTCACATTCAGTGACGGTGGTTAAAGCAAGCAGTTAGGAGGAGGAAGTACTTAGAACAGCACTTCTCCCCCAAAGACGGATGTTGCTAGTGACCTCCATGTTACAGAGTTTCGGTGAGTCAAGGAGCAAAGCTGGGTTCTGCTGCAGAAGCCAGACGTGACCCTGGGCCACAATCACACACAAGACTCTTCAACGAGGGTTTGGCATTTTCCACGTGCCTCCTAGCACGCCTGTTGGACGCTACCATGTGCCCTGCCTTGATGATAATGGACTAAATCTCTGAACCTGTAAACCAGCCCTGATTAAATGTTGTGTTTATAAGAGTTGCCTTGTCAGTTGGAGAAAATGTGCTTAATCCTGTAGAGACTTGCTGCCCCAGGGAGGGAGAATACCTGAGTGGGGGTGGGGAGGACACCTCTCATAGGTGAAGGGGAGGGAGGTTGGGGACAAGAACTCTGAGACGGGGGATTGGGAGGGTCAACATTTGGCATGTAAACAATAATAATAATAAAACAAAATAACAGAGTCGTCTAGGTCATGGTGTCTGTTCACAGCAGTAAAACCTTAAGACAGGAGGTATGGCCCCAATGGAGGAAGGATGTCACTGGGGGGATTCTCTGTTTCATGCTGTGGTTGAAAATGTAATCTCTTGCAGCTTCTTCTTGCCCCTGCCTCTGTTTCACAATCATGGGCCCAACTCTCTGGACTATGGGCCCAGATCAACAACCGCAGTGATGAAGCCAGGAGAAGCCAGGATCTCCTGCAGCCGCACTCAGCTCCTGGTGCTTAGAACAGAACCCGGGTGTCCTCTGCAAGAGCAGTGCGTGCTCATGACCCCTCTGGCCCAGTACTTTCTTTCCCATTCACTGTATTTTGTGGGACTGCGCAGGCGGTCTCATCAGCTCCATAAGCTCCTAAAGCCTAAGAGAATTCCCGATCTTCCCTGTGTGACTTGGCAGGCCGCTCTGTTTTGTCCTCTACCCTGCTCAGTGCACACGGGAGGCCAAGTGGAGAATCAATGGCTTCCTGATCATGGGTTTCTGGTCAGATGTGGCCGATGGGAGGTAATGGTGGGATTCCCCTGCCTTGCCTTCTCCTGGCCACACCTGTGCGTGGTTATAATTTTCTTCCAAAGTTGCCATTTCTTCTAGAGCTCTGGTTACTGCCAGGTTCTGGGAGTTCCTCTAGTCCTGTGCTCCCTCATGCTGTGGTGGTAGTGGGGGTGGGCTTGCCAGATTATTAGATCCTGGGTTCTCCCACCGCCATGCCTGCTCATTCCCTCTGTAAGACTAAACTCTAAGGACATCCAAGTGTACCATGGCCCTCTGCCAGAACTTGAACAATGAAAAAGAAATACAGGTTATCGAAGAACATGAATAATTTTTTTGTGTGAAAGAGAGGAAGTGATAATGTGATGTTTTTAGTTACTTGTAAGTTTTTTTTTTCTTTCTAATACTAAAAGCTTATAAATTTAAAAGCAAATACTGGGCCTTTAATCCCAGCACTGAGAACGCCAGCCTGGTCTACATATTAAACCCAGGACAGCTAGGGTTATATAGAGAGACCCAACCCTGTCTTAACAAACAAACAAACAAACTTCAACCAAAAAAACTGGGAAAATTATATTTTATGTTAATTTCTAAAGTTAAAAATATCCTATTTTCAGGGTTTTTGTTTGTTTTTTGTTGTTGTTTTTTACTGTTATGTTTCTTGGTTTTCCCTTATACTGATTTGAACTGAGGGCCCCAAGTGTGCCTGGTAAACAATCTACACTGAGATCCATAGCTACCTATTTTTAACTTTTAAAAATTATGTCTTGTCTGGGCAACCTGGCACAGTCCTTTATTCCCAGGACTCAGAAGGCAGAGGTATGCGCATCTCTGTGAGTTTGCAGCCAGACTGGTCCACACAGGGAGTTCCAGGCCAGGCCAACTACATAGTGAGGCCTTGCAACCAAACCAAACCAAACCAAACCTGACTTGACTAATCGTGCCTTCCTAAATTTGGAGAAAAGCAAACATGGCAGGACAGTCAGCTTCAATGGGCTTGAGCCGCTTTGCTCTGTGCAAGCCAAGGGTCCGCTTCCCCCAAGGCCACAGCCACTTGATGGGAGTTTAATTCTTTTCAATATATTCAGTATATCCAGCTGAAATGAACCCTCTGTCCGCAAACAGACTACTTGCTCCTCTGCCAGAGCAAAGCCAAGCCGCGGGAGGAGGAAAAAAATAGCTAAATAAACAATGCCCAAATTGCTGCATGGTCCAAGCTGTCTGGAGGAAGCCAAACCAAGCAAAGCTCCTGGCCAAGTCACAGTGGCCAAGTGTGAACGGCCCATCTGTGTTCAACTGTGGCCCCTCCTCAGGGCTCCAACAGATGCGCAGGCCAAAAAGGCATGGGCGGCAGCTGCAAATTCACCCCCAGCCGGAGGAGCTTTTGTTGAACATCAAAGTCATGTCAGCTGACCTGAAGTGTCACACACAGGCCCTCTTCACAGGGAGCAGCTGAAGGACAGGGGAAGGGTAGAGGAAGCCCTGTTAGCAGACATCCACCTCCCTGCTTCAGCTAACACCTCCAGAAGAGCCAGGCACTCCAGACCACTGCAAACGCGGATTCTAAAACTGTCCCGTGTGAGGTATGCAGATGCTTCTTGGCAAGCTCTTCGATGATCTCCTTGATGCTGAGGGTTGGAGAGAGATTCTGGAGATTCTTTACCTGCACGGCTTGAAGACTAAGTGCCCTGGGTGACTGGTGACCTTTGACCTTTCAACCCCCTCTCCCATTTACTTATTTTTCTTTTGAGTTAGTACTTTGCTGTGTAGCCCAGGCTGGTCTAGAGAATACTGGAACCACAGGCCCGCATCAGGACTCCTGACTCACAATCCTACTTTTCACCCACAAGACAGGGTCTCACTATGCAGTTCTGCCGGTCCTTAAACTCACTGTGAAGACCAGGATCTCACAGAGATCTGCCTGCCTGTGTGCCCCCTCCCTGGCCTGTGCTGGAATCAAAGGCTCGAGCACCACACCCTGCCATGGTCCTGTTTTAAAATGGTTTCATACTTGCCATATATGGAGTACTTTCTATTTTCCCGATAAAGCCTAGACCGATGCACAGGATTAGCGGGATGGCTGGCAAACGTAGCTGTTTTATTCCTGGTGGAGGGGCGTGGCTTGAGGGGGCGTGGCTTTAGGGGGCGTGGCTTGATTCTGAACTAGGATATGACAGGCTTAGGGGTTACATTAAACTGACAGTCTAGAAGTCATGGGAACAGCACCGCAGCAGGGTGGCCTAGTGTTGGAGTGATGGCTTTGTACACCGTGTAAAGATGCGTCTCTGTCCTCCTTTGCTTTCCTAAGGCACCTTCTGATTGGTTAAAATGAAAATCCTATGGCCTACAGCAAAAGTAAGGTCGGACTTCCAGACAGAGAGAGGACTCTGGGAGAGGAGGCAAGGGAGATTCTCTACCCAGACTTGGAGGAAGTGGGACATGTGAAACTGAGGAGAAGTAGCCAGCTACGTGGCAGACATAGACTGGTATAACTGGATTAATAGAAATTAAGAGTTAGCCTAAGCTAAGGTCAAAACCATTGTAAATAAATATAAGCCTCCATGGGGCAGACACAGAAAGGCCCACGGTTACAACCTAGAGTATTATATTGGTTTTCTTTGTTGTTGTTGGGTTTTGTTTTGTTTTTTGATGGGGATGTATTACTATTCAGTATGGTGAATGTGAACTATATGCAAGTGTGTGGGTATGTGTTTGTACACTGTAGTGGTGGGAAGACACTTCGTCCAAATCTCTGAACTGTGGATCAGGTCCCTGTGCAAAGGTGGCCAGTCAAGTAGCCCTCACACGTGCCCCTCTCAGCTTGTCCTGGCATCTCTGGTCAGCAGGGTCACTGAGATCCTTATCAAGGGACAAAAGCTAAAGAAACAGCTATACCGTAATTGAGAAGGCAGCTCTATATATGTGATCTTATGTGTATGGGTTTCCCTTCCCCCTTCGTTCATAAAGTGAGCAGATTAAATGAAATTAGTAGGTGTATGACATAAATGCAAAGCGAATGAACTCAGATAGGCCAAGCACAGATTAGGTAACGCCACCCACATGCTGAGTAAATTAAAAGGATGTGGCTCGGCTGCTAATGCTAGCAGGTAGCAAGGGCCTTAGACTCCACCCCGAGCATTTATAAACACACAGGCACACTTGGATGGTAGTGAGTTCAAGGCTAGCTTGGTTGTGAAGCGAGGTTGTCTTGAAAACACAGAACAATCAAGATGTCCATGTGCACAGCGCACACAGAATGTGTTCTCCTGGGGCTTCATTCCCCTCAGCACGACACAGATTAACTCACCGCTCTGTAGACTGATAGCATCTCCTCATTTTGGGTAGTATGGTAATCTACTACATGAACATGCCACTATCTCATATCGGGGTGAAT
This sequence comes from Micromys minutus, assembly GCF_963924665.1. Lineage (NCBI taxonomy): Eukaryota > Metazoa > Chordata > Mammalia > Rodentia > Muridae > Micromys > Micromys minutus. The sequence continues at coordinate 13,906,264 of NC_137984.1, forward strand.
GAATAAAGCAGCGGTGAACATTTGTCTGTGAGTCTTTCTGTGGGTGTGTGTTTTCTTTTTTCTTAGGCAAATACATATGCAACAGTAGAGCTCCTGGGTCGTATGGTTGTAGCTTTGTAAGAAACCGCCAAACTATTTTTCACCGTAGTTATAACACTTTGAATTTCCACTAGCAATAAGTGAGCATTCCTGTTTGGTACCTCGTACAAACACTGCACCCTTCCAATTCCCCTGAGTCCTACCAGGGCCTGCATTGCAGTGATTGGCATTTACTGGTGCCGGCCTGTCCAGGTTAGGGATAAACTCGCAGCCTGAGGCTTCCTGTGCTAACAGGAATCCCTAGTCATTTATTTCCTCAATCCACGGATTCTGGGAGTATGTTTCACCCTGTTCACTCCAGGCGAGACCAGATGGGTCTTGAATGTGGAGTGGTCGGGACAATTGCAGATGATGTTGGAGCTCCAGCACCTGCACCCTAGGGACCACATGGCTGGTCCACCCAGGACCCTGGGAGCCCAGGGCTCTTATCTGTGCTTGTTCTATCCTGGGTTAGTTGCTTGCTGCTCTTCCTGATGATGTACCATCCCAGTAAAATGCAGACAGATGAAAAGATGAAAGGGTCATAAACACTGTGCTGTGCTTTCGCCCTTGGATGCTGGGTCAGCAGGGGGGGGGAACCCTGGGTCGGTGGGGGATGGGAACCCTGGGCATGGAGACAAGAGAGCACTTGCCTCCATCCTGATTCTGTATGGATACCGCAGTGCTGAGTGGCTCAGGGTGACTGTGAGCCCCTCAATCTCCCAGTGCAACTTTAGGGTTAATGCCCTCGCCCCATCCTCATCAGGACCGCTTCTGCACCGCACTGCTCTGGGAGGCCGACCTGCTCCTGGTAAGCAGATTAGGGGTGAATGCTGCACAGGCCATGATTCGGACAGGCGCCAGTGTTGCAGGATGTTTGATCACACTGTAAACCCAGACGTCATGTCAGTTATTGGAAAAGCCTGTTTCTAGTTGTGGTGTGTGATTTAGCCCTAACACACACTTTTAATCCAGGAGCTTTCTGCTTGAATATTGTAAACAAGATTAAATAAAATCAACCATAGGTCGAGAGACATTTGACAGGGAGCGAATATATGATTATTAACAAAACCCATAGTCAGTAAGAGGGAGTCAATAGGACTCCTGATAGGATGCACAGGAAGTAGAAGGGAGGGACATTCAGTTTGAGGGCTTTGGAGAGAATCCTTTTGGGAGGTCTGCTGTGGAGCAAGGTCAGTTGGGTGCTTCCTCTACTTCTCTGAGCTAGCAGGCCTTAACCCCAGCATCTGCAGCATCTGGCTCCCAAGTCTTCATTGGTAAAATCGAACAATTGGAATTTGGTTAAAATCAACACACCATACTCACATGTGAGGGGTTTGTAGATCTGTGTGTTTGGGGGGGGTGAGTATCACCCCCCAAAATAAAAAGTGCAGGGTACAACAAATGCTTAACTCATGTTTTAAGACCCCATAGCTACCAAAGCTCCTGTATTAGCTCTCGGCTTCCTGCTTGGATTCAAGCTCCCTCCACTCCCAAGTAAAACTGCCCGTGGTTACCACACCTACGAACCAAGTGGAAGTTGAGGGAAACCAGGATTTTATAAGTGCCTCTGGGATGATGCTGTTGCTGGTCCAGAATACAGACTCCCGAGTCAGGTTTCCTTGGGTACTTCCGATTTCTGCCAGAGCTTACCCAAACTCACCGCAGTACAGGGAGTTTCTCACATTGACCTGGAGGGGCACCGGGCCACTGAGGGGCTCACAGTCACCCTCAGGCACCAGCCACTGATCTGTCTATACAGGATGAGGATGGAGGCGTGTGGTCCATGCCCAGGGCTCCTAAGCCTCCATCCCACTCAGCATCCAAGGGCAAAAGCACAGCACAGCGCTAGTGGGAGCATTCTATTGCTCTCCCCCCTTTTCATGGAATCCTCACAACAGCCCCATGAGGACAGTGCTGATATGCCAGAGGTGACACCCCAACTTCAGAATACACAGAATATCACATCTAGATAGGATAGGACCAAGAATCTGGCCTTTTTCTTAGTTATCAGCACTTTGTGTTTTCCAGGTCTTGTGGAATTGGTAGTTTTTCCTTCTCCAGAACTGGTTTTCTCCTGAAGAGTACCCAAGTGCACATACTTTGGGTCATTGCATCACCTTGTGGTCATGACAGGAACTGCACCTTCTCAAAGTCCCAATCTCCTTGAAACCAGATGTCTGGCTAGGCTCTGACCTCCCTCACAAAGCTGGCCAACGGCAGAGCCAGAACAACCTCTCCCATTTTCACTGCTGTGGCTGAGGAACGGGTACTCCACATAGGAAAAGGGTCTGAGTCATTCAGCTTCCTTCTGAAACTTCCTTCTGTGCTTTGCTCCCACCGGGCCACGCGGCGTTGGACCAGTGAATAGTGAGGGACTGTGCTGCCCACACGCCATTCCCCTCTGTGGGCTGAGGGATGGGTGCATTCCATAACTCACTCTGCTGCACAAGCATCCCCTATTACTTATGCTAAGCTCACGGCATCTCTGTCACAACGTAAACAACCCCGGGGCAATCCATACAAATTTAATCGGCTGCTTCTGCAAAGTGGGAGTCAGGCTGTACCGAAAGCTGTGCGTACGGTTAAATGAAAGGCCACGTTTAAAAGCATGGGCTCTGCTGCGACAAAACACGTAGGTATAGTGATTATCAGAAAGGACTTCTCAGTAAGAGCAAGGCCCCTCACACTTTAAAGGTCCTCACGCCAGTGTCACTTCCGGTTAGAAAGAGAAGATGGTGTCCATAACCGTGACCCGTACCCATGTGCGGAGAACGCTTGTTTCTGCTTTCTGTGTTTACAGTGTGTGGAACGGATGTTTGTTAGAACACATGCTCTTGCATTTAACAACTTCATGCCTGTTCCTCGGGGTGCGATACGGGTGTTACCGGGTTTACGGAAAGCAGGTGACAACGGGAGGGCCAAGATGGCTTTCTCAGGGTCCCATGCTCTTTCTTAGAGGCAGCATGGAGGATGGCTGTGGATCATTTGACAGGGATCTCCCAGAGTCTCGCTGAGCGCCCTCACATCTAATGGACTCTCCAGGGTCCCCTGCCTCCCCGAATGACAGGATGCTGCACAAAGTCCCCCCTTTCTGGTAAAGATGGCCCTATCCTTGGGGAATACCCACAGAGCGCCGTGGTAGTGCTCAGGGCTGCACACTGAGTGGAGAGGGCAGAGAGGGCGCTGGGCCAATACCACCTCGTTGTTTCGTCTCCAAACGCATCCAGGGAAGGACAAGGCTGACTGCACCCCCGAGGCTGCAGCTTGCCTTCTTTATGAATCATATTTAAGAATGATGACACCCCCATTAAAATTTGAAACCCAGCATAAAAACCACAGTTTCACATAACTTTCAAACAATGCTAAGATGCTCTCTGGATGAGAAGCACTGGGGCAGCCTATGAAATAAAAACGCTTTTATAAAACTGAACACCACAGCATACGTGGGTAGAGGCGCCTGCTGCCAAATCTGAGTTCAGTTCCCAGAGCCCGCATTGTAAAGGGGGGGGACCAGCTCCGGCAAGCTGTTGTTTAAACTCTACATATACAACCAAACACACCACACAGCATAAATAAATGAATGCAAAAGAAAAGAAAAACAAAATCCAGGGAGTGGAGATAGTAAATGAAAGGTTCCGGGGGGGGAAATGCAGAGACAGGGTTTGGACGGTGGCTCTGGCAGAGCAAACAAGTGCATCCTGGGATTGTGATCTCTACAGAGCCTTGCTGTGAGGACAGCCATGCGCACCGCCCATCAGTCCGCTGAGCTCTCTCTAATCTACTACTTCAATCGACTCAGCTCTTCTTTACATTTTTGTTAGTAAACATGAATTTTGGGATGGAAGTTGTACTGGCTGGTTTTGTGTCAACCTGACACAGGCTGGAGTGATCACAGAGAAAGGGGCCTCAGTTGAGGAAATGCCTCCATGAGATCCAGCTGTAAGGCATTTTCTCAACTAGTGATCAAGGGGGAGTGACCCGCCCATTGTGGGTGGAGCCATCCCCGGCCCCGCCCATTGTGGGTGGTGCCATCCCTGGGCTGGTAGACCTGGGTTCTATAAGAAAGCAGGCTGAGCAAGCCAGGGGAAGCAAGCCAGTAAGTAACATCCCTCCATGGCCTCTGCATCAGCTCCTGCTTCCTGACCTGCTTGAGTTCCAGTCCTGACTTCCTTTGGTGATGAACAGTGATATGGAAGTGTAAGCTGAATAAACCTTTTCCTCCCCAACTTGCTTCTTGGTCATGATGTTTGTGCAGGAGTAGAACCCCTGACTGAGAGAGAAGTAGATGTGTTTATGAGTCAACTTTTATGTATCTTTCCTACCTGTACTAAAATGAACAAAACCTGCCTGGGTTAACAGAAGCAGAAAAGGAAAAATACTGTATTTTAAGAGCGTGTACCCACAGGAAGCCTTTGTCTAGAGTTTCAGCTTTCCAAAAAGGGTCAGGGTGTTGGACAATGTAGACCCAGATGGATGGGACACAGACATGGAGACTTCAGTCATCTTTCTCTTTACTTAGGGAAACGGACAGTCAGAGACCACTAAGGCCGGACTCACACCAGGACCTTGAGTGCAGAACACAGCGTACAAGCCACCTACCTTTCTCTTCCTGGGAATGGGCTCGTCAAAGAGCAGATTGCTGGCCTCTGCCTCGTCAATTCCATCGTCAAGCGGAGCGGGGCTACGGAAAGGCTTGAAGCTGTCAGCGGACAGTGGAGGAGAGGGTGTGGACGGGTTGGACTGGTCGCTCGGAGCACTCCAGCTCCAGTAGCCACTGCTGCTGCTGCTGGATGGTGCGCCTTCCTTCCAGGACCCGCTGAGACCCTCTGTGAGCACAGGGGACATCAAGTGAGAGCCGCTGGGTGAAGGGTGCTGTCTTAGGCCCAGGATAAGGTCCCGCCCACCCAGGTCACATGGTTATTTCTGAGCCGCTGGGCTGGTCACACAGCAGCACGTGAGTGCTCTGCTGTGCAGCTCCTTCCTGGGATTGGTGGTCTCTGGGTTTTCTGAGTGGGAGACTGCCCCTGAGAGCTTCCCAAACTATCTGACGGCCAAGCCTGCGCCCTGCACCCCCCATCCCAATTCTACCGTTTAAAGATGGTATCACTCATGACTGGTTCCTGGGATATGTGCTTAAGAAATTCGATTAAGATTCTGTGAGTCATTTCAAGATCGGCATCTAAAGCAAGTTCCCACTGCTGCTTAAAACAAATCCCAGGGCTTCATACTCTGACTGCTTTGATATCCTTTAAATTTAATTTTCTTTCTTTTCTTAAATACTTTTTAAAAAGATTTATTTTATATATATGTACACTGTAGCTGTCTTCAGACACACCAGCAGAGGGCATCAGATCCCACTACAGATGGTTGTGAGCCACCATGTGGTTGCTGGGATTTGAACTCAGGACCTATGGAAGAGCAGTCAGTGCTCTAACCACTGAGCCATCTCTACAGCCCTAAAGTTAATTTTCAAAGTCAAACTATATGATATGGGGCTTGATGGCATGCCCACATATCAGGTCATGACCCCTCATTCTTCCCTTCCCTCTGGCCCCCAGTTCCTAGTATCTTCCTTCACACGTATCAATCCCCATTTCTGCTTACATGCCCTGAGTTCAAATTCCCCCTACATCTTAGGGAGATCGTCTGCAGTCTCAAGCACCGGTCACTCAGGGTAAAGAGCATCCCCATATGACACTAGCACAGGAAGTTCATCTGTCTCCTCTCTACAGTGAATGGTCCTGGCTGGCCAAGGCCAGAACCTGGTCTAGCGGCAGAGCGTGTATGCCCTCCACTGTGAGCATCCTCTGGTCTCTGTGGCCGAGCTGGGTGGCATCAGGTTTGCTGGCAATGCCTGCTGACTAGACTTGTGCTCAGCTGAAGTCGGATACAGAGATTTCTTCCTGTTAATGTCGGAGCAGGGGGGCTTTAGTCACTGTAGATTTACTTTATCTTTCAAGATGCCCAAACTTAATTAGCATTTATATAATTTCTACTTCCATATTTATGTACATTGTGAATATATTAAAAGTAATTATGGGGGAGGGAGGAGAAAAATCCCAAAATGCCTCATTAAAAAATACTATTAATGTCTGTGTAATTACTCATGCAGCATAGATGACTAGCATTGTGGGAATCATGACCCTCACCTAATTAATTATACATTTCCAGAAAATTCCTCAACTAGATCAAGCAAAAAGTTGAGTAGAAGTCAGTAAGTCTGGAGCTGGAGCTCTCCAAAGCCTCTGCCAGAATTAAAAGGGCATCAATGCACACCTGCTCCTTGAGAGCACCACAAGCTGAACGGCCCTAGGAAAGCACAGCATGTTCCTCCAGTGTCGGCTTGCCAGAGTTCTTCCTTCTCTCTTTACCCCGGAAGACCAGTGATACTGAAAGGACCACTTTCTTAGGCTACAGCATCTCCTTGCGGTGGGTGAGTATGAGCCAAAGAAGCAGACCGGCCCAGCTGGGCTCTGGACTATTTGCAAAGCTACCGCCGAATGACGCAATCCTCCCCAGGCAGGCACAGAAAAAGACCACGACGGGTTCCTCAAACTCGATGATACACCATCATTCTGGAGAACGACTTCATTCCTCCCAAAAACTAGTGACTTGGTTATAAATTGCGTCCCTTGCTTAAAAATTTGCTTTCTTTTGCAAACCAATGGGAGACATCAAATTTAGTAGTTGACTAGTTATTTTTCCAAGTTTTTATTTATATATTTATTTATTTTGAGGCAGGGTTTCTGTGTAGGCCAGCTCATCTGTCTGTCTGTCTGTCTGTCTGCCTACCTACCTGACCTCATCAATTCACAGAGAGCCACCTGCCCCTGTCCCTCCTGTGCTGAGATTAGAGGCATATGCCACCACACCTCGATAAGTAGTTTTTTATTTTTTAAACAAGTGAGCAATGGCATGCTCTTGTTGCTGAGCTAACAGAAATTTGCAACTGAAGAATCAAAAGGTTGATTTTAATTTTGACCTTTAAGTACAAAGTAACAGAAAAAATGTTCTTAATTTTAAGAAAAAGAATTGTATAGTAAAAATAATGACCAATTTTAAAATACCCTTTTCCTTCTAAATATTCCAACTCATTCCTAGAATGTCTTGGGGGTACCCCAGTTTTACCTCTAGCCATGCTGCCTGGCTGACAAAGGCAAATTTGGGTATTTGTCAGGAGGTTCCTGAAGGCCACTAAGCAAGAGTGGCCACTTCATCTCAACACAAGTGCTCATGCAGTGTAAGCTCATCCGTGTATGTCTATATTTAAACACACATACCTACTCATGCATGTATGCTGCCTGTTATCCTAATCCCAGCTTTCCACTGTCTGTGTGGATCACTGCAGATGCTCTCTCATAGTCTCAGAAAATAGACTTCTGGCCAGGCATACAGGACCTGTCATGATAAAGTGCCTAGTATCATCCATCCAACTCCAGCTCCTACTGCCTGCCCTCCTGATTTGTCCTGAGGATTAAATGAAGCATGATCAGAAAGGCAGATCTGGAATGAAGAAGACAGGAACCAGAAATAGAGTTTTGCCATTTAGAAGTCAGTCCACACGTGCCTTGGCTTGCCTATCTGTAGTGTAGTGATAATAGCATCTCATACATTTGTTGGTAGACATATTATGAGATATAATGACAGCAAGTCAGTGCCCAGTCCATGTGCTAGCTATTAACGGGGCCATGACTGACAGTCTTTACCCCAGGAGGCTGTGTACTCTCCAGGAGTATGGCCACTATTTATATTCTGTTGATATATTCAAATCTTCCAGGTGGTATGTGATATCCAGTGGGCTCAAGAATGGACTGAGTAAGTCTCTTTGGTTATAAAGTATGTGGTAATGCTTCTACAAACTACTCAACCTTCACTGGTCCAGTCTAAAGAAAATTGTGCTGGGAAAACAAGTTCTTTAGACCATTCTCCAGCTACCTGAGAAAAAAGGCACATAAGTACTGCACAGACATGTCCTGAAACAGAGTAAACAAGTGATAGAACTCAGTAACTGGGAGTTGCTTCAGTGAGCACATCAGAATCCTGGAGTCTTTGGGAGAGAAGGAGGGGAGGAAGGGTGATGGCACAGGTCTCTATTTTCCACATATTTTCTGATTTGAAACCAACTGCTTACTAGGAGGAATGAGGTTCCTAGGAGAGAGAGGCCTTGTTCTTGGTGCTAATGGACACATTCCCAAAGTCCAGACTCAGACTCACCATTAGGCCTCACAGGGGGGCTTCTGACCAAAGGGCTGGTTGACAAGCTGGTCAATACCATGGCGGCAGTCACCTTATCCATGTCCAGTTCCTCTGAAGACTTTCTGTAAAACAGGAAGAAGAGCTGTCTGTCTGGGTCATGTTATCCATGGAGGACAAACAAGCCATTACAGGCTGCCACATGTACTTCCTAACAAATCCTCAGGAAAATCCCATGTTCTGAGAGTTGATTGATAGATAAGAGGTCAAGATTGAAGCCGTGTGCATCAGGAAGAAGAGGGTACCTTTATTCATTGTTCATCCAACAACTATCTGTTGAGTGTGCTGAGGAGGCAGGAAGATGCTGAATGAGACAGACAAACAGAACAGAAGAATCTCTGACAGTGGCCAGTGCTGTAAAGGGCATCAGCAGTGGGTACCATGGGGCCTACATGTCTCTGAGGAGTGACTTCCAAGGTGATGTGAAGGTAAGGAGGATCGAGTCCTGGGAGCGGAGAGAAGTTTGTTTTGGAACAGTGATAGCCTGTGGTACACTAGAGGAGAGGAGAGGAGAGGAACAGAGCTGTCTCTACTGGGCCTTGTGCCATTGGAATGTCTTCCCTTTATTCTACAAGGACACGAGAGTCACTGAATACTTTCAATGGGCCATGCACATAACACGATTAGAACTGGTGAAGCTGAGGTAGCATCAGGCAGGATGGAGTTTGGGGAAGGCATAAGAGAAAAGGGAGGTGCTGAGATCATTGACAGGATGCAGATGAAAAAATGGTGGTTGGGAGTGGGGTAGAGGTCGTGACTTCGGGACTCGGGGGTGGGTATCTGGATTGGCTCTGGTATCATCGTGAACACTCCCAAGATCCTCCACTGACAGGACAGCAACTAGGCAAGAAAAGCATCCAGAGGAGTTCAAGTGTGAGAGTCCCCCACTGCCCTTTACACTGTGTGTGCATGTGTGTGAGTGTTTATGTAAGCGGGTGAGAGGGTGGAGGGGCTGTGTGCATGCGTGTGGCGGTCCCAGGCTGATGTTGGGAGTCTTCCTGTATGCCTCTTCTACCTCATTCACTGAGGCAGGGTGGTGCCAGCCAGCTTGCTCAGGATCTCCACCTTTGGAGGCTGGGGTCACATGTGAGTTAGGTTTCTAGGGCTCTGAACTCTGGCGCTCGAACCACCGAACAATCTCCTCAGCTCTGAACTCTGGGGCTCGAAGCACCGAACAATCTCCTCAGCTCTGAACTCTGGGGCTCGAACCACCGAACAATCTCCTCAGCTCTGAACTCTGGGGCTCGAACCACCGAACAATCTCCTCAGCTCTGAACTCTGGGGCTCGAACCACCGAACAATCTCCTCAGCTCTCACGCCTGGTTTTACTTTCCACATCCTCCTTAAGGACGATGAGGCATGAGAACACAGGAAGGTTGTTCCCCTTTAATTCTGGCCAGTCGACCTTGAAAGGGGAAGACAGCCATCACGGTGACTTGTGTCAGATTATTTCTATGGAGAAGATAAGTCCAAGAGGCAAAAATGTATGTGGTCCACCAAATGACACTCCCCCCCCCCCCCAGATGATCGTCTTCCAGTTGGGGAACAGCCAAAGAAGCACAGCAGAGGATTAATAAGCCATCTCTGCCGATGGACCGTCATATCTACAAATGTGGCTTCCCTTCCCAGGTGTGCCGTGGGATCTGTAAAAACTGTGAACTCTAGACCCAAAACCTTCCTACCGCTGCTTCACAACTGAGTGGGGGAAAAAATCCTTTCATCGGAGGAAAGCCTAATAGCTCTTTGCTTACACAGGACGGGGTGTGATGGGATGGGGTGGGGTGAAGTGGGGTGGGATGGGGTGGGGGGTTTTTACTGAGATGGTTAATCTCATCTTCTTGATGGGATTTAGAATCCTGATGGCAACAAGCCTCTAAGCCTGCCCAAGAGGAATTTACTAGATTAGGTGATGACTGAGACGGTCCATGGCTGCAGGGAAGGTGGTGGACTTAACCAAAGGGAGAAAGCTACCCGAGAGTAACCATTTCTTGTTCTCTGCTTCCCGGCTTCAGATGAGATGGGATGCCTGTCTCAAGCTGCCCCACATGATTTCTTTGCAGCCATGGCTGAACTCTCAAACTGGGGCCACAAGCAACGCTCCTCTTGGCTGTTTTCCTCGGGTGTTTCTGTCATAGCAACTAACACATTGTTAATCCATTTCATCACGAAGTTACGGAGAAATCGTCTGACTTTCTGATTTCCACAATGATACTAAGCTATTACGTGTACTATATAGTTCTTTCATTCCAAGGTACCAGAGGATGGAAACCTTTGAAATTTCCCTGTGAAATTCTTCTCAAAGTCCGTATGTGCTTACTCCCTAAACTGCTCCATCAAATGGTAAATTATTTTATTCAGTGCCTGGCAAATAAGAATGCTTCTATAAGCAAGCAGGAGCCGAGACCATAAAATTGCTTCCGTGGAAACTTACAAGACAACGGCACAAGCTCAGAGGCAGAAAATCCTGCACACACACTCAGCTGTGGCTGCACAAGTTTTCTGTTCATCACAGTGTACAGCATCCTCACACCCAGCGAAAGGTGATGCTGGTTTCCTACAGAGAAGCAGAACCAAGGACGGGGGGTGAAGCACCTTCATGCTCCCCTGAGTGGTGTGCAAACTCACATTCCCTATGCAGTCATGATTACAGGGGGTAGGGATAAGGAAAAGGGGGGCTTTCAGAGCTGGAGAGGTCTTCCTCCTACCCCACCCACGGCTGGCCAGTCTGCAGACAGGCATGGTGTGTGGTTGGTCTGTGAATGTGGTGTAACCACATGTGGCACAGAGTGCCCTGATCAGGTCTTGAACTTGAGCCAGTCTGTTGTCCGGGGCCTGCTGGCGGGAGACAAGCTGCCAGGCTTTTTTGTCTCAGGTCAGGAGATTGAGGAAGGAGCCAGCCGTCTGGAAATCTAGACACGGCCTCTCTCCTTACCTGCCTGCTTACCAGTGAGTCTAGCCCTGGTCTCTCAAAATCGTAAGACAAATGGGCTTTTATGGGAAGGTGCCGTGACACATTCTTTCCACTAATTCTTCAAAGAGTTTTCTGTGTGTGTGTGTGTGTGTGTGTGTGTGTGTGTGTGTGTGTGTGTTTAATGCAAGGTAAACATTTTTAAAAAGGTTTTGGAGGTCTAGCTGATAATCCAAATAATGAATGACTCCAATGGAAGGCCATGTGTCCTGGTCAGGCACATGTCGCACCACAGTTATAGACCAGGCTGGTGAGGTCCAGGCTGGAAGATTCTCTCATGCTGGCTAGCTCCCCAGTGTGCCGGAAGGTGCTAGGGAGGCTGCCAGGGAGAGCTGGCAACAGCCTCACCCCTCTGAAGATGAAATCTACACTAACTGACCGGAGAGGCAGGATGTACCCACGGGTACTGTACAGGATTGCAAAGTCTTCTGGGAGCAACCAACCACTTCTGTTAGAACTAGGAGGAGGCGGCAGCTGTCCCCGCCAGCATCCTTGGGGCCGGACAGCAGGAACTGTAGACAACTAACCAGGGCAGGGGTTGGAAGTGACTGAGCTTAACGTTCAGTCACAAATGGGACTGTCATCCCTCCAAGGCTCAGAGAACAAGGTGGAAAGAGAGGACAAGAGCTGGGGGAGGGGTGAGGTGTTGTAGACTGAAAGCAAAAGCAACCATGAGCACCTGCATGAAAGATTCTCATGTTCCTGACGATAACCTCACGCTCATGCTTCCTAACTGCCCCAATGATTGCCTGACCAAAATACATACATACATAAAATTAAAATCTAGAAAAGGACAAAAAAAAAAAAAAAAGACATTAAAGCAGAAGTGGAAACTACCAGGAAGAACATATCAAGGAGAGGGGGATGGAGAAGGTTTTGTGGCTTAAACATGATTCAAATACATTACATACATGTGCTAAAGCATCACAATGAAATCTGTTATTCTGTGTAACTACCAAGTGCTAATAAAACATTGAAAATTTAAAAAGCTGGTTTATGTGGATTTTAAAATGAGAAACAATACAGAGCATGCCACTATGAACTATGAATTTATTTTATACATTGCTTTAAACTATGCATTTATGTTTTTCATTGCCAAAACTGCTAGTATTATTTCAAAGTAATCACTGATCCTCATAAAGATTTCTGATGAAGAAGAGGAAGGAAGAGGAGAAGAAGAGGAAGAGGAGGAAGAGGAGGAAGAAGAAGAAGAAGAAGAGGAAGAGGAGGAGGAAGAAGAAGAAGAAGAAGAAGAAGAAGAAGAAGAAGAAGAAGAAGGAGAAGAAGGAGAAGAAGGAGAAGAAGGAGAAGAAGGAGAAGAAGAAGAAGAAGAAGAAGGAGAAGAAGGAGAAGAAGGAGAAGAAGGAGAAGAAGGAGAAGAAGGAGAAGAAGGAGAAGAAGGAGAAGAAGGAGAAGAAGAAAATGACTAATCAGTGTAAACAGTATTTTTATGTTTGTTTAACTTTTACCAATTTTGGACACAGGGTCTCACTATGTTTTCCTTAGCAGTTTGAAACTTACTGTGCAGATAGGCTGGCCTTGATCATTGAAGCAATCCTCCTGCCTCTGCCTCCAGAGTGCAGGGACCACAGGTGTGTGCACTGCCCCTAGCTAACCAGCGTGTTTGTTTATCTAGACTACCTTCACACTTCCCAGTAGTTACTGAACGCCACCACCTCTGACAAAATCAAAGGAGTGTATGGCTAATGATCACTCAACCCCGATTTCTTGAGAAGATTTTGAATCAAGTTATCGGATGCCACAGCCCTGTGCTGAGTGGTGGTTTTGTTTTTATCTCTGCTAATTTCTTTTTGTACTGTACTATCTAATTACTGATTAATTAGTGCTGCAGATCAAAGCCTTATAATTAACACTAAGAGATGATACAGGAAGTAGGAGCCGTTACACTTGGAGAAAATTGCTGCGAAGACTTCTGGTAGAGTTAGAGTAGCTGGCGGGCGCACTTGGGGTCATAATAAATACCTTCTCTTAATCTGAAGTTGAATTGACTATTACAAGCCACACCAAGCCCACTTTGGCTAAAGACAGAGACCTAACTAAGAGACAGTTTCTCCACACTCAACTTGAGTTTTATGGAACTAATACTTAGTATTATTGTTAGTAGTAATACTTAGAATTATTGTTAAAGGAAGAGCAATCCTCATCACTGTTTTATACATCGTCCAGGCCCAGGCATTACACTGTAGAGTGTCACGAACAACATTTCTCTATGATTAAAGTGTTGTCTTAAGAGCTAGAAATAAAGACGAATAATACCTTTCTTAAACTAGTACAAATCTAGTTGCTGTCAACTACTAAAATCTGTTGTCTAGACTGAATTCAATTACTTCTTTTCTTTCAGTGCTGGGCTCAAGCCCAGAGCCTGTACACGGGAGAGAGGAGTTCAGCAGCTGTGGAGGCTCGTAAGTACCTGGGAACAAGGTCTAGAACTGAAACCCTTCTCCGGAGGCTGAAGAGGCCACACCCAGCCCGGGAATCCAGGAAGGCTTAACTAAAAGTTTGGGAACCATTCATGTGATTAGGCACAAAAGCTTCTTTTTCTATAGGGATCTTCTAAGAAAGGTAATGAATGGGTTTCATGGTGGTATGAATAAACATGGCCCCACAGATGCATGTATCCAAGAGATGACTCATCAGGAACTAGTACTACTTGAGAAGGACCAGGAGGTGTGGCCCTGCTGGTGCAGGTGTGGCCTTGGTGGGCCTTGAGGTTTTACAAGCCCACAGTAGGCCAGCAGCTCTCTTCCTGCATATGGATCTGGATGTAGACCCCGCAGCTGCTCTCCAGTGTCACGTCAACCTGTGTGCCACCATGGTCCTCTTCCACGATAATAATGAACTAAACCTCAGAAACCTTACACAGCTCTAATTATATCCTTTTTTTTTTTTTTTTTAAATAAAAGTTGCTGTGGTCATGGTCTCTTCACAGCAACGGATCAGTGACTAAGATGAACATCTCTAACGTAGGCACTGTCCACCCATTTTTCTAAGATAGGGTCTCTCAGCTAGAAGTAGAGACCCAAACCCTAATTACTGAAAACAATGAACAGTGGCTTAACAGTCCTGGGGACAGATAAACACCTTCTCAGGAATCTCTCTTGCTTTCAGGGTAATCCAAAGTGCCACATGACAGGCCTTGGTCCCCGTGACCTGAATCAGTCACAGTGCAGTGCGTGATGCTTTTTCCAGGGTTTGACAGTCCTCCCCCTAAGTAGTCAGGCCCTCTTTCCTAGAACCTGTCTCCAGCTCTGCCCTCTGCTGGGAACCAGCTCCCCTCCTCATGTCTACCTGCCCCCAGTTCATCACTACTGAGTCCTCACGGTGCACAGGAGGCTTGTTGTATTTCTAGTGTTTGTTCTCTGACCCTGTGTAGGCCAGGGTTCACTCCGACCTGCATCTCTCTAACTCTCAACACCCCCAAAGCCCTTTGCTTGGGTAAGTTCTTCATTAAAGGTGTTGGGGACAGTGCTAGTGACAGTCACTGAGGGGTGATAGGCAGAGAGACCAAAACATCTAAAAAGCTCTTGCGGTTCTCTACTTTTCCATTGTCATCTTGTTGGACTTGAAGGGTTCTTTGCTTCCATCCTGAGAAAAGCAAAGGATGTAAGCTTTTACACAGATCACCCCTGCAAATAGTTTTCTACTGGCCCCAACAAACAAACACCAAGCTAGCCTATCTAGGCAAAATCGGTATTTCTCCAATGTTTGTGATAAATTTTTTTATATTTACAAAGCCTCATGGATTCATTGGAAAACTATAGAATCTCAGCAAGAACACTATTAAATCAGAAGTCTCAACTGCCCTGAAAACAATCCCGTGTCACTAGCTGGACTTGTTGATGTGAGCGAGGAGTCCCAGAGAACACAGCTGGGAGAAGCATCTCCCACATCCTCAGAGGCTCTTGCACTATGTAGGGCTGAAGCTTTGTGATTACACCCAATATCTAGTTGTCACAGGCAGTCTTAAACCATATTCTCTCTGAACATGCGATCACAACTGGGGGCTACAGGTCACACATCATGTGGTAACAAAGAAGACCAGAGAGAATGTGACAAATTGCTGAATTTATTTTGACAGCTGTACTTTGTGGGTCTCCACAAAGATGTATATGCATCTGTATCTGTGTGGGTTGGTGTCCTGTTTCTCAGGGCTTGCAACTTGGTATCAACCATGTGTATCAGGGTCCTGTGTACACTTGTGCATATGTCTAGGTGCATGTATGTATCTCTGTGTGAGTTGGAGATCTGTGTTGAATATCTGTATGAGTATAGTGTTTGAATCCTTCTGTTCTAGTTGGGGCATTATTATGCCTGGCTCTGCTTCCAGGAGCAGCCAGCCTTTTCCTTCCTTTTTTGTTTCTGTCCATCCCATTGAGGGTGAGCCCGTCAGCCTCAAATGTCCACAAAAGGTCACCACTCTCTCTAGGAACCTCTTGGCTGGGATGCCTCTGACCAGGTTGCTGTCCGTTTAGGCTGTCAGCCAGCTGTCCCACAGTCCTGCCTTGTCAGCAGGGCCTGCCGCTCATTCAGAACAGCAGGGTCCACTATAATGGGAAGGCAGAGCCCTGGGTTATTCAGGAAGCCTGAAGTTATCAGTACGCTTGCTAAATAATGTCTCCGATGCCCTCAAGGAGAAAACTGCCATCAAAGTTGCGTCTCTCACATTCATGATAGGCCATCCCTGATGTACTGTGTGTCTCATTATGTTATTACCTGGGGGTCTTGAATCCATGTGTGCCCCAACTAATGTGAGGAGCTGCTAGCCACAGTTTATGGCAATAATTATTTCACGCAGGAAATTGGGAGAACATCAGTCTATTGTTTGCTAGTTTGCCATCTTAAGAACTATGAGTAAAGTCGCTGCCCCCTAAACAAAAACAAACAACAGAGCCCAAGCCGGCTTAACAAGACAGCTTTTCTTATTTCTACTGCCTCCCCTACCTGTAACAGTAACTACTCTGCAGAAACAAACCAAGCCTCTCGTAGCCAGGATTAGCAGCCATTCTCTGTCTATGTAAAGAGAGACCAGTCAGTAAGCATCCGAGGAACCTGAGTGGGACTCTCATTCCATCCAAATGGTGATTGTGCAGCTGTGGCTGCCCAGGTATCAGGAAGGGACAGTACTCCGTGGCTGAGGTGCTGCCCTTCAGAGGGACCGCCTGAGCTGGGGAGAGACCCACAGGCTGCAGTCCAATGGGCGCACTCCTTCACAAGTCCTAGGATCGGGGTGCCAGAGCCAATCCCTCCCAAGGCATGTAACTTCCATGTCTGCCTTCAAAAAGGAAAAGAATAACCCTTAAAAGAATGTGTGTCTTCTTTGAAGACATAGACGATATTTATTGTAAATTAAGGATGCTGGATTTCTATAGGTACTATTTTAAATCGCCAGTGCGCAATGACATCACTGCCACATTCTACTAAGGAACAGACTTGGGGACTTTTTAAAAACCAAGAAGTGGCCCAATGTGATCCTCAGACATAACCTGGTTCTCCTTCCTGGCCACCACTTGCTTCTGACCTTTTCTCCACTTGGGGACAGGATCCCACTATGCGGCCCTGGCCGGCCTGGATAGTCGGAGATCTGCTTCTATCCCCGATACTAGACTTACAGGACACGCCATCTCACCTTGCCCACGGCTTGGTTTCCAACAGGAGGCGAGGACATAATTTTCCGTGAATTACGTGGACTAAAATGCAGTTTACTTCCGACTCTATTTTTAGTTTTGGTATCAATTTAAAATTATGTTGTGAGAAAATAATTTCTTTTTATTACACATGTATGGTTTGGTGTACATTACTGAGAACATAGTATTTAAAAGTTGGGAGTCAAGCTGCGTGCTAGCCCATGCCTTTAACCCCAGAACTTAGAAGTCAGTGGATCTCTGAGTTTGAGGACAGCCTGGTCCTACAGAAAGGGTTTCAGGACAGCCAAACATGCACAGAGAAACTCTGTCTCAAAAAAAAAAAAAAAAAAAAAAAAAAAAAAAAAAAAAAAAAAAAAAAGAAAGAAAGAAAGAAAGAAAGAAAGAAAGAAAGAAAGAAAAAAAAAGCCCTAAGAAAACAAAGAAGTCAACGACAAAGAGACTAAATTATGGGCCAATTACCCATCATGAAACTCTCTCCTTGAGACAGGCTATCACTGTGTAACCCTGGTAGACCAGACTGGCCTCAAACTCACAGATGTCCTTCTGCCTCTACCTCCTAAGTTCTAGGACTAAAGGTAGTGGCCAGCTGGTATTTACTTTGAAAATCATTTTCAGTAGTCTTCTCGTCATGTATTTAACATGGTTTTATTCTTTAAAGCCACGCTTTATTTCAGGTACAATAGACTTTACCTGTTAGATAACACCATAGTAGAATGGCTCAGTAGACCTTCAGACAGAAGAAAAGGGGGAAACCTTCAAACTATAAAATCCTCCCTCAAAACAAAGCTTTTAAATCTCCTTTTCTAAATGGGCCAAGGTAACAGACACACTCCGCGGCTAGTGCCGCCTGCTTCTTGGTGCACTGCCTGTCTGTGGAAATGGGAAGAGAGCCCAACCCTCACAGCCGGCCTCAGCGGGCACGCCCCGTGTGAGCTGAGAGCAAAAGGTGCTTCCTGACGCTTCAGTACCCAGACACCTGAATCCATGCACCCCTCACATCCTGGCCTACTAAGTACACACCTCACCGGAGGCAAGTATGGAAAAGTCTAAACATTTGGAAAGGAGACCCAAAGAGGGCCAAATCAGAGGATAAATGGTGGTGTGAAAGCGAAGGCCATACAAGAGGATCTGAAGCCTGTTTGCATGATGAAATTCCAGCCCATCTCCTGTGCTCACACACACCACTCATACGTGAACTGTTTGCCTGAACCGTAGAAAATTCCCAGTATTTAATAATCTCTATACAGATCTATGTCAATTTCATAAGACTGAACCTGATCGTTTTCATGTGCCTTTTACGTGCACAAGCACATGTTACTGGGAGCACACATGTGTATTTACAAGTGCATGTGGAAGCTAGGGGATGATCTTTGTTGGGCTACTCCTCAGGAGCCACACACCTTGCTTTTGAGGCAGGGTCTCTTGCTGGCCTGGAGATTCCTAGACAGGCTATAGTTTCTGGCCAGCGAGCCCAGGGATCATAGCCCATAAACATTCCAGTGTCCTGGCAGTGGATTTTCCTCGTCCCCAGCAATCGGCTTACCTGTGGATGCTGCCACAGCGGCGCTTTCTACATGGGATGGGTTCTAGAAATCAAATTCATGCTTATGAGGTGAGCATTCTACTGACAGAACCTCTCTCCAGCTGTGCTACTCTGTCTTTAGTCTGAGACCAAGGAGTCTGTGCTGAATAGCTTATGTCACCATGACATACGCTACAGTTATTTGACAAAGAGAACCTCGGTTGAAAGGTAAAAAAAAAAAAAAAAACTGCCTTCATCAGATGGTTCCTGTGCAAGCCTGTGAGGCATCTTCTGACTGGATTGATGTGGGAAGGCCCAGCTCACCGAGGCAGCCCTAACCCTGGGCTGGTGGTCCCAGGAACTATACGAAAAAACTGAGCAATCCGGTAGGCAGCACACAGGTTCTACCCTGAGTCCTGACTTCCCTTAGTGATGAGGTGTGACCTGGGGTTTTTAGCTGGAATGAATTTTTTCCTCCCCGTGCTGCATGTGGGTCATAGCATTTCATCACAGAAGTAAAACCCTGACTCAGGCTTGGCCAAACAGTGCAACAAATTCTCCTCTTTTCTCAGGTTTGAATGACAAGTCATTTTACTTCCGGCTCTTGTTCGAAGATAACCTGCTATTAGCAAAACTCAAGGCCTTGGTTCACCTGTACTGCTCATGTGCAAAGCACTGCATTAGCACGTCCACAGGGCACTGGGATGGCCCATCCTGGGAAGCACCTGTTTGGCTCTGCAGGATTCTCATGCACACATATTACTGGGTCTATTTTCTGTGGTTTCTATTGTGATTTTAAACATGTTACTACCATACAATTTACACTAATTCATACAGCCACATTTGACAGCCAATCAATTTGACAGTAAATCTATGTGCCTCATTTACCGAAAATGACAAGCCTTTCATTCTTTATATCTGATCAGGATAGCATCACTTGAACGCTAGGAAATCACTCCCACCAAAGACATAACCACTGCACATCTAGCTGTGCCTGCTAAGCATGACTTCCTTAAGCAAATGGTTGTGGAAGGATCTAACGCCATCAGAAACACAATGGAAAGGTTATGGCTGGACACACAGTAGATCAGTAACACGAACAAGTGGTCCTGGGCCAGACCATATCCAGTTCCCTGTAATGAGGTAGATGAATACAGGTCAGTAACGCTAAAGCCAAGTGAAAGACACAGCCCAGGGAGAGGAAAACGCCACAGCTACTGTTTCCTATTTCCTCTGAGAACAACAAATGTAGCTTGTAAGCTTAGGACACCACGGTTAATGTTTAATATAAAAGGCATCCCTCTGAATATCTGGATGGCTCTCAGATATGTTGTTTCCACCTCTGCTGACACACTTCACTCATACTGGCCATTGTTCCGTTGCAGAAGCAGAGTCTAGAAGCACTTGCTGTAATAATATGTTGATTGAACTATGCCAATCTTGCCTGCTCCGTCTGTCTGTCCATTCTGTGCTCCGTGCTTGCCTGCCTTCTGTTCTTCAATGCTTTCAGAGGCTTCCCACACACTCCCGCACCTATCACCTATGAGATGCTATAGAAACTGTAGGCTCTGGCTTTACTTGAAACTCCGTTTGCACTTCCCCACTTGCTGTGCTATCTCTGGGCAGGTTCGTCTACACAGGCAGGAGGCACCTGCTTTCTCTGGTACACAGGTGACATGTCTACGAGTTCAGAGGAAGAAAGCGCACGTCAGTGTGACTTCTCCAAGAAGTAAGTACCAAGATGAACTCAGCTCAATGAGAAAAATGTCCATCAGGGATGGAGGGGAAGGTGGGAGCAAAGGAAAGCAGGAAGATCCTACAACTCTCTTCCCTACAGAGTGTGGAGGTTTGAACATGCTTGGCCCATGGGAAGTGGCACTATTGCAGGTGTGGCCTTGTTGGAGGAAGTGTGTCACTGTATAGGTGGGCTTTGATGTTTCCCAGTGTTCAAGCTCTGCCCAGTGCAGAAGAGACCCTCCTCCCAGATGCCTCCAGAAGGGAGTCTCTTCTGCTGCCGACAGATAAAGATTAGAACTCCCAGCTCCTTCCCAGCGCCATGTCTGCCTGTGCCCTGCCATGCTTCCCACCATGCTGATAATGAACTGAACCTCTGAACCTCTAAGCCAGCCCCGGTTAAGTGTTGTCTTGGTTACATTGTCTCTTTACAGCAATGGAAACGCTATCCAAGGCAGGAGGAAGGCTGGGAGAAAGAACATACTGAGTAGTTCAGCCTCTGATCACAGGGATGGGGTACTGACTGAGCAAGGCTGGTAAACGGAGCCCTGCAGTGTCCAGAATGGGCTAGCTCCAGCAGCCTTTCTCGGCCAAGTCCCTGAAGCCAGAAGTGCAGAGAAAGCATGAAGTTGCAGTGGCTATGAATCTAAGAGACGTAGGCGGGCACTTCCATGCCCTCTAAAAGGGCAATTCCTTTTGCTGGCTAAGCAGTTCTATTATGGGGTGGGGACCTTAGAAACTTAGCTCAAAAAATTTCCACGTGGAACAGCGCCTCAGCTTTCCTAAGATACACACTAAGGACCAGTTTGTTTGTCTGTTTTTTTTTTTTTTGTTGTTTGTTTGTTTGTTTTTTTGCCTCTGTTTTTTGCTTGTTTGTTTTTCTGACCAGGCCCAGTGTGATGGCTAGTTTTTATATCAAGTTGACACAAGCTATAGTCATCTGAAAGGGGGGGGGGCTCAGTTGGGAAAATGCCCCCTTAAGATCAGGCTATAGACAGCCTGTGGGGCATTTTTGTAATTAGTGATATGGGAGGACCCAGTCCACTGTGGGTAGCGCCATCCCTACGCTGGTAGTCCTGAGTGCTGTAAGATTTAAAAAAACAAACAAATAAAGCAAGATAAGCAAGCCATGGAAACGAAGCCAGTAAGCATCTGGCTTCATGGCCTCTGCATCAGATCCTGCCTTTAAGTTCCTTCCTGGTTTGAGTTCCTGCCGTGGCTTCTCTCAATGAATTATGATTCGGGATATGTTAAGTGAAATAAACCCTGTCTTCCCAAACTGGATTTGGTCATGGGGTTTTTCCACATGGAACAGCGCCTCAGCTTTTCTGAGATACACACTAAGGAACACTGTTTAGAACACCTGGGTCTGACATGTCCCGTGGCAGAGAAGAATAAAATGGTTGGGGACCTGCAACTGTCTATTACAGACACAGCTCACAGAAGGAACTAGGTAAGTCAGAATTGTTAAACACTCAGGTCTTCTTCCTCAAAGGAAGGATGTTGCAGTAAATATTTTAAAAGCTCGTGACCGGCTGCAGCACTGCTCCGAGCTGTCCCTGACCCAGGCAGTTGCTCTCACGCTACTTCTGGCACCGTAGGGCCATATGGAACTTGCATTGACTTATCTCAGCAGCTCCATGCTGGCCCTCAGGGTACTGTCTGTCGCAGGCAGTCCACGAACTGTTCTAGTGTGGCACCTCAGAAGGCTACACCCACTCACAATTTCCTTGGTGGGTTGTTACCACGCCAGGCCCACTCACCCCAATTCCAAGGTGGGCTTGGTGCATCTGCCACTGCACCTTCTCTTGAACTCAATTAAGTCACACATGAAAGAAAACTCCACACAGTAACTTCTGATCCAATTGATATGATATAATTCGCCCATCTAGACAACACAAAATCCTGAACACACCCATCCCTTAAAATATTCATATTCATAACAACCTGTATCTATGCGAAGAATCTTTACATCTGCCTCCATGTTGCTCTCTGCTCCTGCCTCCTGTTCTAGCTCCTTCCTCTTTCTCTAAAGCTTTGTTCCCGCCCATCCTTCCTTCCCGTCCAATGACAGGCCTTGTTTTATCTTGTACCTGCCTTCCTACATAAAGACATCATCTTACAGAAGGAAGTGACACCTGTTGATCTGGAATGCTGGGCTGGATGCTGTCTAACAGCCTGGTGATCTGCTAGTCTGTGAATCCCCCAAAGTCCTGGGCGTTGCTTAGCGCTTGACCCTGAGCTTTGTCTCTGTCAATAGAACCATCCTTATGAAAGAGGTCCCAAGTACTTTGCATTCTCAGTCAGCAGAACTCTTCTTAGGCTTCGTTCAAACTCTTCCTCCCTTATCCAGAACACATTCTTCTAGAAAAGGTCGCACATGCTTTGCTAGAGATCCACTTTACAAAGGGATTTTGGTGCAACCATGCCTAGGGCTTTGTTGTGATAACTGTCACAAGGAACCCCCCCCCCAAGTTTTACTGTGTCTAAATGAGTAATAAATAAACCACTTAGTCAGACTCCAGAAAATTTTGACCAAGCTCCGGCTAAAGTGCTGACCTGAGTTTCATTCCTAACATCACCTGAGTCATTTCCTTGCTGACCATGCACAATGCTCACAGGGACTCTCATTCTAACTCCAGACCACTTTGAGGGCCACTCCAAAGGGCAAGCAGAATCGCCTTTACCGACCGACCTGCTCGAGCCTTTTGGGTAAGTTGAACAGTGGGCATTTAACTTGCGTTTCTATGTTTCAGTTGCAGAGCTAGCCTTGGGAGCCCATTCATGAACTTGGTTAGTGTTGAGAAGAACCCATGAGATATTAACCTCATTTTTAAAGAGGAGGAAACTGAGCCCAGAGTTTTAAAGAGTTCCTTACAGTGAGTAAGGAAGCTTGAATTCCATCCAGATGGTTGGACACCAGGGTCTGTTTGTGATAGATTGAATGTAATTTGTAATAAATTGAACCTTGCCAGGATTCACGAGTTAACCCTACCACCCAAGGTAACAGGAGATGGGGGTGGGGTTTAGAAGTTGAGTGTTCTGACATGGGGTCATGAGAACAGAGCCCCCTATATGGTAGAATCTTTGCTCTTGCCAGGAAAGGAGAGAAACCAGACTCTGCTTTCAGCCCTGCAGAGCTGCCATCTGTAAGAGAGGGACCCCCACCAGGAACCAAGCCCAGCAACACTTTGATCTTGGACTGCGGAACTGTGAGAGTTACTGTTACAACCGCACAGGGCTCTAAGACAATGCTTTAAACAGTTTGCTAGGGAAGTGTGCGGCTGTCAGACATGCATGTGAGTGGCCCTTCAGCAGAGAGCAACTACTTCCCAGAGACTGGAATATGCAAGCTGGACACCAATGTGCATCAGGAAGGAATGCTTCCCACTCCTGTGACTTCAGACACCACTGTGGCGGTGAGAGGCAATGTCAGTCTCCAGCAGAGGCTGTCACTCTCTGGCATCTCCCAGCAGTGCTTCCTAGTATATTCTGGTCTCAACTCACCAGCTGTTTGTGTTCCAACTTCCTAGTGAAAGACATCAGAGACCACAGCTAAGCAGGAACTGGGAGGCTGGGTGCTGATTACAATCCTGATGACTCCGATGGCCGTGGCCAGCCACATAGCAACTGCAGACACAGTAGACTCACTAACCCCCCCTCCCACCCACACACTTTTAGGACAAATTAAAAAAGCAAGGCTCTAGAGCACAATGTAAACTGTGATTTCTGCTAAAGTAGACGGGCTAGCTTCATGGGCAACCGTCATTTGGGATAAACGTGTGTGTGCATTAAGAGGAAACAGTAAACGTAATGGCCCCCATCAGCAACTCTTCCATGTGATAGCCACTTTTTAGAAGATGTTTTTAAAAAATGTTTTAATTTATATAAGTACACTGCTGCTGACTTCAGAAACAACAGTGCACTGAATCCCATCACAGATGGTCGTGAGCCACCGTGTGGATGCCGGGAGTTGAACTCAGGTCCTCTGGAAGAGCAGTCAGTGTCCTTCACCACTGAGCCAGATATCCACTTTCTAAAAGATGTAAATGTCAATGTATTTTACTGTTGGAAAGCTCGAAGTTGTTAAAGGAGGCAGGTGTCTTGAAGGTCTAGGCACGAGTGAGATCTGAGTGACAGAAACTCAAACAGTCAGCAATTCTGGCCTGGCCCCAGAAGCCACTGGAGCCTTCCGTTCTCTCCCTCCAGCCTCATGGAGTCTCTGACTTCACTACTCCCTGAGAGCCCCTCCTTTCTTAGATGACCCAGTGTTTAGAAAGTTCTCTGCTTTAAGGCAACACCAGCCTCTGCCTTATATCCCAGGATGGCACACACCAGTTTGGACCCCTTTTTCACAGAAAGTACCACCCAAGTACGACAGGCCAGAATGCCTGTAAGCCCTTTTCCTTTTCAAATGGGCTAACTATACCACGTCTTGAGTGTTCTGACTGAACGTTCTAAATGTCTAGTACTCATGCTGGATTTCTAGAGGTGAAATAAACTCTGTTTTCTACGCAGAATGGAACCTAGTATTGCTAACATGGCAGGACCTAAACTCTATGAAGGGAACTGTTCACAGTATGCATGTGTGTGGGGGGGGGGGTTAGGTTTTTAATAATAGATTTAGCGAGATCTATGTATAATTTATACAGACAAAAAAGGATGATTTTAGAGTATAGGTCAGTGATTTTGAGCATAGTGACAGGATGCTGCAACTGTCACCCCTTCTAAGACATCACCATCATCGCAGAAAGACTGCCCATCCCCCAACCTCTGTCAACACCATCCACTCACGGTCTCTGAAAACTTCCTAATCTGGTCAGTTCACACGAATGCACTCTTATCATGAGATAATGTGGGATCAGCTTCTGACGCGTCACACAGTGTTTCTGGGGTTCGCTGTGCTGAAGCAAGTTTCAGCACCTCACTTATATTAGGGACATACAACCCTGCACTGTATGCAAGCCACATTTATTTACCCACAGGGGGCATCTGAGCTACTTCTACTTGTTAATTTTATATCTAACATATATATTAATGTAATATATAATCAAATATGTAATCATACATTAATAATATATGTGATATATTTAATTTCTACTTTATGAATACGTAGAAATCTGTGTGTGGCAAATGTAAGTAGAACTGTTGGATCACATAGTAATTCTGAGTTTGATCTTTGAAGAACCGTTAAACTACTTCCCACGGCAGCTGCACCTCTTAGCATTTCCCAGACGTGTGCATGGGGGTTCCAGTCCCACGCCCCATCTTTTCCAGCATTTGGTCCATCTTCTCAGCCAGAGCATCACTCCTCCTTGCACAGCCCTGATGACTACTGATGCTGAGCGTCTTCACGCCGATCTCATTTCTAATGGCTTATCTTCAACAGAAAGTTACTCAAGTCTTTTGCTCATTTCTT
The DNA here is from genome assembly GCF_963924665.1 of Micromys minutus. Lineage (NCBI taxonomy): Eukaryota > Metazoa > Chordata > Mammalia > Rodentia > Muridae > Micromys > Micromys minutus. The sequence continues at coordinate 13,931,907 of NC_137984.1, forward strand.
AAAATTGTTTTTTTTTTAAATTACTAAGTTTTGAGTGTTTTTTAAAGTATTTTGGATGTTACATATACTCTCTGTGATTGTATGGTCTACCTTCATTTTCTCAGTAGTGTCCTTTTGTTGCTTTGAGTTTTAAGCTTTAACAAAGTCAAGTTTTTGCCGTCCTCCTGTTGTCCCTTATGCTTCTAGCCCATGTTTAAGAGACCACAAGCAAATCCAAGGCCATTAAATTTACTTCCATTCTGCTCTAAGAGCTGGATAGTTTTATCTTTTATGTTTAGATATTTGATATATTTTGGTGTACAGTTCCATACGGGAATCCTTGTTCATCTGTTTACAGAGCTCCAACAATCTCAGCACCACCTGTTATGGGACAGTTCCTTGTTGAGTGTGACTGGGGACCCATCCCTAGTGCCAACATTAGACTTTTGCTCCCTAAGCTGCTGACCCACACTGAGTTTAGTGTCCTGGGTCCCTTAAGTGTTTCACAGGTGTCACTGTTAAACAGGCTTCCAGCCATTCTGCCCTTGTACAGACGGTAACTGGGCCCATTAGTAGATTTCACTTTTATCACTACTGAGTATCACCTTTGTGTTTCCCTTGGCTGGTCATTTCAGAAGGGTTAATTAACACTCAGAGGTGTTTAGCACAGTCTTCCAAGACTCCATCATCTGTGTTTAGTTACCCGTCAGTCACAGGGTACACGTCAACTGTGACTCAGACTCCTGATGTGGGGATTAGACATAGAGACGACAGTCAGTACAAAATCACTTGGAGGAGTCGCACTTAAAGTACCGTTCCCATAACAGCACTATTTTCTTCACTGTCGTCTTAGATGAGGACCATGTCTACATATCTTGTTTAAGATTTACTTCGGCGAGGCCTGTACTCCAGGGGCCCTCCTTAGATCTGATACTGACATCAAGGATTTTTTGGTACTGCTGATAGGGATGTACTCTGTGATGGCCGTGGGCCTCACCCAGTCAGTTTGTCTTGCTCTGGGGCTTTTTAGTGAAAGACATGAAGTAGTGGTTTGAATGAAATGCTCCCATAGGTTCATATATGTGGATGCTTAGCCATCAGGGGGAAGCACTATTAGGAAAAGGATTAAGGGGTGTAGCCTTGGTGGAGGAAGAGTGTCATTAGGGGAGTGGCTTAATGTTTTGGAAGCCCAAGCCTGGCGTGGTGGCTCCCTCCCTCCCTCCCTTCCTTCCTCCCTCCTTTCCCCTCCCCCTCTGGATCCTGAGGTAGAACTCTCAGCTACCATGTCTGCCTACATCTACCATGCTTCCCATCATGATGAAGATGGACTAAAACTCTGAAACTGTGAGCCAGCCCCAATAAAATGCTTTCCTTTATAAGAGTTGCGGTGGTCGTGATGTCTCCACAGCAATAGAACACAGACCAAGACACACTCGTTACACTAATGAGGCCTACTCCCAGGAGTTCATAGGCAGCGCGAATTGGGTTCAATGAGTCATTTCTAAAAACGAACGCCAGGCGGCAGGGGGTGATTCTGGAAGGTGAGGATTGATCTGGGAGGAGCAATGGGTGAATGTGATCATAACACAATGTACCAAATTCTCTAAGAATCAATAAAAACACATATTAAAAAGGTCTACTGACATTGCTGTGCCTGTTCCCCAATAAATAAGTAACGCCAGATGTTGGAGTGTGGAGCCACACTGTTCGAGAGCAGCCACAGTTACACCCATCTTGTTCCCTCTTTAAAAACTGATGTCTGCAGAAGGTTTGATCAGCCAGAAGAGATCAATGTCTGACTATCTGAAATGTGCCAGAAGAAAATCCCTTTCCTGAACCTGGATCAGCTGAGAAAACAACAGATTGATGTGGACAAGAACAGTCCTGTCTCTGGAGCCCAAACCAGTGGCTAACATGGGGTCCAACAAGTGTTGGTGTAGTGAACATGCAGAGAGGTGCAAATTCTACACTCTCTAAAGCTTTATTTCTCTTATAGGCTTTTTTATAGGTTGCGGGGGGGGGGGAGTTAGAGAAGGTCAGAGGGAAAGGGAGAGAGGGAGTGAGGGGAAGAAAAGGAGGGGGAGGAGGAAAGGAAGAGAGAGAGTGAGGGGAAGAAGGGGAGGGGGAAATGGGGAGGGAGAGGAAGAGAGGGAGAGTGGGAAGGGAGAGGGAAAAGGAAGGGGGAGGGGAGGGGAGTGGGAGGGGGAGAGGATTATCCAGAAGACATAATATGCTGGGTATCAAACTCAGGTTTTTGTGGTTACTGTTTGATCTTGCTTTAATTCTTTTATGATCAATGAGCCACTGACTAAGGCTCTCGAGTAATATTAACAAGTGCTATAAATTTTAGGTACCTCTGCCACAAACTTGATTCACAGCCGCTCTAAGAACCCTCTAGCCAGCCCACTGTGTGTTCACTGAGCCTTTTTCCTTCCCAGCTTCACATATTCACATCTGGAGTACTCTTCAAAAAGGAACTGATTCCTCCAAAACCTGTTTTCCTCGTGAACGCAAGGGCGGCACGCTGGGCCCACTTTAGGTTACAGCAGGAAGCTTCGGAGCAGGGGACAGTGCCTGGACTCGGGTATTTCCATACAAATAGTTTACTCAACGACAACAACCGATCACAGCTGCCTTTCAATTGTGCTGCTTGCCTCCGACAGAAGTCAGACTTAATATTCATCAGCTGAACAGATTCCATGGAGACAGCAGTGATCCCTAGGATGGGAAGAGTGACAGGCGAACACTGCTAATAGTTCTTGGCTGTAAAAATCAAAACTCTGACTCATCAAAGTAAATTACTCACTAAGATCCAAGCAAAGCAACTGTACTCTGTACTCAGGCCTGCGGCTGCCGGGCAGAGATGAGGTAATGCTGCAAAGGGATCGTTCAATCCCCGCCCCCACCCCCCACCCCCCGCAGAAACAGCAGAGATGGCTAGGATCACTAATTCCTAAGAATTTCTTTAAATGTTTACATCGTGTATGTGTGTGTGTGTGTGTGTGTGTGTGTGTGTGTGTGTGTGTGTGAGAGAGAGAGAGAGAGAGAGAGAGAGAGAGACAGAGAGAGAGACAGAGAGACAGAGAGTCAGAGAGAGACAGAGACAGGGAGACAGAAAGACAGAGAAATAGAGAAGCCATATATATGGAATTCAATATAGACTGTGTAGGAATCTGTTCTCTCCTTTGACCATGTGTGTTCTGGGAATCAAGCTCAGGTCATCACGCTGAGCAGCAAGTACCTTTACCTACCAAATCAACTCACACACTCTGGGATCACTATTAATGTCTTAGGCCTACAGAAGATGAGTGTGACACGGTTCTCACCTTTGTCCCCAGCTAGAGTATCTGGGGTGAATGCTTTCACAGTTCCCAAATGTGAGCAGCTCGTTCTTGTTCTTACTCAAGGCTGCCTTCTGATGGGAGCCTTCTGCAGACCTCGGGTAAGGCTACAGGCACCCCGCAGCATTCTCAGCAGTGACTACACACCCAGGTTAACTTAACTTGCTGTTAGAATCAGAGTGTGTGCTCCGAACCCCAGAGGGGAGTGAGGCCCACAGAAGGTGTGGGAACAGGTGCTCCCCAGATCTACCATCCAGTCTGACCTGTAAGACTGTTGAGTCCCCTTCTTCAAACTATCTGTATGGCAAGGCCCCTATCGGGTAAAACTCCACCTTAGACCTGTTAAGTATGAGTCTTTCATGTAGAGCTGGGGCACTGAGGTTTCCAAAGCTCCCCAGAGATTCTGACTGGAACTGTGAGGCTCATGGGTGAACTCTAAGTGACCCTGAGCAGACTAGAGCCTAGGGCTTCTGGGAAGGAGCTCTTCGTGAGATCCACTGACATGCTTTGCTATTGCTACTGTGGTGAGGAACATAAAGCCACATCATGCGACCTGTAAGTACAGAAGTTCAACTCACAGGTCCTGGTACTTTCCTGTCAAGATCCTCTTGGGATTGTCTCCAATATCAACTAGAAAGTGCAGGTCTCTCTTTCAAGCACACCTCTTTCTCATTATGAGGTTTCAAGACAGCAGAAACTATGCAAAGAAATGGATACCCAAGGAAAGCAACCTTGGTCACTCAAAGACATCCTCCCTGCCCTGCACACAGTACAGCCACCATCAAGAAAGACCCTCCATTCCTAAAACCCACGGGCATAGTGCCCAGTAACATACGGAGTCAGGTTCAGATATAGACCAACAGGCATACTGTTTGTCAAACAAGTGTCCCAAAGACATCTTCTAAAGTGATTTGAACCATTAGCTCATTCATTCATAAGCTAGCCATTTCAAGCAAAACAGCCAGATTTGGGGCACTGGTCTCTGTTCCATGTCCCTAGGATACAGAATATTCCTGGAGTCTGAAACAACAACCCAAGAACCTGACCATGCTGTGTGTGTGAGCCCTAATGTACCAGAGTGGCTTTATATTAGATTCTACATGGAAGATGTGTGACGCAGAACTGTCCCATGGTGCCAATCAGCAAGACCTGTTACTTGTTCTCCAACAGCAGCTGCAGCTGCTCATCTGGTTTATCTGCCTTAGGGAAAACTAAAAAAGACCAATGAAAACACTGCTTAAAGTTTACCACACTTTCCATTCTGAATTACAAGGGCGCTGTGGACTCTTTCTGACACCTTAGCTGATGGAGAACGGTGTGACAGGGAAGCCTGTGTGTGAAATGTCTAGAGTCCAAAGACATTGTACCTAACATTCTGCGATTGTTGCAATACCAGCAGGTCTAAGGCCCATCATGGTGAGAACACACTCAGCCCTCAAGGCAGCTTTAAAACACACGAGGAAGGCACACACAAGTGCAAGTCACACAAAGATTTCTCTACACTTTCATGCCTGCTGTGAAAGGTTTCTCCTAGGTACCAAGGGCAGAGAGAACAACCAGGGTCACACTGCTGAGAGTGTTCCTGAGCAGGGTGAAGTGGAAGAGAAAGCCCACACTGCACAAGGCTGGAGTAGCTGATGCTATAACTCAACTTTATCAACTCTAACTGAAAACAGGGATACCCACTTCTTGGGGCATCGTGACCTGGTAAAGCACTCAGTTCCCCTGGGCTCTCCTCTTTTCTCTTCACTAACCTGAACTGTCCTCCGCCATCTTTTCCCTGCCTCCTGTGGTCCTCTGTTGGTGAGGCCTTCCTGTTGCAATTGTTAATGGTTGCCTGGCTGATTCTCTGTCTCCTAATTTTTAACCTCTTAACCTTCAAGCTATCCCTTCCGAGACAGTGCTAAGACTTCATTTTCCTCATTTCTCCACCTCTCAACCAGAAGTCTTTGATGACTCCACATACTGAAGAAATGAAGTCTAACCCCCTTGGTGTAGCATTCAAGGGCGCTCACAAACAGTTTCCTCTCATTTACCAATGGGGTGGAGTGTATGTGCATTTCCCTATGATAGTGTCAAAGCATCCAACAAACTCTCAAACTGCCACCATGGTCCTTCCTGGCCTTTGCTTCCATCTTCCAAAGATTTCTGGTTTGAGGCCCCCAGTCACTCAAACCCTAATGGAATCTTCCGTTACCTCATGGAAATATCACGGGCTCTAATGGAAACAAAACCTCAGCTTGTTTTATTTCGACTGCTCGGGTTTATCTAAAGCACCTGTTCCCTGCAAGCTAACAGATTCCCCATCAGAATGAATTAATCTCTCTTTTACACCTGTTCATGACATCCATTGGCTGCAGGTCTCCCACACCAAGCTCTCACTGCCTTTGACAGTGTAAATGGATGTAATCACTGAACTGAGGTCTGCGCCATCAGGTGGCTGCTGTCCTGTGTTCAGGTCTGTTTGTCTGTCTTGCGTTTCTGTACCATTCTGAGGAGAGCACACACTGACTGCCTTGCTGATCCCAGGCACATGCCAGTCATATGACAGAAACCTGAACCCAGCCTACAGACCAGGTCCAGTCTAGATCTGCTAGCCTGCAGGAGAATGGGCGGGGGGGGGGGAACATAGTCTTGTTTTAATCCACTAAGTTTGGGGTGCTCCAAGACCTAGCCCCACTGTGCTCACGGCTAACCGATGGAAGCTTGTGTAGTTTTGTGCTGTAGCTTCTGGGGCTTCCCCTGCACGTGACTAATCAGCTTCACCAAATGTAAATTACTGGCGGGTAGAGACACACTGTCTGCATCTTTGTCCTGCAGTGGCTTAGCCCTTTCTTGCCTAGCATGAGCACACTATATATTTTTCTGGTTGCAATTAGGTAATAATTTACTGAGGGGTAAAATCTCCAGTGAGGGGCTGGAGAGATGGCTCAGCGGTTAAGAGCGCTGTCTGCTCTTCCAGAGGTCCTGAGTTCAATTCCCAGCAACCACATGGTGGCTCACAGCCACCTGTAATGGGATCTGATGCCCTCTTCTGGTGTGTCTGAAGATAGTTACAGTGTGCTCATATACATTAAACAAACAAACAAACAAATCTTTAAAAATCCCCAGGGGCCGTCACTAGGCAGTGATGGTGTGATTATCTAAATCTATTTCCTGTGCTTCCGGCAAGGGCATCAACGCTAGTTGACAAGCAACCTGAAAAGCTTCCAGCGAAATCAAAGTAACAATAACCAT